>NC_081405.1:523138057-523745557 GCF_030272615.1 Cryptomeria japonica
CAACCTATTACTCGAGATCAGGCCACGAAACGCAAGCATTTGCCCGTCCGAAATCAGAGAAAAGTTTGCTTCCATCCTGACTCGCTACTGCTCCAAAACCCGATCACACCGTCTACCACCAAATAGCCACTACAAAATGCCAGAGAACAAAACTCAAAGGCCTTTAAAAGCCACCACCATCACATGTCATGATTACTCCACACGAATCGCATAAAACTAAGCATCATTGCCAGTCACTCACACCGATTGCCTCCATCATCATCCATCACCGCTAGGCCACTTGCAGTAACGTCGTAGATCACAATCCATAAGGACCATAACTTCCCACAGGTCCATGGCTACAAATGGTCATTTCAAAAACAAGCTCGGGTTCACTTTTCTAAGATAAGCCATCTAACCAAAATCAAAATCATGAGGACTAAAATTTCTAAAATCCTCAAACAATCTAAACTTATTTTCCAAGGAGCCATTCACTCCCACATTTGAAAGCTTGTTAGCTTCCAAGTTTGCTTCCCAGAGGACATGAGTCACCTTAAAATCTTCAAAACTGCCCAACAGAAGATGCATTCTTCGAACCTGCTTGTCTAGGTGCCACGCCTCCATTCGGCCTTGAGCTATCCCGTTCACCAGAATCTGAGAGTCTCCCTCCAAATGGAGTTTCTTCACTCCCAATTTCTTAGCCATGAGAATGGCTTCTAACGCCGCTTGACACTCAGCAATGTTGTTCAATCCATCCACCAATCTTTTAGCACCAATGGCCGGAGTATTGCCCCAATCATCTCGAGCAATTACCCCAACTCTAGAGACTCATGGGTTGCCCCTCAAAGCGCCATCAAAATTTATCTTAATCCACCCCTTATTTGGCGAAGTCCATTCTGGAATTGATTCACCCTTACTCTGAAGATTAACCCTCAACAACCCATTAACAGGCCTATTTTTTTATTATTTATTTTTAGATAAATTAACTAAATAAAAAGTTAATTTCGTTAGATTAAATAATGAATTAATTTTTGTCTAATTTTTAATTTATTTTTTATAGGTAAATTCTTTTGACTAGAGCTTTGAACTAATGAGGCCACATTTTTTAGGGACCTTATCCTTAGGTGTTGGGATTAACCCCAAGCTAATTGCCTCGACTATTTACTTGCTCCTTAGTTTCCTACCCTCCTTATCACTCCTTCAACCGTATACCTCCTCTCCTTATTACTCCTTGCCTTCTTATATCTCATTCCCCTTATCACTCCTTGCCTCCATGCTCCCCTCCTCCTAATATCTCCTCTCTATCCTTATGTCTCCAGCCTCCTTATTACTCCTAGGCAGCTTGCATCACTAACCCCTTGCGAGGATCTTCGTGCTTCATTAGCAATGGTAGCCTTATTTCATCTATTTTCCTAGCCACACACATACCGCCCCTACCGTCGCATCCAATGCAATCTACCTCCATCCCCTCTGTCGACCTTCTATCTTCGTCTCCTCCAAGGCGTGTGGGTCCTTGCCACCATCTCCTTATTAGTCCTCTGCTGGGTATATCCTCCTACGCCTGTGTGATGACGTCACCTTCTTACCACTATTCGAAAACTGTACCATCACCAACGTAACCTTCACAAGAATCGAACCACGAAAGTCGAATCAACATGGCTTGCAACCTTACGGTTGCATTGCGGGTCAACCCCTAATTTCTGTTTAGATTGATAAAGATCTAATAGTCAAATTCATGAATAAAATTAATGAAAGACGTTATACAATGATAACAAGAGATTTTAAAATGTCGAAAAAAAATAAAAATAAAAATTTATAAAATAATAATTTAGTCTTACTAGTTTTTCTGGCTCTTATAAAGAGTTTAATAAAAATATAAATAATAAGATAGTAAATAAATAATAATATAATAATAATAATTTAGTCTTAATAATTTTTTTACTTTTGTAAAATTCTTAACAGTAATATATAAAATATAATATAATCGTATATAATAATTTAATTGGTTCTATAATCATATCTTTCGATCTCTTTTACATATTTTTTTCTAAATATATGTATGCTAGGAGATATAATTAATAATTAATATGTCTAATTATATTTAGAATATTGAAAAAAAAAATAGAATACATATAATTATATTTAAATAACTAGCTATAATTAATATAATTTAAAATAATGAAACAAAATATTTAGAATTTAATTTGCAAGAAAATATTTGAGATTAACAATTTATAATTATTTTAAAATTATAATTTGTTATATATTTAACTATAAACTAATAGTGAGAAATCCAATGATATAAAAGGCTATTTTTATAAATTTTGTTTACATTTAACATTATATTTAGCAAGTGTTATTTTAGGGACACTTTAAAACAAAGTTTCTGCATAAACTTAAAAGCCTTGTATTCATTAAACTTAATTTAAATTTAAAAACCTTGTATTCATTAAACTTAATTTGAATTAAAAAAGAAATTGTTCTTTTGCTAAACCCTAGGATTGCTTTTAGGCGTACAAAGAAAATTATTTGTTTCTCTCACGAGGATCAACTACAGAAATAATTTCGTAACAATATAGGGTTGATCGCTTTTACTGTAAATGTTTTTGGATTGATAGCGGAAGACAAAATTTTCAGGGTTCACGGTTGATCGAGTGCCATGGAGGAAATTGAAGTTCAGGGTTCAAATCCCGCCGAAGAGACAAATGTGGCTTTAACAGATAAGAAACGGAAAAAATCTCATGAAAAGAAGAAGAAGCAGCAGCTCGAAAATAATGCAGAAGATCTAACAGAACAGGTTCAACCGGAAATGAATGGAATGGATGCATCTCATGAAAAGAAGAAGAAGAAGAAGCAGCTCGAAAATAATGCAGAAGGCCTCACAGAACAGGTTCAACCTGAAATGAATGGAATGGATGCAGCTGACGAAACGAATGGAATGGATGTAACGGACCAAGGGTTTGGCGAAGTAAAGAAAAAGAGCAAGAAGAATAAGAAAAGAAAAAGTGATTTTAACACTGAAGAGGATGAAGTAAAACAAGAGGAAAGCGAAGTTGCTGCTGACAGGAACCGCGAAACATTAGATGGAGGAGGCAACGTCTCTGATAAACTTGAAAACAAAAAAGCGAAAAAGATAAAGTTTTCTATCGAGCGGCTAGAAGGGGCGACTGCTAATGTTTCTGGAATCATGAGTAGTATGTCATTTGATACACTTAAGCTGTCGGAGCCGACTTCTAATGCCATAAAGGACATGGGTTTTGAGAACATGACAGAGGTATGTCTTTTTTGGTCGTTGCTGTTTTGTTGTGGAAAGAAATACCAGAGTTTCAATGTTTAGTTGCTATGCAATTAACAGAACTGAATAAATATATCATGATTCAGATTCGTAGTACCGGTTAACAATGTTTTCATAATGTCAGAGAGGAATTTTAAATCAGTAACATAACAGTTGTGTTCTTCAGATTCATGAAGAAAGTTTAAAACAGTATAATTTAATGTCATGAAAGATTTTTTTAATTTTCTTCTTAAAACATTATAAAAAGTTGCCTTGCTATTGGGGATGTTTGGCCTTACCTGGGACGGTCAAGGGCCATCTCGGACATCCCTGGCCACCTTGGGAGTTGCCAAATATCGTTGTGGAGTTTCCTGTTCCTGCAACATATTTCTGAAACATTTCCGAATTTTGAAGATTTTTGGAGCCTGCCAACGACTATACCCCTGCTATCCTGCCACATCTAAAATGCCATTGGGGACAGGGATGGGGTATGAGGCCGGGGTTGCATTCCATATAACACACATTATTTTATTGCTAATAACCAACTACTGGCAAACCAATGCAATGTTGTCAAAGAGTGGAAGACACAAGATCAGAAATGTTAAAATGAGGAAAAATTAACAATTTTCTTTTTTTTGCCACACCTAAAATGCCATTGGGGACAGGGATGGGGTATGAGGCCGGGGTTGCATTCCACATAACACACATTATTTTATTGCTAATAACCAACTACTGGCAAACCAATGCAGTGTTGTCAAAGAGTGGAAGACACAAGATCAGAAATGTTAAAATGAGGAAAAATTAACAATTTTATTTTTTTTGCTTTGATCTTGCACTTTTTCATCTCTAGACGAGTTCGTAGATTGGTCTTGCCAAGTCCTAGCAAGTTTCCGGGCAATTGACTTGATGAGTACTTGCCTGAAAATCATCTGTGATTTTATAGGAGAGTAACTCGTGGGACCCTCCTAGCCCGTGAGTACTTGCAAGTGTGTGTTACTTGCCGAGTTTTGATACTATGATCAGACCCACTGAGGTGTGCGTAGGGATGGATAAGCACTCTTAAGGGATGGGATAGAACTTAATTATTGAATGCTTAAGAATTGATTTTTGAAATATTTTTAAGACTACAAAAATCTTATTGCTCTTTTTGTTTATAGATTAATTCGTGGGGTTTCTATCGGTGCTCTGCCAATGAATTGAGAACTTTTGTTTATGGGACCTACATCCTGACTGGAGTAGTTCGAAACATGGCCCAGGTGTGATTATAGTTTTGAGACTTGGTTCAAGTCCAGTAGATCTCTTTTAGATTCAGACTCGTACTCTGGATAAAGCTTAACAAATTTAAAAAGAACAAAAAAACCAATTCCTATATCACATTGAGCCAAGGTTGATGAGTGCTGCAATAAATTTCTAGGCACACCAATGTTTCACCCATTAATTTGGCTAGACGAGTCAAGTTTCTTTGACTTGTGTGGGATCAGCAGGATTTTGTGAAATTCGCTGAGTTATCACACTGTGATTCAGACAACAAAATAAGCAATCTTGGTGATAAAATTGTAAAATGCAGGATAACTTAAATATCATGCAGTTAAAATTTGGTCTTGATTGCGCCCCAAGAGAGCCCCTCAGGGTTTTAATGCTACTGAGTACTTATTAGGTGCTTGTGTGAATGTGGCTTGGGGATGCACTAATTGAATGATTCTCCAAATGACACGGGTCATATTGAATAATTAGGGTTATGGTCCATTCTAGCTAGCAGTAAAAGTTCAATAGAATTCTCTGCATGTCTTGACAAAAGACAGGGCCCCTATCCACATGTGTGGAAACTGCCAGAAAGAGGAAATACACGAGTTTGTGTGTCATGATTAAAATCTGCACTAAGCAGAATGAGAGAATAAGGGAACTGGTTTTCCATTCGAGAGACAGGCTTCCATCTTGCCAAAGCAATAATTTAGACATGAGAATTCCAAGCTCATTTCTTTCCTGCACATCTTTTCCATGATACAAATATGGTTATGGGCTTTTGACTGTACATATTTGAACCCCAGAGACTCATTTCATCTTTCAGTTTCTGTCAAAGATGCACTTCGACTAGGGAAGTTTAGAGACTACTCTACTGAGCTTCAAATGCAACACTTACACTCCTCTCTGGTGTAGCACCAGTTGACTGTCTGCTATAGACTTGAAAATATGAGCCATTTAAGAGATCATTAGTGCTTCCTATGCCATAAATATTTGAACTTACAGGTCATTGTTTGAGAGCTGTCAGAGAATGAGTCCGTTTTTTTGTCCTGTATGCCATTCTAATTATTCACTGCTTATGCACAGTGAGCCCTGAGACCACAACTTTAGGTAAATGAGGCTTGTAAGAAGGGTGCCGTCACTTTTTCAGATCTACAGAAACCCATTCTTCACTCAGTTATGACATATTGGTTGCATTTATATAGAAATATCATATATTACATACAATAAACTTGGGGTCAACAATAGGTCAGGTGCTAAAAGTTGTGCAATAATCCTATGGAACAAGTATCTCAAAATGAAGCTTCGGGTTAAAAGTGGCAATGGTTCAAAATTGTATCCATTAATTTAATCCACCCATTATCATATTATCAAAGCCTTGCTGGAGGCTGGCATCTTTTCAATGCAATCAATGCTCAAGTTTTTCAAACCCTGACCAAACAAGGTATGTTACCAACACACTCAAAGCTATCAAATTTGATAAAAATCTACGTAGCCACAGATATGGATAGAAGGGAATGGTAGCTAACTTACCTACATTATAAATCTTTCTTTGACTTGTACTTTCTCCTGCTATTGTCTCTTCTCCACCGTTTCTTCTGCTGCCAGCCCTTCCCATGTGAAAGGCGGGTTCCATAAGTCTTAGGTCAAAATACTGTCTGTGTTTATCCCAAAACATTTTCATCTCACTCATCTTGTCTTGCGATTTGTATATCCCTTGAGCTGGCATTCTTTTTATTATTAATGAAGTCTTTTTTTGGCGTTTCCCTTATCCATGTGTCCCGCTTTTTGTTATCCTTCTTTTTACTGTTTTCCTAAGAGGATCAGTCCTCACTCCATAAACCTCCTCACTTGTTGCTTTGGATTTTAATCTTATGGATGTGGAAGCTGCATTTTCTCTTGCTTGGTATAATTACTAATGCAACTTGCCCAATATTAATACTTGAATTGCTTCACTACAGGGCACCCTCTTGCATCCCCTATTAAATCACTTCTCATTTCCTTTTGTCCTTCTGATTCTGGCTGTTTTCCATCACATTATGATATTACTCATATTTTAAATCTTTATCACCTGCATTCATGATGTTCTTCTCTATGTTTTATTTTATTCCTTTCATTTTTGTACATATTCTTCTGTGACATGTCCAAGAATGTTACATATATGATGATATTGTTTATTTTTGTTTGGTTGCTTGTGGCAAATTTCACTCCTGCTTCTGATTACTACACTGAATGTTAACCTTTTCTTTCTAGTTGATATGGGTTTCTCCTTCATTAGCTTAACTATGTTTATCTAATGTCTTGAGATCAATGACGTCTCCTATCCTAATGCATTGGTAATCTCAAATAATTGTTCTTGTCCTACCTTACTTCTTCTACATAAGTGGTGGGAACATCACCATAGTTTTCTCCTACACTTGGGTAGCAGATCTTCAAGAAAGCATCTCATTTGCAACCCATTAATTTGTCTCATCAATTTTCTTAAATATGGCATTCAACTTCAAGCTATATAATTGAATGTTTTTGATTTTTTAATTGTTTTAAGGTATAGATTTTGTCTTAGGCTGAGATTCTTTATAGTAACCTTTATTGACTTTGCTTCAAATTTTTGGAATGTTTTATAGCAAATTGTTTGTCTTCTTGCCTATTTGCCATCCACATCATTTCACAAACTTGTTTTACAAGTTCTTTCTGACCACCGGCATATAATGTGATATATTCTGCTTGTAAATCTCTAGGGCTGTGTCATGCCCCTGCCATGGAGACATAGACAAACTAATCGCAGCAGTTTTAATAATTAAAACCAGGCATTCAAATTGAAATAAAAAAATAATAGTATTAAGTCCCTGTTAATGGCCGACCCCAGTTAAGTCCCTGTTAATGGCCGACCTAGGTTTTAAGCATTAAATATTAGCAATTGGATGAGGGAGGCCGACAAAGGGAAAAGGGTAAAATTCAGAAAAGGGCTGACCAAGGGGAGCATAATAAAGGGCCGACCCAAACAGCACTTGAAGCAAGAGGGGATGCGCCCCTTGCAAAGAGATATTATTTAGGAAAAGAAGTGACCCTTCACCCAAAGAGAAGGATATAAAAGGAGAATGCATTCATTTGGAAAAGGGGCATCCATAAAGGATCAAGTAGACAAGTGCAGGACTCAGTAAGAGCAGAAAATAAATAAATTATAGCAGAAATCTGAGTTATTATTATCAACCTAGAACTAGTGAGTTCAATTGTGAAAATATGATAAGACATCAAATAGGAATGAGCATCGATCAGGCAATCGAAGAAGAGCAGAAGTACTCATACATTGAACAAGATCGATCAAAACAGAAAACATTATATATATATCTAAAAGGGATCGGTTGGATCCAAGCATCAGCATTCATATACAGAAGTCTTGTGTCCTATTCATCTTTTTGGTATGTAGCATGATATGCATAATTCCTCACATATTGAAATAGGCAGTAATATGTATGCAACATGATAATATATTTGATACATAACCTCTCATATATTGGATACAGTCAATAATGTTTAATATCTAGATTCCTAGTCTATTCATCAAATTGCTGCAATCAATCATGACGAGGTTAGTAAGGGAGTACAAGGAAGGAGAGTAGAGACGGAACCTCCTTCTAAGTAGGCCACCTCATGTTGGATGTCCGAAGAGCCTGCCAATTGTGGCCAAGGGGTGCAAAGACATGCCCTTGGGCTTAGATGCGATGTTCTGGATGCCCTATTGCAGCTTCCTCTCTGATCTCTACAATGATTGATTGTGGACACATTTATATGTGGGTTAATGAAGTGGCACAAATAGGGAAGGCAGAGACAGGCTCCCTTACTAAGTAGGCCAGCTCATGTTGGATGTCCAAAGTGCCTGCCATTTGGGGCCAAGGGGTGCAAATACATGCCCTTGGGCTTACATGAGGGATGTTCTGGGTGCCCTATCGTGTTTCCCTCATTCAACCCTACAATATGGTTGATTATTATATTTAAGTATGTTGCCAATTTTTTTTTTAAGCTCAATATGATTTGCCCATGTTGGATGTCCAAAGTGCCTGCCATTTGAGGCCAAGGGGTGCAAATACATCCCTTTGGGCTTAAATGAGGGATGTTCTGGGTGCCCTATTGTGTTTCCCTCATTCAACCCTACAATATGGTTGATTACTATATTTAAGTATGTTGCCAATTATTTCTTTAAGCTCAATATGATTTAATGTTATCACAAATGATCATTAATGCAATGGATTATATATGCATTTATTTTTTATTAAAACTTAACCCTAATGAATTAAATTGTTCTTATGAATTACATTTCCAATATTGTCTAACATGATTGCAGAACCTAAACAAGGATTTATCTTCCTTAAAACATTTCAATTGGTAAAGTTATAACTCTAACTATATTACATTTCTTTATTTAATGGAACTTGTGATTCTAGGGCAAGATTTAGGGCGATCCCAAAAGGGAACATTACAGACTACCACACTTGTTAAAATATGGTTGTCTTGAACATCAACATCTTCCTTTATGTTTTCTTTGCAGCAATGTATAATCTACCAAATCCAAACTTTATGTTCCCCTGCATGGTTCATCAGTGAAGTCTTAATATGGAGAGAAAAGCAATTTTAATGCCTTTTAATTCCTTCTCTTGTATTGTCTTTAATCAATTGCTAAATATGAAAGCCACAACAACAAATCTTTCTTCAACGATGTGCTTCTTGTCTTATTTAACTTGTATGAATGGCCTTTGAATGGGACTGTAGAAAAATATCAACAGCTTGTTTTCCCTACCCCTTGAAGTGTTTCTGATGCTATGCAGATTGCCGAACGATAGAGGGGTGTTTGTTCTCCCACCTACCCTACACATATTTTGCCTAGTGCGTACATATTTTCCTCCTATTTAAGGGTATCCTCGACTCGTTCAGAATTACATATAGAAATACCATAATCATCACATTATAAAAATACACATATTCTGAATTAAGTTGTATTGATATCAATGATGGAAGTACACGTTGGCAAGTGATTAGCAACAGAGGTTTGAGGGTCTCACTAGATGAGTCTCCTGGATGGCTTCTTACTCTCACACTGATCGTACAGAACATGAATGAATGGTGGGGGAGGTTCATAAGGTTACTGTGATGGACAGACACTTGCATGCTGGACAATCTGTCACCAAAACCTAACACAATATTGATTACATTCTTATTCAGCACAATGCCTTTATACATGGCTATGTCCATATGGTGATTCGCTTTAAGCGTTTCATTATTAGTGAATCACCAACTCCTTGTTTCATTTGTATGGGACATGGGTATTTTCCTAGCTTGGCATTTACTTGATCTAGTGATTTAGAATCACATATACCCTTTTATAGAAGATGACTTAATTGGACTGAGGCAGTGAGTACAAAGTAGACTATCATGTAACTCTACAAGTCAAAGAGACTCTTTGAGGGCTAAGAACTATATTTTCCATACAGATTAGTTTCAAATTATCATCCTGTTGTGACCATTTCACACATCGCCCCATTGCAAATGGGGACCCCCTCTTTTTGCTCGTTTTTCGCTCGCTTTTCGTTTCGCTTTTAGGGTTTTGTTAGTCTGTCAGTTGTCTGGATTTAGGGTGTAGCCTTAGGGTTTTAATTAATGTCTTTTCAAGCCAGAATCCAGTCAGTTTTGAGAGCTTTTGAGCTTTCTTTCGTTGAATGCAAATTTTGAATGCAATGAGTTCGCCGGAATGGTCTATTTTCGATTGGAATTTTGAATGCAGAGCTTAAATTTGTCTAAGTGTTCAGGTGAAGTGTGAATTTTTGTTCAATTGACTAATTTTGACCAAATTTTGGCTTTTTTGATTTTTGATCCCGGATATTGAGAATGGTTGGTTTTTGCCTTGGGAATTGATTAAACTTGTAAAATCATGATATTTTGGCCTGTAGGAGCAAAATCGCTCCTGTCCCTCAGTGAAGGACCGGAGCTCGTTTTCAAATATCTTACTATTCCTGCAGGACCAAGATGAATTTCGAGTTGGAAGTGATGAAGAAAGGCGAGATCTTTCCATTGAATATAAATTGAAGATTTTCACGAACACAGAAATACCTCCAGGAGAAAAATCGCTCCTGTCCCTCAGTCAAGGACCGGAGCTACAAATCAAATATTGCTTTGTCCTTGCAGGATTCCAACGACTTAACAATTTGAAGATGTCCAAAGGAATATGTTTTATCAAATGAATATAAGTTGAAATGCAAACATGAAGGAGAATGACCCAGAATGCTAAAATTGCTCCTGTCCCTCAGGAAGGGACCAGGGCGAAGTACATTGTAGCTCCTGTCCCTCTCCAAGGGACCAGAGCGATATTCTTCATAGGGCAAAATTCAGACAAAGATCAAGTCAAGTTTATGTTTGATGGCAAGGAAGGAGGTGAAATGAAACTATTGAAGACAAATTGAAGATTTTGAAGAGTCAACAAAGGACCCTAAATGCCTAGTTCGCTCCTGTCCCTCTCCAAGGGACCAGAGCGATTTTTGTTATAGATGATTTTCTTGCCCATTTTGAGTGGATCCCAAGGCATAGATGAATGGAATGGAACATGACGAATCCGTTGAATATAAATTTTGAAGATGACGAAGTGAAATAAGGCCTACAGAGCTAGAATCGCCCCTGTCCCTCTCCAAGGGACCAGGGCGATATAATGGTTATATTGTCGTCCCTTCAAAATTCAAAACATTCCAAGACGAGGAACAAGGTCATACAAGGTTCAAGGCGTCTTTTGAAAGTGATATATCAAAGTTTGGAACGTCCAAATGTTATCAATCAAGCTAAGGAGTCTATATCGCTCCTGTCCTTTGGACAAGGACCAAAGCGATTTCATTAAAAACATTCATGCTCCTTCAAAATCAAGACAATACAAGGATTGGCGAAGTAAAAGGCGACCTTTGGAAGACAATGAACGAAGAACGAAGATCAAATGTTTACAAATTTGAGCCAGGACATGGAGATCGCCCCTATCCCTCTCCAAGGGACCAGGGCGATATTTGCCAAAACACATGATATCCTTTAAAGATCACGTTGAGATAAAGTCGCACATGGTTTTAAACATCATTTCGAAGGCGACACAAAGGGAAATGGACGTTAAATATTACCAACTTGAACTTAAAATGGAGAAAAGACAAGGATCGCTCCTGTCCCTCTCCAAGGGACAAGGGCGATGATCCTTTAAACATCGAAACGTCTTGTGAAAAGCAAGTGGGACGAGCATGGAATGAACAAGCAAAGTTATTATTCACCATACAAGGAAAAGTTGATGTCAAAATGGAGAATTTCAAGTGAAAACGTTAGGATCGCTCCTGTCCCTCTCCAAGGGACCAGAGCGATATTACATCCAAGGACATCCCTTCGCACATGCAAGTCAATCAAACTCGAAGGACTCGACAAAAATGATGATTTGAATGTAGAAATGCAGAGGTTGAACGTCAAAAATGCAAAAATCAAGACCAACATGATGGATCGCTCCTGTCCCTCTCCAAGGGACCAGGGCGATGAGGTACGTATACTTCATTTTCAAAATATTTTGGCGCTCAAATAAACATTTTTGAATTTATTTAAATGCTAGCAAAATCGATATTTAATTAAAAATGGCATTTAAATAGTGCGTTTGGCATTTATTAATTATTTTAATTATTTTGCCTTGTTAAAAAATCGAAATTTATTAATTGAAATAAAAGGCATTTAATAATTAATTAATTAATAAAAAAAATCGATTGGAGCGCTTGGTATGTTAAAGGTCGGCCTTGTTATTTTATTAAAAATCGTTTAAAATTGCCTTATTTATACCAAGTCGGCCTTGGGGGTGAATGGTGAGGTGAGCGCTATAAAGGGAGAGGTGAAAATCATTATTTTCACATTATCATTTTTTTCATCTCATATGCGATCAAAAGGAGAAGTGCGAATTTATATCCAAGGAAGTGCGAATTTATATCCAAGGAAGTGCGAATTGTGTTTGGAGAAGTACGAATTTCATTCCAAGAGAGGTGACGCTAACATCATCCAAAGGTGGTGCGAGACTTGGAGATTTATTTGTGCGAACTTGAAGATCACGTTAAAAGGGGAATTTGAAGATCACGTCAAGGACACAAAAGGTGGCGAATTGCTATTTTGCTAAGGCGATTACATTGAAGGCTATTTTCGATCTTTTTGCCTAGGCGATTTTGTCCTTTTTGCATTCTAGAGTTAGCTCTCTATTGAGGTATGGCGATTTGATTTTATTGTTTTATTTATTCATCGTCATATTTTAAATTTTGAATTTTGAATTTTGAATTCCTAGCTCAATCGTTTCATTTTAGGAAATGATAACTCAAAGACTTATCATGAAGTTTCCTAAAATTTATCTCTCTAATCTATGTTATGTATTGCAAAATCTAGCTTCTCATTATGAAATGTTGTGTAGGTATGGCGACCCCGAAGGCGGGAGCATCCACCAGTCGCTCAGCTCTCATGAAAGAAGATCAGAAGACCGAAGAAGTGGAGACCAAGATCGTGTCGAAGTGGAGCAACATTGGAGATACAAACTTGGGTAACTTCAGCACGAAGAAGTTTCGAGAGGTCCCTTACATTGGCAAGCCATCACCTGTCGCCCGGAGAATAATAGAGAGTGGCATCATTAAGGCGGCCGGCTTTCCTCCAGCTGTTCAGTGCCATGAGTTGATGATCGAGTGTGCTCGTCACTATGATCCACAGTCCAGGACGATCGTGTCCAAAGAGGGAAACATTTTGGCGTACCTTTCAGAGGAAGCTATAAGTGAAGCTTTCCATCTTCCAGAGCACAGGGACATGATATACAAGAGCATAGAAGGAGCCAGATCAGTGTACGAAGATGATCCAGATGCTTGTCTAAGCATTATCAATAAGAACTGGCTACTTAAGAGCCGTCCCCGTCTGAGCAAGGTCCCGAACACACCGCACAGGATTGACTTCCAGGAGGAG
This sequence comes from Cryptomeria japonica, assembly GCF_030272615.1. Lineage (NCBI taxonomy): Eukaryota > Viridiplantae > Streptophyta > Pinopsida > Cupressales > Cupressaceae > Cryptomeria > Cryptomeria japonica. The sequence continues at coordinate 523,151,538 of NC_081405.1, forward strand.
TACAGAGATTTGATTACCATGCTCAACCGAGTTACAGGAGCCCCTCATGCCTTTTATTTTGAGAAGTGGATGTTTTACTTCATCCAGGTGATCGTTCAGGGAAAAGGTACGATACATTGGGCTAGGATGATTAGCCATTGCTTAGACGTACAGTTGAGGAGACTCAAGGCTACTAAGTCCTTCCACATGAGTTCATATGTCATCTATGCCTTGATCAGGAGTGTTGAATACGCAGGACTACCTCACAGAGGAGTGATTGGAAGAGGACCCGGCGAGGTCAGAGCTTGTGATTCCTATGCCTACTTGCATCATCCGCTAGGGAACAACTATAAGTTGATTAATGATACTTTCATGATGAACATCACAAGGACGTTGCAAGGTGGAATTCACAACAGGTTATCTCAGGATGCCCAGGAATTCATAAAGAGGTACGGTGCTTGGTTCATTCAGTTCCCGAAGTTCACTTATATTAGAGTGCATGGATGTCCTTTACCTCCATACATGTTGCCGAGATATCCGACAGACAGAATTGTGTTACTTGAAGTAACAAGACAGTTGGCAGCATATGTGAAGGCATTCAGACACAGACATCAGAATGGAGTTCCAGTACCTATCATTTTGGGTAATTCAGTTGAGGTATGTCCTAATGCTTTAGCTATGGATGACGCAGAGAGGGAGTTAGCCTTGTATTCTTTTTCATCTTTTGCTTTGAGAGAAAGCTTTGATCCACGTGGACATTTAGAGGAGACAGTCGGCAGGAAGTTTAGACATGAGTATCAGATTGAGGATTTTATGATGAATCTCTTAGATGATCTTGAAGTGAAACGAAAAATGCATTCCAGATTACCTTTGGATTTCATTAGGAAATGCAAGATTTATAGAGTGGCCGACCAAGCTCAGGACAGTGGCAGACATATCCAGTCTTCCTATGATCGAGAAAGCAAAACAATAAGGTTAGATTGGAATGAGCCCGAGGTCGTGGATTTAGATACTTTGATGGCACCAGTCTTGTCTTGTACTCGCAGATGGGTTGACATACAACATCAGAAGTTGAGAGAACAAGGCATAGCCATGACTTTCACTTTGGAAGAGAAACCTGCCGAAGGTGGAGCTAGTGTGAGTGAAGGCAATCCTAATCCTAGAAATTCAGGTGAAGGAAACCTTCGATGTGCCAGTGAGGGCAATCTCCATTCAAGAGGTTCGAAGAGGAAAGAGAGACCTGGAAAGAGAGAATCTTCCAAGAAGAAACAAGAGGCTAACAGAGATCGATCATCCGGTACTTCTTCTAGACCTGAGAAAAGAACAATTCAAATGGAAGAATCCATGGAGTCGATGGTACAGAACGATAGGCAGGAGGAAGGACAGGCACAGCATGGGTCACCAGATGGATCTCTCCAAGACTCTGAGTTAGATGAAGGCAAAGAAGACAATGAAATATCATCTCCTCCTAGACAAGAAGAAATAATGCATAAAGAGATTCAAGTTCAAGAAACAAGATCGATTATCCCAGATTGGTTGAAGGAAAGATTAACCAAGGTGATCGTAGTAGAGGACAAGGACAGTGTAATTGATTTAGAGAGCCTTGTTGGACGCTCACATGAAGTAACAGAGAAGAGAAAGGCTACCAAGATGTCCAAGATGATTCGAGATGAGACTGGATCCAGGAAATTGCAGATAGCTACACCGGCGACAGACAAATATGAAGGTGAGATCCTGGCAGAAGAATATGATATACAGACTTTTGAGTTAGGACCCTCTACAGCAGAACAGACTTTAGATGATGCCACCGATTCATTTGAGGCATTGAAAGACAAGCTTAGAGAAGAAATGGAGAAGAATAGAAAGCTTGAGAGAGAGGTCGGTGCATGGAGGACATATTTCAATCACATCAATGAACCTTTGGGACGTCAGGATCCAGCTAGATCACCAGTGCAAGCACTTCCACTTCAGTCAATCAATGAAGCAGAAAGATTCAGGAACATGGTCCAACGTACAAGTAATTGGATGGACAGATCTCATACAGTGGCTATAGAATTTGCAACAAGGATGATGAAGATTATTCATCAAGCTATCCAGGTTCTTGAGATGATCCACAATTTGATGATAACAGTAGCTGCATTCGCCCATACCAAGGATGTTATCATTCCTGTCTTGAAAGTTATTAGACACACATCGAGGAAGATTTTAGCGCAGGAGAAGATCTTGGAGGGAGAATCTCACAGTTTGTTTCATTGGTCAACCTTACTCCATATGAAGAGTGTTTTCTTTGAAGACATCAGTACTAGATGTGGCCAAGTTGAGGAGGTGATCAATCCTATCCAGGACAGAGTATTTGAGGTACTTCGTACCATCCTTGGCAGGAGGATCGAGGTCGAGACAGATGTGGATATGCAGGAACTAGAGGATAGAATCAAGGTCATCTTTTGCAAGGACGCAAATGTTATAGATGAGCAGTATGATCAGATGTTTGCCACCATGCTCCTGATTGAAAGGACGAAGGAACTTGAACCTTCATGGGACGCAGCTCTTCTAGATGCATTCGATCAGGTCATCCATTTAGAAGAGAGTGTGAAGAATCTTCCCGAGATTCCAATTGCAGAAATCGAAGGAATCGTTTCAAGATTCATTGCATATGCTAAGAAAGAGAATTGGAAAGGGAATAAGATTCTAGATGAAAGGTTGTTACAGATGACATGACATCTTATTTCTCATTGGTTTATGTCTCCTAGGTTTTTGTGCCAAAATTTAATATTTGGCTATGCATTTAATATTGTTCAGTAAAAAGGAGGCCATTTGTAACAAACCCTAATTAGGGTTTAGGTGTCATGATCTTGTCCGTTGATCTACTTTCAATCTGGACCTTTCATTGTAATTGAGGATGCTATTTATACCCTCATTTTCCATTTCAAAAAGTAATAGTGTAATAATCAATAGTTGATGTAATAGAGAAAAGAGATTAGAGCTAGAAGCAATTTTATTTTGTAGCAAGATTGAGTTTTGAAGAGAGGAATTCAAGCGATTGTTGTACATGATGATTTGGAAATCAATGAAATATTGAAGTTATGGTGTTTTGTTGCAAATTTCTTGAGTTATCTTCATGATTGTTTGATTTACTTGAATTGTGCTCAATCAAAGTAGCTTGTTAGTTTGAAGGACATTGTGTGAGACTTGATCTTTGGTAGGATTCGTAATCCAAACCACTAGCTTCTTGCTGATTGTAGGAACGCCTTGCGTGGTCAACTGGAGAATACTTTGAGTCCCTTAACCTTCAATCATTATTGTATCTTGGATATGTACCTTCGTGGTAGTGTCCATGATATTTGATGCATTGAATATCATTTTATTAACTTAGAAGATCACACTAATTTCAATTGAGTTGTTATCTTATGGCAAAATTGAAGTTGGTTGAATCTTGCCAAGTCTTGTCCATACTAAGTCATTCATAGGGTTAGACTAGATTAGACCTCTTTCAAACCCTACTCCTTTTGTTATTTTTTTTGAATAGTTTCCTTAGTTTAGCAAATCTTGAGCTTTCGGAATACGTAAGGCCCCTTGGAGGAAACAGCAAATCACATCATACCGCTGGAAGCTTGTCCACACGTAGAGACCCTACTAAAAGAACCTTGGAGTCTACCTAACTGATCCTTTACGCGAATCTTCAGCAGTTAGAGACTATTTTCTCAAGAGAGGATAAGATGCCTATTGGTATTTTATTCTGTGTATGATGGTGTACAAAATACACGTCAACACATCCCTAGGTTGCATTTGGGTTCTCTTGTTTGTCTTTATAGTTTATTATAGTTTTCTATCACAAAACTCACCCGTACACACACATTAATATGGATGTACACCTTTTTCAGTTATTTTGAAGTTTAATATTATACACAACCACTACATGCAGCTATAAATACATGCAACCAAAAAAGTTACATTGATTCTGAACTTTGGTGAATTCTACATTTTATCTTTATTGATATTTCCTGTAATGTTATGCACCTTAAGTCATATATTATCATCATCTTAATGTTATGTCAAGAGACTTATTGATGTTCATAAAATGTGTTTGGGCACTTAATTAATCTTATAAAATTATTTATTTCAGATTCAATCCAGATCCATTCCAGAGTTAATGAGAGGCTCTGATGTCCTTGGAGCAGCTAGAACTGGTTCAGGAAAGACGCTTGCTTTTTTGATCCCAGCTGTAGAATTGTTATACCATATATGTTTTACACCTCGCAATGGTACTGGTGTGATCATCATTTCTCCAACTCGAGAGCTTGCCATGCAGGTAGTGTATACTACTTTATCTGTTGATGTTTTTAATATAGTTGAAACACAAATAGTGATTTTGCCATTTTCTGATTACTATCAAACTGTATGAATATAATTTGTCTGATGCTATTTCATTTTGAATCCTTCTGTGAAATTCTAGAATTAAATTAGACATGCAAATTAAATGTACACTTTACATGATCAGAATATTCATATACGAACCATTCTCTCCACTTAAATAAGTCTCTCTCTATTAGTGGGTAATTTGTAAACTCGGGGAGTGTATGTAGCCTTAGATGACATGTATGTTCTTTTTGGGCTGTGCTCTATTGTTAGGTGTTGGGATATGGATTGGGATATTGGAATACCTTAAGATTATACGATCAAATATAGCTATGTTCAAAGGAAACACACAAATTAATACATATGTCAAAGATACACATGAGACAGAGATTTACATCTTATGGTAAAAAACCCATCAGCAAAAGGACATAAAAAATTGTATTACTTAGGAATGATACATCCGATAGTATAGGTCACTTTCAACAGTCTTAATTTATAGGCCAACAACATACGACCTCCGACTAGGACTTCACACCTTTAGGATACATCACACTTTTAGGATACAACACACTAGACCAATCTCATTCTGTCCAACCTTGGTGTATCCATATGAGTAGATAAATATGATTGTCTTCATAGAATACCATCTAACTGTCTAACTGGTTTGTAGAATACCATCTAACTGTCCAACTGGTATGTAGAATACCAATGGTCACATGAACATCTCATGACTGTATCATGGTGTTAGCATGTTTTACATTGCATGCAACATGACCTCTCCAAATGAATGACCACCGCACATAATGAAGCACTGCTGCTTTCTACTAGTCAAAGGTTGTTGACTTGCATTTTCTAAACTGTGTACATGTCTTCCTCTACTACACTGTCTATGGCTTCTGGTAGCAGAGACAAATACCTGATTGATGCAAGCTACTTTTTTTTTGATCGGTTAATGGTTCTTTCTTTCGCTTTTGACTGGAGCTTTGAACCAGTGAGGTCACATTGGGGGACCCCATCCCCGTGGTTACAATTTGCTGAGGTATTAACGCCTCTAAGATTTGACTCATGTTGACATTTCTAAGCTATCTAATCCTTATCACTCCATATGCTGCTATGCCCGTGCAAACCCCCTTATCTCTCCGCCGTAACCTCCTTATCCCTCTCCATATACTCCTTATGTCTCCCCTCCTTATCTCTCCGTACTCCTCGTGCATCCTCTCGGTCACCTTATCACTCCGCTCTGCGAACACCATCCTGCTGGGCGCTGCCACTGTCGTTCACAAGGCTTGAGGCATTCATGCCTCATCCGTTTGTCAGCATCCTTCTACCGCTGAGACTCCACCGAACACCTCATTCGCTGCCATCCACTGTAGACATCGTTGCATTTTTTGGTATTAACACCAAACGAGCCGGTCTTTCGCATGACCAGCACCCAAATGCCTGCAGAGAATGGGTCTCGAATTCGAGATCGCCTGATAACCAGGCTCGTGACAAAACCATCACGCTTCGGGGTGGACCCCAATTGATGCAAGCTACTTGCGATACCTTTGGGAATCCTCTAAAACATCACCATGCCTCTAGGCATCATCTCATGTACTCTAACATCACCATAAAAGCTCTTGCACTATCATATACATTCCCAGTGACATACCTATAATTACGTAGTTATGAGTTTTCCTCCGAATGTCTTGTGGTTGGGAACATAGCCTTACTCTACCAAGAGAAGCCTCCATTTTTAAATTGCAACACTTGAAAACTCACCCCCAACTTTATAATGTTGGATTCTATGAATGTTTTTTTTAAAAGTAATTTTCTGATTGCAAGAAACAAGAATGGAGCTAAAACAGCAACTCAAATGAAACTAAATGATGATACAAACCAATTTTGGTATGTTCTGAAAGTTCGCAAACTGAAATACATATGAGAGGCATGATTCAATATGATTGCTGAAGTAAACTTTGTAATGTCCCCATTTGGCATTTACCTTGATTTAATCCTGAAACAGCAATTCTAACTCAAAGTGAGAATAGTAATACATTAATAAATATAATCTTATCAAACCATATATATTTGATTATAACTTTTAACTCAAAATCTTAAGAATAGTACGGAAGTTAGAACTTATCTTGCTTTATTGTAATAACCATGATAACCTCTTTCCAAGGTCTAACGTTCCTTATATGTCTTTATGCAAGGTATATAATAACATCACTTATAGTGATATGTCCGAGAGCATACGCTGCCCTGATATCTTCTTTATAATATATGTGAATTATACTTCTGCTAATCGATCTGATCTGATATCAAATTACTGTTGTTTCAGATATTTGGCTTTATACTTATGTGATGTTGGATCTCTGTTTCAGATTCGTTCTTATTACTTCTGTGATATTATTGTGGTGCTATTTTGTTTAAACAATCTCCTAAGATCGTGCAGCCACAACTATAAAATCTATGGCCTGATCTGAATGCCTTATATGTTCCCAAAAATCCCTCCCCTGTTTGAATATGTTTGATGCCTTCTTATACATTGCAAGTGAATGGGATGTCTCCAAGAGTTATGTTTGATGTCCCTTAGAATACTGATTAGTTATAACCTTCCATTTATTGATAACTTAATATTATTACCGGCAACTAATCCTTGCCTTTACTTGATAATATAAGTTGCTGTTTACCATTTACGTGTAACCTTAGTTACTTTTTGGTTTCTTATTAGAATCAAGGCCCTTGTACATATATAGAAAGATTGATTCAAAACATTAATAAAAGCATGATCACAGCCTTACTGATTAAAGCAAAATTGCAGTCTTAAACTATATTCTAGACAGCTGACTAAAAGATGACAGTAGTTTAATTAAGAGTCATTTAATATTAATTTAAGGGAAATCATCATTAAAAATAAATAAAGAAAATACTTTAATAAAAGATAATTAAATTGCAATTAAGGGTCAAGAGTTGTGACTCTTTCTGAAGGGCAAAATAACGAAAAGGCATGATTCCTCCCTCATATAGGAAGATATAAAAGGGAGAAGAGAACCTCATTTGAGAGGGGATATTTGGGAATCAGAAGTGCAGATCAGATTTAAATAAAAGTGCAGAAATAATGAAGAGTTGCACTCTTTCAAAGGGTGCTAATGGTGAAAGGGTGTGTCTCTTGCCAGAGGGCATACATGATGAAGAGTTGTGACCTCTCCCTCACATTGAGAGATATAAAGGAAAGGAATCAAAAGCATCCAGTGATATAACCCAAGTCACAGAATACGGCGATTTTCATGGATGAGGTTTGAATTTAATCGAATTTCAAACTTTTGTGAAAAAATTGTTCAAATTCAGCCATAAATTTGGGGCCATAAAAAAATTCTGCTAAAAAGTGGGCAGATGGCCTCTGTAAACACACAACTCACTCCCGTGGCTGCCATTGCTGCCGCCTGCTGTAGTCGCCGTCGCTGCTGCCTGCTGTAGTCACTGTTGCTGCCGTTGCCATCACTGCCGCCTGCCGTAGTCACCGTCGCTGCCGTTGCAATCGCTCCCGTGTTCAGTTAGGTACCCGATCCCTCAAATTTTATTAGTTATTTTGACATCGCTCCCGTGTTGTAAGCAATATTGAGCAATAGTAATGTATTCGATGTTGTGAATTTTATTAGTTATTAGTTAATTACAATCAATAGTAATTAGGTATTCGATATTGTCTGCTGTAGTTTTATTTTTTTATTGTAATAAATTAGTAATTAGGTAAAAGGTATATCGAATGCATTAAAAAATATACAGTAATAAGTTATTATGTATATTTTTTAATGCATTCGATATACATTATTAGTTATATTTTTTAATGAATTAATTATATTATTAGTTATATTAGTTACATTAGTTATAATTTATTAAAGTATTACATATATTTAAAAATAGACAAAATTATATAAGGCGAATTTAATCCGATTTTTTTTTTTTTGATTTTTTCCCTTGTCGAATTCGAACCTTGTGACTTAGGATATAATCATTGATCAGATCAGATCAGAACTGTTATTAAGTTACAGGCAGTAACATCCTTGTTCTTGGTGGTATGCATGGGGATGTGCTTAATATGTATGCTTAATATATGAAGCCTGATAATGTTCTTATGCAGAATTTTATATATATATATATATATATGAGAAGTTAGTATACTCATAATCTCGTTCTTAGTCGTCTACTGCCTATGTAAGGATTGGAATGATTTTGTAGGGAAAGGCACCCTAAATCCCCACAAGTCAGGCAATTCCAAGATGGGTAAGGACATGTATTTCCAATGCCTTGAGGGAGAGTCCCGAGATGGGTACGAAAATGCATTCCCAATCCCTTGAGGGAGCCTGCTTGTAGATGGTCTCTAAGCGCCCTAGCACAATAATTTTCCCTCCTTAGTTTGGTTTAGAGAAGTAACAGGGATAAGACCTTGATATATAGGGTTTTGGAATTGTATTATTAAGAAGTAAATGCCTACTAATCTAAACATTTAAATTGAGATGTTATAATATTTAATGATGCATTCAATAATATAGATTAATTGTCGAGAAATAGCCTGCCTCCAAGTAGGGGACACTTAGGCAATGGAACCCCAAGCCCCCAAGTCTCTCAAAAATACCAATTCTTCTACCACAAAAGCCCTATTTGTTTGGAGGTGATTCGCATACAACTTTTTCTGGTTTTGGGACTTTTTTTTAGTGCTTTCACTATGTCCACGCTTTGGTGAAGCAAATATTTAGCACCCTGTACTATAATGTTCACAAGAATCAAATCCATAAATAAAATGGCATCATACCATAAGGTGCCTTGAAGGGAGTCATAACTATTGACATGTGATGGGTGGAATTATATCAATACTCCCCATGATGTAGCCACTTGACACACGCGGTTTGTTTCCCCGTGACATAATTTATCAAGTAACCTTCTCTCCATTTATTCACAATTGCTGTTTGCCCATCTGTTTGAGAATGATAGCTAGTGCTTGGGGTTAATTCCATCCCCGTCAAACGAAAACGCTATCCCTGTCAAACGAAAAAGCTCTTGCCAAAACAAGCTGATAAACCTGCTGTCCCTGTCACTTATAATGTTCCTTGGCAGCCCATGAAGTCTAAAAATCTCTATAGAAAATAGATTAGCAACTTGTGGAGCCTTAGAATTAATAGCATGAATATGAGCATATGTAGTAAGCCTATCAACAACCGCATAGATACCATCCTTACTTTGCAACTTTGGGAGGCATGTAATGAAATTCATGGAGATAGTCTCCCATTTATGATTTGGAATGGACAGGGACTTCAACAAAGCAGCTGGAAATACATGATCCTTTTTGTTTTTTTGGAACACCACACACTTTCTAACATGCTTTAACACATCATTTTTGAGCCCTTTCCATTAAAAACGTTACCTTGCTTGTATATTTTGTAGTAACCAAGATGACTAGCAAGTGGTGTGTGATGACATGCTTGCAAAATTCTATCCTTCACCTTTGATTCCGGTACAAGGTACACCCGATCTTTGTAGAGCTCATCAACTACCTTGAACCTGTCATCTCGCAACCTTCCATTTAAAATGTCCGTAGCAACTGTATTCTTAGCATATTCCACAATTGTGGAAGCCTTCCAATCAGCAGATATATCTGTTATAAAGCAGAAATGAGTTTTCTTAGAAAGTGCATCAGCAACCACGTTATTATTTCCCTTAACATATTCAATGTCATAATCATTTGCGTACCTATTTTTGCTGTCTATCGTTCAAATCTTTCTGGTTTAGGAAGAATTTCAAGCCGTTATGATCTGTTTTCACCACAAACCTCCTACAAACCAAGTACTGCCTGAATTTTGCCAGTGCATGCATGATGGTTAGCATCTCCTTGTCATAAATAGAGAAAATCCTCTCTGTGTCCTTGAGCTTCTTACTCTCAAAAGGTATGGGGTGTCTATTCATCATAAAAAATGCTCCAATTTGCTCCCCCAAAGCATCACATTCTAAAGCAAAGGGAAGTGAGAAATCAGGAATAGCCAATACAGGAGATGAACTCATTACCTCCTTAAGCTTGTCAAAAGCTCTCTATGTTGGGGAGCTCCAAGAGAAAGCTCCTTTCCTTTTTAAAATGTCAATGGGGCCATGAGTTGTGAGACATTGAGAATACTTTAACAAACCTCCTATAGTATGCAGCCCACAAATCCTCTCAAATGTGTCAAATTCCTTGACCTAGGCCAATCCTGTCTTGCCTTAATCTTTTCTTAATCCATGCTAACCACTTTGGTACTAATCTTAAACCCCTAATATAATATTTCAGTTAAGGCAAACTCACACTTAGATGCTTTGGTGTAGAATGAAAACTGCTCAAGTATGCCAAGCATCTCATCCGTGTGCTTCAACTGATCCTTCCATTTTTAACTAAAAATCAAATAACATCAAAGAGGACCAACACGAACGTCCTTAATTTTAAAATAAATACCCGATTCATGCATGAATGGAAAGTGGTTGCTGCATTGGTCAAACCAATTGGCATTTCTTGGAACTCATTTTGCCCATAGTGATCCCTGAAGGCTGTTTTGTGCATGTTCTCATCTCTAACCCTTGTCTTTGATGCCCTGATCGTAGGCCAATCTTGGAGAAGTATACCGCACCATGGAGCTTATCTATTAACTCATTGATCTTCGGTATGGTGGAGCGATTCTTGATTCTCTTTTTATTGAGGGCTCTATAATCGATGCACATCGTCATAGGCCCATCTTTTTTCTTAACCAACACCATAGATGAGCCAAATATGTTGGAACTAGGTTGTATGTGCCGCACGTCCAATAGTTACTTAATCACCTTCTCAATCTCTTCCTTCTACCTCCTATGTTGGCGATAAGGAGTGGTGGTGATGGGTTTTGCTAACTCCTCAAGCTCTATCACATGCTGGAAACCCCTTTCCAGTGGTAGACCAGGAGGAATTTCATGGAACACCATGTAGCGTTTGTATAGGATGAACTAAATTTCAATGTGATAAGATTTCTCATCCTTGGATGGCCTTGTATCAATGATCAAGCACTCTGCTGCCCAAGCTACTTGACCTCTACGAAAAGACCTTTCCATCCCTTTGGCTGGAACCACCATGGGGCCCTTGTTAGATAGGCCATAGAGAACTACCTACCTCCCGAGAGATTTGTCCTTAAATTCCATGGTTTGATAGTTTTGTGTGTATTCTCCAAGCGAGTGCAACCATTACACTCCCAAAACAAACTCTGTCTCACTGATATCTCACACCTTGTGACCATTTAGATACAATTCTGATTCTTGAATCTTTTAGTTGCATGGGAAGGTATACCTGTCTGCCATTGTGACATTAAACCCTTCAAAATCTTCTGTCTCCAATCCAACTATGGCTACCAATCCCTCATCAATGAAATTGTGGGTGGCTCCATTGTCAATCAAGGCCATCACCCTTGATATTGCAGTTAAGTGTGCCCTCCAGATGCTAACCTCCTTGATCCTCATGTTCACCCCCATCTGTGATAGACTTAGTTTCAGCTCTTTCTTCCTTGGAGTCCCCATTTGGGACCACCTCTATATAGTGTATTTGTCCTTTTCCTAGACACCTGTGACTTGGCTGCCATGGCTCTCTACATGTAAAGCATAGTTTCTTCCTTTGGAGTTCATTCTTGGATACCTCGGTTTGGATTGGATTTGGGGGTAATGATTTGGGTGGAATCATACTCTTAGGCGGAGGCGTCTTATGCTGCATCAGGGGTGCCTTCGTGGAATAGAATTTGTCCTTCGTTACTGAATCCTCTAGATTTAGGGCTCTCTTGATAGCTTCCTGCCATGAATTTGGGTCAAATGCCCTTACCAATATCTTGAGTGTTTGGATAGTACTTCCACAAAAAGAACTATGAGCTTCCTTTCCATCACGTCTAGGATCATTACTAATTGCTTCTGGAATTCTGCCACACTGTGCTCTTCCTCCACAGGTACTGCCTTGTCTCTTTCTAGAAATTTGGCTTTGAAAGTCCTTGGGTTGGATTTACCTAAACCCTGTCACTGTTGGAGATGCTCCCTTTGATACCATTCTGTTTAGGCCTTCAAGCACTTAGCTGTTGATTTAGGCCTCTTAATAGTCGAACCATCTCAGCCATTGAATCTTTCATCGTAGTCTGAAACTCCTTTCTTTCCCTGAGAAATTCTTGTGACTTGTCTTCGTCTCTGTTATCCACAGCTCTCTCTTTCTCCTCCTCCCTTTGCTGATACCTTCTTTTTCTGTCGCTCTACCTCATGAAACAGCACTGCACATTCATAAGTGGGCAGGAGAGAAGGCTCTGATACCACTGAAATGAATTGTCCAATGACAATGTCCAATAACAACTGAAATGGATGGTAGTCAATACACTGATTACTGAGATATAAACAACTGAAATGGATTGGTCAATAACAATTTCCAGTATCACCGAGTTCTGCAATATAAATTTATATGTGTGAAACTGCATTTACAAGTAATTCTATTCACACTACTGTTCACTGGCAAAATAAGTCTGATGTGTCTTTCGGAAACATGCATATTCAGCAGATTACAGTATAGATAATTCAAAACTGCAGATCACAGAAAACTTCAGGAAGAAATCAATTGCAGGGTTTGTACTCTCAGACAAGTAGTTATAGTCTCTGCTGGCATATATTATGTAACAGGCTAATTGCGCCCAATACCACACCTGATCTGCTTTAGCCAATAGTCGAGTGAACTTCTGTCTGGATGTGCTGGTTGGTAACACCAGTTCACTGTATGGTGAAGTCCTTGCAGCCTGGAAAACGTTATGTGTTGCCATTAAATTATAGTCCTCTTCAATGTGCCTTGGGTGTGGTGCAGTAACATCTTGAATCAACCACAAGCTGCTCTGGGAGAAAGGTGCCATGCACAGGAAGCTTTAAATTGGATCAATCATCTGTGAAAGGCAGCGCTAGACTTGAAGAAATGTTTCAGCTTTAACTTTAAAAGGACTATGCTCAGGCAGGGTTTGTGTCCTATCTGGAGCCTTCTCTAACTGAGGCATCCATCCCAGTTGAGAAATCAATCTCCGCTCGCATACTTGAAAATGTATTAACAGATGATGGTCAAATGAATGTGATTGCACTTGCTTTTATACTGGTGGTGCCAATACCCAAATACCCTTAAACACAGGTCGGGCACCATACAAAAACAGCATACAGGTCAGCCACCATACAAAAACAGCATACAGGTCAGCCACCATACAAAAACATTTATTATTATATATCAAAACAAATTTGTTATTATTAGAATATTATTATTATTATTATCATTATAATAGTGTTAAAAAATACTTTCATCATTAAATGAAATGTCTTCATGGTGCTGATTCGTTGGGGACATGACATGCACTGTAATCACTATTTGAGTGGTGTAGAATATACCCTAGGGTTTGATACCCCTTTTATTGCTGCGACCACTTATATTACCAGATGCCCCTTATATGGTGTGCTGCATATAACAAGGGCTGCGATTGGCCTGCTAGCTAGTACAGATAAGAAGAATGCGATTTGCTGTTGCAAGAGCCAAATTACCTTAATGAAATAAATATTTCGTAGATGTGTGGTGGCTGTATATGATGCTATGTATTAAAAGCTGTGCATAACAACTGGTATCAACTTGTATTGATGCTGTGATCAGCTTATAAAGCTCACAGCACTCTCAACAGATGTCGCAGATATGCTGTTTAGACTTGCTCACCAATATCAACCTTAGCAAATGTGTAAATAATCTGTGAAAATTGACAATGCAGAACCTTGGAACAATGTGAAAGAATGATTTGCTTACAAATACAAATTGCTTCAAATCTGGAAACTTGTATGAAATCACCAAAACTAGCTCCAATGCAACCTCTGTTTGGAGATAATTTAGACAGGGAATTGGGTTATAATCGTCAAATCTAGTGGTAGAAATCTAAAAGGGTTTTTGTTGTCCAAGATCTCCGAACAGGCAATAATTTTTGACTCCTTGGATGTGAATATGAACACGAAGCTGAGATGTTGAATTGCTTTTTTTTTAAAGCTCTCAAATTCGGTCCATGATTTAAAATTTCCATCTAAAAATATTTAAAAATACTTCTTATTATTAAGTGTTGAAAAACATTTATTCATTAATCATAATAATATTATTATGTTGCCCCTTAAAATAGAAATTATTGGGCCCATCTTAAAATAATATTATTAATCATTTGCCTTGCTTTACCCTTTAGCCCATGGGAAATGAGGATAGGCTAGAGGTCTTTTCATGTCTTCAATTCTGAAAAGGGGATGTGACAAACTTTCAGAGATTATCAGAATTGTTTACCAGTCTATCACCAAATAATTGTCAACATGAAATTAGAGCAACTTTCGTCAACTACTGTCACTGGAAATTACACCAAGAACTCTCTGTAGGTGAATAGCACACCAAAGTTCCAACAGTAGGATGGATATCTAGCTTTTCAAATGAACTAGGTTCCAATCTTGTTGGGCATGCTCAATGGAAATTCTACTTTTGAGTCCAGTGATCTTGACAACATATGGGAAGTAGGGGAAGTGGTTTGATTGAGATAAGCAAGGATATAGAAAGAGAGAGAGAAAGAAGAATTATTAATTTCCAATAATGACCAAAAATAGACCCCACTTCTGAAACAAAGGGCCATTGATACCAAAGGAGCAAAAGCAAAGAAAACAAAAAACAAGACAAGAAATTTTTTATATTCAAGAATTCAAGAAAAATGTGAATTTGTACAACATGGCTGGAACCAAGCTGTATTGGACTTTTAGTGGCACTGATACAGTGGTCTGCAGGGTGATTTGAATATTGGTTGGCAATCCAATTCACATTTAAACATATCTTATATCCTAAAATTATATCAAATATTACAAATTTATCCATGATTTTAATATTTTCAATATTTTTTTCCATTCATATTCGTATTCTTGATCCATCATAGGTTTAAGCCAGGTCTTCAGCATTCAGCACTGCCTTTGAGCCTATGTCCAATGTTTTATGGTAAATTCGCTTGACAGATATAGAAGGGTGAGACTATTAAGCTTCTACTGTTCTCAAGCTAGGGGTGATTTTTCCCGCAATGAAGTAGACTCCCCTTAGTTCAATGCCATCCAGAATTGAACTTTGAACTTGTGTGCCACAAAGATTGAGTCTTATATGCTCAAAATCAAAATTAAAGTATCATAGAATACAACAATCACATTTTAGATATTGTATTTGAAATTCCAAACACTGGTAGAATGAAATGTTCTAACTCAATTTGCAGTCTTTAACTAAGAAATGACAACTTTAGATGCATTACAGATGTAGACATAAAACATAACATTAGCAGTAAAACCAGGGAAACTTATTACTGACATCAAAATACTTTACACATTTATGTTCTCAGACTGAAATTGGAGCTTCAGATATAATAATTCCACCTTCTCAGTATATATACACAGAACATAGAACTCAGATTACATCATATCTATGTGCTTGCAGACCCATACTATTTGATCGCTCCTTGTCACTTGTAAATATTGAGTTCAGGAGTCTGGAACATGCAATTCTCTTATCCAAAGTCGAGTCTCCTATTGTGTAATCACCTTCAGGCGGGTAGTCTTGATATTGGTGCAATAATGGGGCACCAAATCTCCTCCCAGCTACCCGATCAGTGAATCAGTGGAGATTATGGAAGCTGTCGATGATACTTTGGCTGTGTGAAAGCAATCTTCCTGAGGTTGCTGCTGTTGCAAATGTGCAACTATACTCCTTTCCTTGCTTGCGTAGGATGCTTATGCTGATTCCTCAGAGTCGTGAACAATAGACAGATCAATAAATGTGATACAAGCTGATGGGATTGTCTTGTAGGAGCTACGTCCTACTAGACATGGCAACTATACTCCTCTCCTTGTGTTGTGCAGCGCAGCACTTGGGTTTGTGACATGGCTTAACCGCCTCCTGTGGATTCTACAAGTCTAGTGGTTGTATTGGGCATTAATAGGTCAATCTTTTGGTGCAACGGCAACTATACTTCTAACAAGGTCTCCTTAGATTGGTACGCAAGGAGATGGCAGAGTGCATTAGTTTAATGCAGAGAAAACAAAACTTCTTCGATGGTCCTCCAAAGCTCCCAACCACTCATATATATACAAGGCACCGGTCAGTTAAAAGATAACCACCATAGGTTGGCCTGAGAGCCAGACTTACTACAAAATCTATTTAATAATTTATTAAGCCAACTTCCTCCTAGGTCGGCCCAAAACAATTTAATAAAATATTCAATAATTTCATTTATTAATATTTTATTTATTTAATTTAAAAAAGCAAATAAATAACCCAATCGACCCGGGTCTAGCTGGGGTCATTACATAGAGTACAATGAAAGCCTTTATATATGTTTGTACAAGTATATCCACATCTTATCGTATCTTGGCTTCTCCAAAGAACTGATTTAAAATCTCAAAAATTATAGCAAGCTTTCTTTTTTAAGAGAATAACTTTATAGAGATAGTTTGCCAAAGTGAAAAGTAAAAATTGAGAACGGGTCATTCATAAGTCTGGCTTGGCTAGTTGACTGAACTCTTTTTTGGGGAATGGCTTGGTCGTAATTGCATTCCTCAGCCCTGTCATGTTAGAATTATTATTCCAGTGTCATAATCAATTGTGGAAACTTGAAGTTTTTAACTGTCTTTTTCCTTCAATATCTTTTGTATTAGGGCATTACAGCATAACTTCTTCCAGGTCCTTATTTCTCAAACACAATGCCATTAGCAAAATAAAATTTGCAGTGCTTTTCAACTATCATCTATCGCCACAGTCAGATGTAATATGAAGTGCACATTTGATTTTAATTAGCATCTGCATTTATATTTTATTAGTAGAGCATTTTGTAAATTCGTTTTTCTGGTACATTAAGCAAATGATCTGAAGCAAGCTCTAATGTTATGTAAAACACTGAGAAAAAACTGCAGTTTTCAAAGAGAAGATTTGGGATCTACTCCATGGCTGAAAGCAGATCCATCAAAAGTAATACAAAGAATGGATGATACCTGCCTTTAATGTGCATCTGATGTTCTTGCATAATATCTGAAGGGCTCTCCTCCTTTGTTTGGTGCTACATTTGTAAGGGTGTCAAAAATGTAAAGTGAAAACTCTTTGAAAACTTACCAACATTCAACGCAGTTTCCATGTGGTTCATAATCATTTTCTTTAAGCAAGGTTCTTATGTTCTATGCAAGGAATATGCAAACTAGAGTCAAATCTTTCAAAAACATGAGGTTTTAACTGTCCATGTGAGTGAGTGAGGAAAGCTTCTTGACAAAACTGTATGTATTTTATTTGCATCAACATTTCAGATAACACACTCTGAGATCCATTGTCAGGAACAGGAAGAAAAGATAATGGGATTGTGGAATTCGTACTCAAAAAACTCTAATTCTGTAATCCTTTGAGTTAATTTTATCATCTCCTTGAGGAGATTAATATGAAGGCACATTTTCCTCACATGAAAGCTATCGATTGAGAACATGAAGTTTTCAGTCCATTTGAATGAGAAAAGCTTATCACACTCCTTTATCTATTATTAGGATGAGGAATAAGTTTTTTTAATACTGTTTTTTGTGTCATTTTACGAAAACTTTAAAATAACTTATTGTAGCATTGATTGGAGTGTAAGTGCCCTGATCCCTTGCATACCAGTAAGCTAAATGTGGGCTGTAGCCTATAAAATAAGAGTGCTTTGGAGGTCATTTTTTTGGAAATTCGTAGGTTGCATTCTTCAATATTTCCTTTCATATGTTTTGGTAGGTTGGAAATGGTCCAATCTTAGTTGGATTAAATTTGTCTTATTCCCCTAGTCTAAAGTTTCATTTGTACGTTCATGTCTCTAGTTTAAGATTTTCAAAATTTCTCCAATTGTAGATTATTCAAAATGGTATGCTAACTGTTATAGGGTTTTTCATTTTTCTTTCTTCTTTTTAAATATTTTTAAATTTCAATTACCATTACAAATGAAATGTTTGTTTCTATGTAAACAAATATTTTATTTATGGCAAGAACTTTGATATAAAATATAAATTTGAAGCAGATGGTACCAAAAAGGTATCAAGATTCGAGGTACAAGATGGCTTTTAGTTGAATTGTTCAATAAGAAACCAGACCATGATTTAAAGAGAAACTAATGTAGCTTCAGTAAATATTTGATGTCCTATATATGTGCACCACTGGTATTTAATTTAGGCAGTTTGATGGAAAAGATTAGTTGAAGAAATATGTTCTTATGGCAGTGTCATACACAATTTAAGGAGTTTATACATTTGTGTGGATCAAAACAACATTGGTATGGAGTTTATTGTTTGTGTTAGTTGCTGTTGGTTCAACTACGAATCCTTTGAGCATCAGCAATGGAAGATTCTTTTTTATGTTTACATATATGTTTTACAGTTTTACCAATGTGATTTCCTAGCCCTCTTTTTACAAAAAATTAATGGATGTTGGATTCAGTGGCTCAGTCAAAGGACCTTGGAAAGGATGATTAATTTCATATACAAACAGTTTAAACAACCATGGTTTTTTCTTTAAAATGAGCATAGACTTTTTATCAGATTATTAGAATTGTAAATCCTAGTTTTTAAGCCTGAAATTTATTCGCTTGTCCTTTATGATGCTGCAAGTGCAAATACTAAAATCTGTCTGTCTTGAACATTACAGATATACGGTGTGGCAAAGGATCTTATGAAATATCACAAACAAACACATGGCTTAGTAATTGGAGGTGCTACACGTAGAGTTGAGGCAGAACGGCTTGCAAAGGGGGTAAACTTATTGGTTGGAACTCCTGGTAGACTTTTGGATCACCTTCAGAACACCAAAGGCTTTATATATAAAAATTTAAAGGTAGCAATAAGATTTATTTAGCTCATGCTTTACAGGTTCATGTTTTGTAACATCTGTTACTATAAGTGTATATGGTAGATTGGAATTTTGTAATGAGAATATGGTAGGTCACTTTGGTTTCAATATACAATAGACTGGAATGGTTTTCATCAGTTTAAAAACATTTTTTTTTAATATTGAACAATGCTTTTTGAGATTTGAACTGAAGACCTCCCATGTAGGAGGCTTGCAGCTAACCGCTGCAGTGTGGGGTCATTCCCGGTTTAAAAACACTTAATAAGAATCTTTGTGATCCTTCTCTTTAATTACAAATGCAAAATGGCAAAATAATGAGAAAAAATTCTGCCTACTAAGAGTGATTCAATCTATAATAAATATTAAATATTGCTTGTCCAAAGTTGCTATTTTAAGAAATACCCAAGGTGAGATGCACTGGGATTGTTCATAGTAAGCTATTCTGTCTGAAAAATGGTATGTGCATCTGCAATCTTTGTTTTGCCTGTATAATATTGATTTTAAACTTTTAGATAGACTGTGAAATGATTGAAGCACATGATAACCTGTGTAATCATTCCGTAAGGCTTTTTCAGTATTGTTAAAATTTGTAGCATTTTATTTTTTCTAATTTGATGCTTAGCTGCAAGAACCTGCATGTTTGATCATACCTTTGTCTTTACCTGCTTTTTGTATCTGTCCAACTATTCATACCTGTTGGCTCATCAGTTCTGTCAAACTCAATACGGGCTCTAAGTCAAACTCAAATCCACCTTCTGTTTAGTCATAAGAATAGAATCAAGCAACACCATTGTAGGAGTTGAAGATTGATTTGTGTGACATGAGCTATCTGGTTTACTTATGATAACTTATACATATCAGGTCACACATTTTTTCGTTTTTATAAGCATCCAATCAGTAATGTAATGTACCCTTTTGGGAATCACCCTAAATTTTGCCCTAGAATCACAAGTTCAATAAAAAAGGAACATAATATATTTATAGATATAACTTTTACCCAAAGCAAGATAGATTCTAGTTGAGATCCTGCAATCAAGTTAGACAATTATCGAAAAATACAATTCATAATATCAATTATTACTACTAGGGTTAATGAACATATATTCAGTCATCTGAATCATATAATATCTATAATTCATTATTGGGGTTCAACCATAATGGGCTCAAATTAAAATGATAATCAATATTAAATTAAGGAGAGGAATACTCATTATATAGATTATTACAATAAGATTTTTCCATAACGGAAATGATCAAGAACTAGAACAAATAAAGGAAACTTACAAAAAACTAACTAAACGACTTAACTGACCATTGATAAGCTAAATATAACAATATTACTTTAATACCCTCTCTTAATGGTCATTCTACTAATTACTCCAAGTTTGTTTCGAAATTTTACAAATTTGTCTGGATTCAGTGACTTGGTAAGAATGTCTATAGTCTGATCCTTAGTTGGAACATGCTGCAACATCACTTATCCATCTTCAACAAGCTGTCGTATGAAGTGATGATGGAGTTCTACATGCTTTGTATGTGCATGGGAGATTGGATTCTTGGTAGGCTTTAGCACCACTTGATTGTCACAAAACAAGAGTGAAGGTCCCACTTCAGACATTTTCATGTTAGAAAGTATTCTCTGAAGCCATATTGCCTCACATGTTGTTTTGAGAGTTCCTCAATACTTTGCTTCTGTCAAGGAAAGAGCTACTACCTGTTGCTTCTTACTAGTCCATGTGACGACACCTGTACGAAGACTGAAAACATACACAAAAGTATGCTTTTGGTCATCAACAGAGTTTGCTCAATTTGAATCTGTGAAACCAATCAGCCGAGGATCTTCACTTTTGCTATACAAAATACCAAAGTCGGGTGTCCCTTTCACATATCTCTGTACTCGCTTCACTGCAACCCAATGTTTAGCCTTAGGGGCAGTCATGAAATGAGAGATGTAACTCACAACATAACTTAGATCAGGTCAGCAACCTTAAACTTTGGAGGCTGTGTCATGTAGAACTCTTCTTGTATCTCACCATTGAGGAAAGCACCCTTAACATCCATCTGATGGACTTTCCAACCAAACTGAGCTGCTAAGGCAAGGACGAGCCATATGGTACTCATTTTGGCTGTAGGAGCAAAAGTCTCCTCATAGTCAATGCGTTCCTTTTGTGAGAAACCTCGAGCAACGAGATGAGTTTTGTACTTGTCAAGGAATCTGTCAGCTTTGTACTTAACTTTATACACCCATTTGTAGCTAATGGGCTTCTTCCCTAGTGGAAGATCAGAGAGGACCCAAGTGTTATTCAGCAAAAGACTTTGGTGTTCAACTTCCATAGCCTTTTCCCACTCAAGAATCCCTTTAGCCTCATAATAGCTTTGTATTTTGCTGCTTTCTCATATTCCTGGAAGATCTACCCTCAATGAGCTCATCAAGACGAAGATCACTAATGGTCTTAGCCCACCATTTAGGCCAGAGAGTAGAAGAGCCAACATCAGAGGCAGGAGGAACTGGAATTGGAGGTGGAATAGGTGGAAGATTAGCATCATCCAGAGGAAATTCAGCTAGTGCATCATCAAATTCAGAATCTACATCATCCTTTCCATCAGGTGAACCAAATGGAAGACGAACACCTAAATCAGAAGCCTTCAAAGGCAGATCCTTAGAATTTTGCTCAGACTAGGAAAGCTGAAAAGGTGTCTACATCAAATCAACCGGTAAGCCTTGTGGTTGGCATTGTGCCTTGTAAACATAAGCTTCTGACTCTCGGAATCTAATCTTGTTTACGCCCATGCTTCCTCAGGAGTCTTTCCCTTAATGGCACGTGTGGAGACCGATTTAGAAGATAGACTGTAGTAAACACTGCTTTTGCCCAATATTTCTTAGGAACATTCCTATGTTCCAACATTGACCTAGCTATTTTTGTAATGGTGCTGTTGTGACGTTCTACAACGTTGTTTTGTTGAGGGGTGTATGGTATGGTTAACTAACGTTTTATGCCATACCTGATGCCCTTTGCTAGCAACCTTAAAACCTTGAGGTTGTGTCATGTATACTTCTTCATCCAAATCTCCATTGAGGAAGGCACTCTTTATGCCCATTTGATGGACTTTCTAGCCAAACTGAGTTGCAATGGCTAGAACAAGCTATATGGTGCTCATCTTTGTTGTAGGAGCAATGGTCTCTTCATAGTCAATGCCTTCTCTTTGCAAGAATCCTTTAGCTACCAACCGTGCTTTGTATTTGTCAAGTGTTCCATCAACTTTGTACTTTACTTTGTACACCCATTTGCAGCCATTCGGTTTTTTCCTTGGTGAAAAATCTGATAGGACCCAAGTATTGTTCTTCAAAAGACTAGATTATGATGTTTAGATTCCATAGGCTTTTCCCATTCAAGTTTACCTTTCACTGCTGAATAGTCTTGGGGCTCATAAATATTCTTAATGTTGGCCATAAGAGCAAAGTTCACAATACTCTGCTCATTTTTGCGTCTAGATGATCTACCCTCGACAAGATCACTATCCCGGACATCACCAATGAGCTTTTCCCAACACTTAGGCTATAGGTTAGAAGCATCTTTTTCCACATCAGGACGATCATCATGACTTGGGCTGCTTGGAATGAAATGATGTGGATGCTGATCAAGGTTGTCCTGAGGGAAATTTGCTGGTATGGATATTTGCCTAGGAGATCCCACAAGGTCAGAATTGTTAGAATCCCTCCCTTTAGGTGGAGCTAATGGAAGCCTAACACCCAAATTTTTAGTTTGTAGAGGCTGATTTTTAGGATTCTTGATGGTAGAAGAAAGTTGAAAGGGCCCACCTTCTTCATCAAATACAACACCTTTGCTGAATGTGAGATGATTAGTGTCCCCATCAATCAGCCAATAGGCCTTATGGCTGTTATTGTAGCCAGTAAGCATCGACCTCTAAATTTTGGAATCCAGTTTGGACCTCTTAGCATCTGGAATCCAATTGTATGCAGTCGAGCCAAAAGCCTTGGGATGGCTGATTTTTGGTGTCCTCTTAGATCAACCTTCCTCTGGAGTCATCTTCTTGATGGGCTGTGTGGGAGACTGGTTAAGAAGGTACAGTAAAATATACACTGCCTCAGCCCAACACATCTTGGAAACTTTTTTGTTCTCCGGCATAAGTCGAGCCATTTGTGTAATAGTACAGTTCCTTCACTCAACAATGCTATTTTGATGAGGGGTATAGGGTGTGGTAAGATGATGCTTGATATTGTGTTTAGCACAGAAGTTGATGAATTCATTTGAATAGAACTCACCCCCATTATCTGACCTAAGAGTGATGATTGGACATCTTGACTCTTTTCCAACTAATGCTTTAAACTTCTAGAATTCATTAAACACATCTGAAGTACCTTGGATGCTCTCCAAGTTGTCCGTCTGAAAATGGAGTTCGATGCTGCGTCCTTGCTTAGCAAACTCTGCACACACCGTGTCTGTTACTGAATCCCATAACGTTGATGCCAAAAGGTACTGATAGATGAACTCTTTGCAGCCGATGCATGTTCCTGAGATTCTTCAGTATCAATCAGCCTATACAAGCCATGATCATCAAGGCCAACTGCAATCATTTTCAACAATGACACTTATGTGCACTGAAAGTGCTGTGCAACTTTGGATAGTGTCGCATTTTGTGGGTCTCTCTTCACTCTGATTTTGCCATTGCTTGTTTGATCATTTCTGCTTCTTGTTCTAATTTTGAGCTCCCAGCATAGCTTGCTACCTCTGGAGAATTTAGCTCTCTTTGAACACATTTTGTTAGCAAGGATGATTATAAAAACGATTAGGAAAATGTGTGTAATGTCCCCACTTTGATATACAAGTTAATGGTAAATAATCATAATAAAATTTAAAATTAAAATAGACAAGTATAATTAAATATAATTAAATTTTAATTGAGTTAATGAATGGTCAAAAGACATGAAATGAGAAGTTGTGACTCCCTCAAACATGAGATATAAAAGGGAGAAGAGAACCTGAGGGGGATAATTTGGGAATCAGAAGTGAAGATCTGATTTAAATAAAAAGTACAAATCTGATTCTGAAAGGTTGCGTCCCTCTCAAAGGGCAGAAGTGATGAAGAGTAAGGGTGCTAACGGTGAAAGGGTGTGTCTCTTGCCAAAGGGCATCCATAATGAAGAGGTGCGACCTCTCCCTCACATTGAGAGATATAAAGGAAAGGAATCAAAAGCATCCAGTGAGAGGACCATTGATCAGATCAGATCGGAATTATTATTAAGTTACAGGAATTGACAGCCTCCTAGTAGGGGACATTACAGTTTCTAATCAAAGGGGTAGACATCAATTAAGAATAACATGGTGTCAATGTATGACCACACCATCACCGAATAAAAAGATCAATCCCAATTGAAGACTGGAAATCGAGGATCGATATTAACTATCGATTAATTATAAAGTGTTAAAGAGAAGGTGGAAATGATTATCTTTATACTGTTCAATAAACAATTAAGCAATACTATTAAGCATCGACCAAGGGAGAATATAGCCACTTGAATAAGGAGTAATTGGTGTCTGTCAATGATAAGAGCAAGTCCTCTTCAATATCCCCAAGGGAAGGCAGCACGTAGTAAACTCAAAATATCAAGCCAATATAATAACAACTGAAATACAGGTTGGGGTTGGTAATCAGTTGACTCAGGCATATGCATTGAAGGAGAGTAATGACATCAATGAGTCTAGAAAGTATCTTGTTAAAGTATCAAGTGATAATCAAAGGAAATCTAATGATTAGTCATGCCATCGAATATGATTAATTGAACAAGGAGTTCGGTATGCCAAAACTGAATTGGTTATGAAGATAGACTAATTAGATCATGATTTAGAGACAAATACTAATCAGCAATCGAGTTGAACACGTGTATCCAAACATATGTGGTGTTTGGTAGATGAGGAATGGTCAAGTAGGGCAGATTTTAAAACCCAATCATGCTTAATGTTGGCTCTATGCTCTTTGATTCTGGTGTTGACAGATGTGGAAGATTCTTTCTTGCCCTTCCAAGCAAAGAGATCATTCAGAACTGCTTGATAATGGATAAACTGCTTGTTGAACAGAGTGCTTACTTGTTTTTGACATGTATAATTATCTTGACATGTTTTGGTTTGGTTCTTGAATTTATTTCAATATGCTAATGCTTTTTTAGCTGCTTTTAATATGCATATGTAAGACTTTGTGAAGCCAACTGATTTGTCACTGTGATGATGACAATAACTCTATACAACATTTGATTGCAAAATAAGACTTAGTTTGGTCATCTTTAAAATTATAACTCTAGTACTCATTTTAATTATCTTTCCAGGACATGTTTTAGTTGTTTTAATTATCTTCCAAGGTTCTGGTTTAATATTGTAACTTCTGCAGTGCCTAGTGATTGATGAAGCTGATCGTATTCTAGAGATAGGTTTTGAGGAGGAAATGAAACAGATCATCAAAATCCTTCCAAAGGTGAGCACCGACTTTTAATTTGATATAAATTACTAGTTTTTCTATAGAATTGCTGAAATTTACATGTAAATGCTATTTTTCTACTTTCTACTTTGTTTAAGTTTAGAAGATTATCTTAAGTGTTTTTCAAAGAACACAGCTTATAATGATGGAAAATCAAAATTTTGCAGGAGCGTCAAACTTCCCTTTTTTCTGCCACACAAACAACAAAGGTCAGCGTTTTTTTGCATGCATAGAAACAGTTGGCTGTATTAATATTTTGGAGTGAGAGAGCAGGACTTCATTTACTATTTAGTGTTAAATTGTTATTGACTAACAAAATTTTGTGGTAGTATTATTGGATTTCATGTTCATTGCAGAATAGGAACTCTTTAGTTTTGTTGCAATGTTCATCACCATATATAATATAATTTTTAACTATAGGTTGAAGACCTTGCACGTGTATCATTTCGGCATGCACCCAAGTATATTGGAGTTGATGATGGGAGATCTAAGGTGATTTTTTTTCTTTTTTTCTTTTGAAAAATGAGTGTTTCCTTTAGTAGGCATTGCACTTAGGATAATTTAGCATCATGATTCAAAAAAGTTGATATAATTATCTGTTTGTGCCAGGCTACAGTGGAAGGCTTGGAGCAAGGCTACTGTGTTGTGCCAAGTGCAAAGAGATTTCTTCTTTTATTCACGTTTTTGAAGAAGAATAAGTCAAAAAAGGCAAGATTTCAATTTTCTAGCATGTTCAAATATCCTAGGAGAGTGTACTATTCTATTTATGATAATCATCTTTTAATAATTATCCTTTTGTATTCTCTCTTCTCATTTCAAAGTCACCATTGGTGAGTGGTCTTAGCTACTTTTGACTATATGTATATCTTCAGTGCATCTACCTTGATCTTCTATGTAGTAGGTTTATTTTACTTTTATGCATGCTAAATAGTAAATAATTACAGCATTACATTTGTATAATTTGTTGATTCTGGTCATTGAAACCTGGTCTGTTTTTATGGTCACAGATAATGGTCTTTTTTTCATCTTGTAACTCTGTAAAGTTCCACAGTGAGCTTTTGAATTACATTGACATGCCATGCCATGATATTCATGGCAAGCAAAAGCAGCAGAAACGAACCACCACTTATTTTGAATTCTGTAATGCTGAGAAAGGTGTACTGCTTTGTACTGATGTTGCAGCCAGAGGACTTGACATCCCAGCTGTGGTATCTTCTTCCCTCAATTTTCTGTTTTATGTTTTCTCTTCTAATCTTTGTTTTCCATGGTAGTGGCCTGGTAAGCCGTATGTTACACATGTACTTGATTGGGTCAGATATTTTGAAGTGTTGATATGGTGGGGAGCACATTGCGATTCACCTTAATGCATTGAAATACTAAATATATGCTTCACCATACATATTTAAAATTGATAATATCTTTTGAATTTATATTATTCAGTGCAGAAAATTGTAAGCATTATACTAGCACATCAGACCCACTTAACCATACGATACCTAATTCCAATTTGGAAACATAACTATATTCAAATATTTGTGAAGAGAGTCAAGAAGTACGATAGACAATATATAGAGGATGGTCAGCAGCTAAAGCAGTCAACTGCAAAACAGCTAGGTAATGGCACAGCCTGGCCGGATTGTAAATATTTATCAACTACTCGGGTTTAAAGTGGAAATTTTTAGATTTTTAAATGATATTAAAATCTAGGAGAAAATTCACCTTTTCACTTGTAAAGCAAATTCTTTTCACATATAACTGGCAACTCACATAAACTGAATCCTATGCTAGGATTAATCCTTTTCTTCCAGGATTTAGCTGCCATGCAGTTTGGCCAAAGTAGTAACAAACAGGGTCAGGGATACTTTGAACATGACCAATGTGCTTCATCCACAATTTCCTGTTTCTAGGTGGGGGAAAGCCTACCATGAAATTGAAAAATAGCCTGCAAATGATGGCAAGCTCCATATAATGGTTAGTTATTAAAAAAATGACATTTAGGGAGTTCTGTTTATTACAATCAGTGGGACAAGATAGCATGAAGAACATCCTAGCCTTGGTAGTGTTGTGAAATTTCCAAGCTCTATCCAATGAATTAACAATAAACATTTGTTCTCAATTAATGACATCAATTGGTTAGATACCAGATTTGGAATACTACAATATGAAATTCTCAAATTTGTAAGCAAATCTAAAATTAACTTTGTTTTTCTGGGTATGGCTGTACAAAATAAAGAAACATATAAAAATTATTAAAATATAAAATTAACTTTGTTTTCTGGGTATGGCTGTACAAAATTAAGAAACATATAAAAAATATTAAAATATACATATTTGCAGATTAAAAACTGGATAAGTACAGAATACCATACATATGCTAAACAAAACTACCATAAATATTACATATTAAAATACATTTATAATTTAAAATTTTTGCTAAATATATTGTTAAATCATGTACCATAAATTTGTAATTAAAAATATCCTGAATAATAAACTTAAATCGTAAATGTAACACATACTAAATATATGATATATGCTAAATTTGTTATGTATCCTAATTTTTGTTTTTACTTGATAAATCTTAAACAATATGGGAGATCCTAAAATTATAATTTATGCTATATTTGGTTTTTCCTTAATAAATCCTAAATATACAGTATGTTATAAACTGTTTATAAAGGGTATTTAATAAACAAAACTACGACAAATGTTTGACCCTTGAGGTTATCATTTATAGTTTTTAAATTGCAAAAAATTGTATGCCATAAGATTTAAGTTAACATGAGGCAGAATTGGTTGTAAATCGATTATGAAACTTAGGGGATTTATCATATATGGTTTAAGTTCAAGTGGCAAGAATATCTGTTACGGGCAATGTATTGCTACAACTCTTTTCCTGTTTGCTAACGGGCTATGATTCCTTTATTATTTGGGCCTAAAGGTTAGGCTGTGAATCAAACAAAATGCATATATTACTGAGATGTTGGAGCACACAAGTTGTGTTCTTGCTGCTGCATTTTAGGATTTAGCTTAATTTATACTAATTTATATACAGTAATATATTTATTCTAACAGACCATCCACAAACACTAAACAACTGGCATTTAACTAAATATACAGTAATATATATACCATATTTGGTTTTTCCTTAATTTATAACTCTCTTTAGCATGCTTTTTCTTCTCTTCAGCTTCTCTATAGTATTCAAATTAACGTGTGCTTGGTTATATTAATGTTAATTTGTTTAACTATAGGGTTGATTCTATTGACACTCGTTTCCTTAAAAACCTGCAAGAAGGATGTTTTAGGACTAAATTTGGTATTCAAACACCTTTTGATGAAGTCAATTCTTTCATGCAGGATTGGATTATTCAATATGATCCTCCTGATGATCCAAAGGTATGCCATGCGTTTTCTCCGCATTTTGTTGAATCACTTGTCTTTTTGAATGATAAAAAGAGAATGCATTTTACATGTGAAATATATGGAATTGCAGGAGTACATCCACAGGGTTGGTCGAACAGCTCGTGGTGAGGGTGGAAGAGGCAAAGCTTTGTTATTTCTCATTCCTGAGGAGTTGCAGTTTCTTCGGTATTTGAAGGTTTGCCCTTTCTTATAAGTGTAATTAATTCAGTTCTTTGATAGAATGTAACTGTTAATTTGATATGCTATGGTTGATTTATAGGGTGCCAAAGTGCCACTGCATGAATATCAGTATGATGAGAAGAAGACTGCAAATGTGCAGTCACAACTGGTATGATTCTGTGTCCTTAAGTGCAATATTTGTGACTTCAACATTTTTCGAGTGTTACATATACTGTCATTTTGAAATGTGTGAGGTATTCTACTCTTTTAAAAACTGTAGTTGGTGTGACTGCAGGAAAAACTGATTGAAAAGAACTATTACCTTCACCAGTCTGCCCGTGATGCCTACAGATCATATATTTTGGCATATAATTCCCACTCTATGAAGGATATATTCAATGTTCATCGTCTTGATCTTCAGGTAAACTCGATCATTCTAATTTGAATGGTAAAATGGGTATGAACTAGAAGCTTTTCATAGATTTGACATTTTATTACTTGTGCACAATATTATATAACAGTATAATCATTGACACCTATTACTTAATTGTAGGCTGTGGCTACATCTTTTGGTTTCAATTGCCCACCCAAGGTCAATCTTAACATTGATAGCAATGCGTCAAAGTTCAAAAAGAAGGCTGGGCATTCAATAAAAGGTGGCAAAGGAAAAGTTGATAGTAGAAAGAGTGGTCATTATTTCAGTTCAAATAATCCATATGGGAAACGACCAGAGGGAGATAAGAGGCAGTTTGTGCGTTACTAAGAGCAGCTGTATTCAAACAAAAGCTTCACAAGCCCACAGCCTGGCCTTAAAATAGATCAAAACCAGGAAACAATTTCCTCCCTGAAGAGGTTTCAGCCCTCTAATGCTACCAGTTGCCGGCAATCATCATTCTATATGGTAATTTATCAATCATTTCACCAGTGGTGAAATGATTTTCCTCTTTTGGAGAAAAAGATGTCTCCTGCATCTCTGATTTTGTACTTGTAGTCTACTGTCACATTTAATTCTGTATTTCATAATCTATAATTTTGTTCAATCAGTTTTGAAGGCTATAATGCGGCATTTTTTCCCTTAACCTGCATTTATAAACTATGACTGTCTTTGACAGTTAATGAACCTTATAATGCAGAATTTTTTCACAAGAGGCTTGCCAATTCATGTATGCTTGCCAAATTAGATGCAAGCAATATAATCTTGAATCAATTTTTAAAAGGTTTTACTTATCTGCATGGGTGTGATTCTCGTACATGTTTCAATACTATTGAACTTGGAACTGTAAAAACCCAGCCATGAGAGCAATTTTTTTTAATAAGATAAAACCAGTATATATGCACACACGCGCACTTATCTACATGGGTGTGATACTTGTGTATTTGTCAATATTATTGAACTTGGAACTGTAAAAACCCAGCCATGAGAGCAATTTTTCTTGATAAGATTAAACCAGTATATATGCACACAAATTCTATCAGCAGCAGGAAGATTAAGTGTATAAAGCCGTACACATGCACACACCAAAATTCTATCAGCATCACACATGCATGTGCACACCCACACACACGTCAACATTATTGAACTTGGAACTGTAAAAACACAGCCAGTATATATGCACACACAAAAAATCTATCAGCAGCACACATGCACATGCACACACACAAATTCTATCAGCAAAATGAAGATTGTGTAGAGCCCCTGCCTCTTGATCCCCCCTCGCCCTCTTACACAAGATTAACAGTATACAATCCACACATACAAAAATTCTATCAGTAGCACGCACACACAGCAGCACACACAAATTCTATCAGCAGCATCAAGATTTATTGTGTACAACGCCACACAAAATTAAGTGTATACAACCCCCCACATACAAATTCTATCAGCAGCAATTAAGATTAAGTGTGTACTAGGGCTCTGCCTCCACCCCTACACTCACAAATACAAAAAAAATCTATTACACATGTACACAAAAAGAAATAAAAAATCCTATAAGCAGCATGAAGATTAAGTATCCACAACCTGCCCCACAGATACTGTACAATCCCCGGCCCACCCCCACCCACCCCCCTACCCTGCCGCGCACAAAAACACAAAAAAAACTCAGGCCCCCTTCCCCCACACATGCACATTCTTGTCCATGTGTACACATACACAAACAAACAGAAATTCTATCAGCAGCATGAAGAGTAAGTAATACAATACAATACCATGTAATCAAATAATCAGAGTGGAAAGACCATTACTTCAAGCACTTGAGGTGGATAAAGTAATTGATTGGTCATGATTAGCATCTTGGTTGCCCGAGCCTCCATTTACCCTCTTTTGAGGTGCAACTAACCCAACCAAGTACACCACTGTCCTGTCCATCCCAACCAAGCTATCCTAGGAAGAGTCTTATGAAGGGCCAAGGTCATAGTTTCAAATGATAATTGGTTATAACAAAGGATCAACTGAGAAGAGGATTCATTGTATCATGTACTATATTGGGAGTCCTTTCTTAACCCAGCAGGGTCAAGTACACATCGAACAATTGGGAAGAGGATTTGATGTATCCCAAATTATATTGAGGGTCCAATTCCCAAAAAGGTCATATAAGCACAAGAGAGATTTTCCTAGTAGTGAACCTATCCAACCCAGTATATTTCAACTTCAATTGCCCTTAAGCCACTGATGGCAAGTCTGTCCAACCAGAAAAAGTAGCTTCTGACATATGCCAGCTCGTGACTTTAGTGATATTGTGAGCTATCTTCTAACTTCTTCACAATATGGGTAGTGCTTGGCATCAATCACCCCCTTTTGCCTACTAGCCATCTCGATACAATGATGGGTCATGAGGGTTACAGTAGTCTGGAGCACCTTTTTTCCTCAAGACCTATAGAATCGAGTTGTCCAAGGACATGGACACCATGTTTTATTTATGGAACGGCCAAACTGAAGCCTATGCTCTCCCCTGATTATTGTGGCTATTTCCTAGTGTAGAAAGAGGGAAACTTTGTCATTAATGCCCTTTTTTCTTCTTTTGGCTGCCCAAATGTCATGACTAGCAATTTTTATTCGTTATGGTCTCTTCTCTCTCTTTCTCATTTACATTCTTTTTGTTTTGTTTTCCATCTCATGCTTGTATTTTCATATTACTTTGGTTTTTGTTATCTTAAAATAGTCTTTATGGAGCTTTTATTGGGAGGGGGAGGAGTTGAATTAACTACATGGCTGGTTAGGGGCATTATTAATAGTGATGAGAAATTTTTCACTTGGGTGGTGTAATTAAGGTTACTCAACCTCATAATTGCCATAGTAGGTTACAAGGTTTAAGATCCGTTCTTGGAATAGGTTGTCAGGTCTGCTTTATGTTGCACTCTTTTTGCAAAACCTATTCAATACTCACATACACATCATCACAGATGTTAATATTTGGTTAGTCTGACAAATATAGCATACATGTTAATATTACACTAGTCGACAATAAAAGTATCAGGTTTAGAGCATTTGTCTATACAAACATTAAAATAAAACTACGATCATAATGCAAGTGTTCTATCGTCGATCGAATTACATTGAAATGTCAGACGATTAACACAGAAGCTACAATAGAATTTGCAGGGATATGACAGAATCCAGTTTTATTACTAGAGAGAGTATTAGAATTTGAGTGTGCCAGTTTTATTAGCCATAGGTTAATTATTGAGTATTAGAACAGCTTCGTTTTTAGATATTCCAATGCCTTCCAATTTATTTTTAGAATTTAGCTCATGGGTAAAGTAAAATATCACAATAACAACATTGAATTATGTCTAGCCAGCCAACTTTTATATTGAGATGTGTTTGCGTTTCATTTTTATTGAAAAAGTTTTATATCAAGTGTGACATCACAATGATATCATAAAAACATTTGTTTAGGAAACCACAAATAGATCAGGTGTCAAAGACAAATAGCATCTATATTTAGTAGACTTGTGGCTATTGCGAGGAAAAATGAAACTTCTAACATTTGAATATTGCTTAAATAAACTCTAAAGCAGAAGCATCAATTATGGGCCATAATGATAAATTCTTGGTCAATTTTAAATATTGGTCAATTTCCTTTCTTAAATCAATTTATTCTTGGAGACAGACTTGCTTATTCTGTCTTGTCTATGCATCTGGGCTTTTGCAAGTGTATGGTCCTAGTTAAACATTTTAATATAATAAAAAATATGAAGGCAACAATGACAACTTTCAAAACACAAAATTTTGATTTATGAAGAGCATAGAATATTGATCGTTAACATCAAACCTTTAACTGTCAGCATGGGTGAGTCTTGTTTGCTACAAGATCCTTGTTGAATAATACTATCAGATACCTCGGTAATAGCAGATTTTGCTTTACAGTCTAAAAGTACAGATAAAAAGGGATCATAGTGATTTGGTGGAAGTAGAGATGGTAATGAGCTATTTGTTTCCTTTGGTTCTCTAGGTAGTGCTGCACTTTTTAAAGCAATGATCAACATTTGCATTTACTCATCATTCTATATTGTTCAGGGGACTCAATGAAATTTTGAAATATGATCAGGTCTTTTGTAGTTGCTGTGAAATTTCATAAAGCTGATTTAACACTCCATCCAACCTTTGGTCATAGTGCACATTTAGGGTAAAACTAACATTATAAACAAGGCAATTGACTGATTTTACACTTCATCCGATCTTTAGTCATCTAAACTTTGGTCAAATGCACATCTAGAACACAATTACTAGTATAAATAAGGCAATTGACGATTTTAGAGTTTATTACAATTCTCTCCATCTATGTTCTATAAAATATATCTTTAGTGTGCAGACGTTAAATATTGTAACGGTGAAATTAACATCACCATGTTTTTCCTTGTTTGGTTTTGTGTCTACCTTGATGTGGGTGTCTTAATATGGTAGGATATTGATAAGTGCCATATTTTTGTGTTAGACTTAGCTCACACTTTGATCCTTATTCTTCCCTATTTCACTTATGTCTGCACTAATTTCCATACTAATTTCCATACATTCATTCCCTATGTCAAGATCATCACATCATTGAATTATTTTATGTAATACAAGATTGACCTAGGTCAATCCAATGGAGTGCATAAAGATCCAAATATCGAAAGATATCAAATTTAAATTTCAATGTTGTGCTTCCTACTAACTGTTTGTTCTAGTACATGTTTCATACGATGTTATGGTATTTAAATATATTAATTTAGAATCATTAGAACACAGTTCAGTCTTAAAGAACAATAAACAAATCAAGTTTGATTCTGTGATATAGGTAAATGCACATTGAATGTTTTCTTCAATCTTTCTCATATTTGTTAATTTAGTCCCCAAGGGGGTTTGACCTTGGAGATAGTATAATAAAAAGGAAAACATGAATAGTTTATTAGGTGCATTTTCTATTAGATCGATTCAACACATTCGGTTGGGTTCACAATAGTCAAGATTGACCTCATAGGAATAGGCTTGTCATGTCCCTTTTTTAGTTAGTTTGTTTGTTTGGCTTAGTAATTAAAAAAGGTATTTTTAACACGATTATTATATATATATTTAAAAATAAACGAATAAATAAAATAAAGTATTTGAAATTTAAATATGGCACTTAGTTCTAGGCCGACCCATATTTTAAAGAAAGAAATCAAGTCTAATTTGTAGGTTAACCTTTTTGGGCTCTAGTGCCCTAAATAACTATATATATCCATTGAATGCAAGGCACCACGATATTTTAAATTTGTGAAAAATGTATGAATTTGGGAGACATTCCTAAAATAGTTGGGATGAAAACTCTAACTACCCCTAATGTTAGGATAAAAACCTTGACCTTGCCTTAGGAATTTTCATATATTTTACAAGTTCATTTTGATCAAGAGATTTGTTTTTGTTTATCCTAGGAAAAGTGTTACCAAACAAGATCATCATTAATAGATCATCATTAATAGTGACAAGAAGAATCCACCATCACCTAGGCCACAAGCCATTTTTATCATCAATTTGGGCATAATAATTGAGCGATTGCTCAAAAGACCTAGTGCTCCGCAAATTTGAAAGAAGGGTGCATATCAAATTTTCTTAAGATGCTTGGCATTTAGGAGGGAAGCAACCTAAATCAATATTAGACCAAATTTGTGGATTACAAACTCTAGCACTAATAGACTAAAATTCACTTTGGTGCTAGTGCTAGTAGGGTAAAAGTACAAAGTCATGTCACACTATTATAAAAGGAATAGCCAACATTGAGTCAACTTTTTAATTTGAATCACTAAAAAAGTGACATGTTTTGAATTGAAATGATGTAAACTAATAAAATGGATATTTTTATTGTATTTTAATGTTTATAATTTTTTTAATAAAATTTAAAAATTATTTGGATATATTTTTTATGAAATAAACACTATAATCTAGTTGTTGATAAAATGCTAAAAAATAAAGTTACATGGGACACCACTCTATATATAGTAATTTTTTTTTTCCTTTATTTATTTTCATGTATATTTATAACTTGAAACTTTAGTGCATGCATTTATTTTCTTCCCATTTTGATAAATGTATATTTTTAAATAATCTTAAACTTGCGTACATGTTAAACACAATTAAAAATAGAAAAATATATATTTAATCTTGAGATAGAACCTTTTTTCCATATATTTCAAAAAAAAAATTAAAAATATTTTTAATTTTAATTTTTCCTTGAGAAGATAATTAACCTCATATTTTGGTGATGACGATTTACTTTTAGTTAAAATTTAAAAATAAAATATAAAACTAATTAAATTGCTAGAAAAAAATAAATTTTAGAAAACTACACTTATAAAAATACGAAAGGGATTTTTTATATTGAAAAAATATAATTTATAAGAGTAGGAGTTGTTGAAACATCAAGTTTTTAATATAATTTTATTTTTTTAGCAAATTGGCCCCAAAGTAGTTCAAAATATGCATATAGTAGATACTTCCAGTTGGAAAGTTTTAGTCCATAACTAACTTAGCGAGAATGAATCTAGCTAGACTATATGTTTGACTAAAATTATTTTTTAGTGTGAAATGCTTCAATTCACTTGTGTGGATAAGTTAGCTGAAAAAACAACTCTATACTTTTGCCATCCAATAGAGACTATAATAATCTAGATCCTTTTTTAATAGAGAATCTCATATTGTTAGGGTTTTGGTGAAATTAGATCCACCACTTCTAAGATGCCCTATAGTGAGACCAACAATCAAACATCTAAACAAAGTAGCACCAAGTTCATTGGTCATACCTAGAAGAAGATTGTAGCAAGAGACCAGGGTAAATTAATTTCTTATAAAAACCCTAATCGAGTCTCTAAAATTGAAGACCACCAAGTTGTAATTTGATTGTGTGTGTGTGTGTGTGTTCTTTGATTAATTTGTTATGCAACCAAGTGAATAAGCTCAATTTGATAAAAATAAAAAATTAATGTGTTCAAAGTTATTGTGTGTTAAAGATTTCTTGTCAACTACAAATAAATAGCATGTTTTACCTAGGTTTTTATAGGGGATCACATTTTACCTAGGTTTCTTTCAGTGGTATTAAAATCACCTTGTTTGCAAGCTTATGGGAGTGTGTGGTATGAGTTCGTGCAACAAAGTGATAAGGAAAGTAGCTACCTACAAAAGGAAAAAAGAATATAAGCTATGGGTAAAAGAAATGAGACATCATATCTAAGAGGTCATTAGAAATGAAAATAGAGAGATGGCCAGAGAATTTTAGTCAACCACAAGGGAGTGTATTGTAGAGATAGTGAGGACCTTGAGAGGAATGAATCAACAATGGAGTTCTTAAAGGTCCAATCCAAATGGTTTTGAAAGAAGTCACTTAGCTAATGATGGAACTTTAATCAATCCACCAACTAAAACATTTAGAGACAAATTTTTGTAAAGAGAAGAAGAGAACCTATTTGAAGAAGAGTTGGCAAGTACCACATAGATATGATGATGGGATGGAAATGCATCATGTTGATTATAGTTCTCTAAACTAAACCATCCATTATAACATATAATTCATCGAGTACTATGATGTGAAAATAAGAAATGACCATTGTAGAGGAAGAAGATATTGAGATCAGCCACAAAGAGATAAACAACAATGGTTGGGAACATCACTATATCCACCTATGATGGATCCAATGGGGTGATAGCTAGAGCTTGGCTACAGAAATTGGATACTTTTCTCCTTAAACCCTAAGTATGAAGAGGACATAATCAAATTTGCAACCCTTCACCTAGAGGGTGTGGCCCACAAGTGGTGGTACCTTGGCATGGTGATCCAAGCACATGGCTCAATCACTATCTTAGAGGATTTTAGCCAAAGGTTAATGGAGATGATTGGTAGAAAACATCTAGAGATTCACTTCAAGGAGCTAACACAGGTGAGGCAAGATGGCAAAATTGAGAATTATGTCGCAGATTTTTAGAGGCTACTGGTGATGCTTCCAAATGTGAAAGAGAGGAGACTCAATTTATTGTTTGTAGGATTGTATGAACTACTTAAGCATTTGGTAAGGGTTTTTGATCTGAATTACTTACAAAAGGACATTAGGAGAGCCCTAAATTTGGAGGATTCAATGACAAAAAATAAATTCTAATTCAAGAATGCGCTACCATTTCAATATTAGGAGCCTCCTCAAAAGAGTTTCCCTCAACACAAGGTACTACCCCTCAACCACACAAGATTGAGGATTCTAAGAATGAAGTTTGAAGAAACAATGCTTTGCTTGCAAAGAACCATAACAACTAGGTCATAAGTGTTTGAGAAAAGGAAAAATATGCTATGTAGAGGTGGTTTTTGGTGAGGATTTTGAGGCAAAAGACCTTCAACCTTAGATTGTTGTGGATGAGGTCGGGCATGAGGATCAAGGAGTAGAGCATTCAAGTGGCACACTTGCAACACTTTTAGTAGCACCTAGATTTCACACTCTT
This sequence comes from Cryptomeria japonica, assembly GCF_030272615.1. Lineage (NCBI taxonomy): Eukaryota > Viridiplantae > Streptophyta > Pinopsida > Cupressales > Cupressaceae > Cryptomeria > Cryptomeria japonica. The sequence continues at coordinate 523,189,808 of NC_081405.1, forward strand.
CAAGTTAGAGGATTTATACATGGGTGTAGTGTAATTATTTTGGCTCATAGTGGGGCCACCTATAAATTCATTGATGAGGGATTGGTGGATAAGATGAGTTTTAAGGCTTAAGATTTTGATGGGTTTAATATTACCATGGCACCATTCTATGCCAACAAAGGATTTAGCAATTGAAGTTGATTCTAGGAGGGCACAAGAAGTGAAATGAGTTCTATTTGATTGACATTGGTGAGATGATTTAGTGTTGGGAGTGGAATGGTTGCATTCACTTGGTGAATAGACACATATTATTAGACCTTGGATTTGAAATTCAAATCCAATGGGAAGGATGTAGTTCTTCATGATCTGTCTATTGGAGATCCCATGATGGTTTTAGCTAAGAGGATGTAGAAGGATTTTCATATAGGCCAAGTTGCTTGCACAATAGAGTGCTAGATTACAGATATAATTTCATCCAAGAATCAAAGGTTTTATCATGTTAACATTTGATCCATCCTAGATAAACCTAGCAAGGTGCTCAACAAAATTCATTTGGGTTTACGACTAGATAAGGGTTTTAAACATTAATTGGTCGAGAGGAAGGAGCAAAACCTTCATCACTATACCATATCCCCATTCTAAATGCTATAAGGAGATTAGGAAGACGATTATAGAGTTGTTTGACATGGGACACACATGTCTTAGTTCTAGCCATTTTCTTATTTTGTAGCATTGGTCAAGAAAAAAGATGTCACTTTGATGGTTTGCATTAATTGTAGAGCCCTCAACAAAAAGATAACTAAGAATTTCTACCTCATACTCAAAATTGACGAGTTGATAGATGAGATCCATGGTGTGGTGTACTTCTCCAAGACTGATTTATGGTTAGGGCATCATCTGATAAAGGTTAGAGAAGAGGATGTGCACACAACTTTCAGAAGTCACTATGAGCACTATAAGATTTTGATCGTGCCACTTGGATCCACCAATGTACCCTCCACTTTTCACTCATGCATTAATAATGTATTTATTTTACAATAAATAAATCTGTGTTGGTTTTATTTGATGATATCTTGATCTACAGTAAGACATAAGAGGGTCACTTGAAGTAGATAAATGATATGCTTGGCATACTAGAGCAACATTTATTCTACACAAAGCGTCCATATGTGAGTTTGGTTTGAGGGAGATATTTTATAGTTCCCAAGGGGTTAGCATAGATGAGAAGAAGATCAAGGCAATAAGAGATTGGCCTAGATCTAGGACCTTGTTACATTTGAGTGGATTTGTGGGACTTTGCAGTTAGTATATGAGGCTTGCTATAGAGTTTTCACAACTTGTAGCTCCATTGATAGATTTGATGAAGAAGAGGGATTTATTTTGAAGCACTTCAATACAAAGGGCCTTTGAAAATATCAAGGAGGCAATGAGTCATGTCCTATTTTGGTTATTCCATATTTTTCACTGCCTTTTGTTTTAGAATGAGATGATTTAGGAGATGGTATTATAATAGTTTTATGCAAAATAGAAAACGTACAAAATTTGCGACTTGGAAGCTCAAGGAGATGAAGATGATCTTCTCTATTTATGAAAAAGATATTATATACATCATGTATGCACTAGACAAATATAGGCAATACTTAGTTTTTGAGAAGTTTATGGTAAAAATGGATCATAACTATGAAGGTATGAAAATGTGAATCTAAAAAAAATGGAAATAGTGCAATGCAAGATCCAAACCCATATTCATACTCACTCAATAAATCTTAAGACCTATTCATAAATCAAATGATAAATAATAACAACAAAGACCTTAAATTGCTCCATTGTTTCTTTGATATTTACATGAGTGCTTGATGTAGATGGCTCTCAAATTTTTAGTATAACCTTGATATCTTGACAAGATAAGATGAAGGCTTGATGCTTGATAATTGATTATAGATACACGCTTGATTGCTTGATGGTGATAGTGCTCATGAAAATCCTAGGATATGATCATAATAGTGCTAACTCGTGTGATATATTGTCTAGGGGAAAAAATGAATGAGTGTAAGTCTTATTTATACGCCTCACTTAACATTTTGATCAATGGTGGAGACTAATTAAAAAGATCAAAAAATGAAGAAATTTGAGAGGGGGTGGGATCTAAAATTAGCACATGGATTGATGAGGTGGAAGAATAAAGAGGGGGTGTAATTCATAGAGGAAATAAATAAAACATTTATTTAAGGTAAAAAGGTAAATAAATTATCATAAATTTATTTAATTTTGAGAGGAAGTGTTAGCTAACTGAATAATTTGTGAAAGTTATTTAATTATAGGAGAAATCAATTAAATAATAAATATTATTTAATTTATATAGAAAATTAGCTTAATTAAATAATTAAAACTTATTTTATTAATGTGTAGAAGAAAATGATGAACAAATCAAACAAGAAAATGCATTAGCCATTTTAAGATGTCTACAATAACAATTTGAAGTTCTTCTTTAATCAAAATGATTTGAATTATAGACATAAAAAGGGGTAACTATAAGCCCGTGATTTTTACATTGAATATGTTAAGGTAAAACATAATGTGGTGGTTGATGAATTCTCTAAGAAATCTTATTTTTTCTCTATGAATTATATATCTCCTTACTAACAAGTTTCTATAATAGATGGATATGCTAAGAACACACTTGTAATTGACATTTTGGATGGGAAACAACATGATGACAAGTAACAAAGTGGTTGATGAGCTCATTCGTTATACCAATAAGGCGTATCTTATACCAAAATCAAAGATGAAGGAGAGAATTTTGAGGGTATGTCATGACACACCACTTGTAGGTCATCCAAGCTATTATAGATATTTTAAGGCATGTTAAGGAGACATTCTATACCTACCATTATTAACTTTGCCTTGTGTTCCTTCAATTAAATTCATCTCAACCATCCCTTTGTTGTAGGGCTCCAATAAAGGAAGTATTAATAAAAAATAATAAAAAAGAGTATTTATTTTTATGTGGCTGACCCTTGTTTTTAGATGCCCCACTTTGGGGATATAAATTCCAAATAAATATATTATTTTTGGAAGTGGGCCAACCTATGTCTAGTCCACTATTTTGTGGTTTAAAATTACAAATAAATGTTTTTTATGAAATGGGCCAATCCCTCAAATGGTGCACCCAATATTATGATGAAAGATTGATACATATGTGAGAGTTGCCTTCTTTTGGAAGTTTTGTGTCTCTCCATGAAGTCACCCCTTTTGGAGAGGTATAAAAGAATTTTGTGAAGTGTCATGAAGAGTGTGTAGAAAGTAAATGGATAAAATAGATATACAACAAAAAAATTTATGTGAGAAGAGAGGTTAATCATAGACAGACTTTTGTGAAGACTTATAGAAAATTTAAGAGCAAGATTATAGTAAATTTATAATCAAATCTACAAAAAGAATTTGAGCTGACAAAGAGTAGAACTTTTAAGAGAAAATAGAAAGAAAAATTAGAGTAGATGTTTAAGATGATTTAGAGGATACCTTTAAGGAAAATTTATAGTAGATTCTGAAGGTGATTTATAATAGATTTAAGGTAGATTTTGTGAAAGAAGAGTTCTTTTGTTTAGAAATTTTATAAGCAAATTTTTGAAGGGAAGCATATACGTTGAAAATGTTGTATCATATTTGTGAATGACATTGTTTAGAAGCAACACTCATATGGTGGAACTTTTTTTGGAAGTTGATGCCTCATCAACGCGATTGTCATGTCTTATTAAGTTGGTGCTCAGTTGTGGGGATTGGTGTCTCCATTAGGTTGGTGCCTACAAATGTAAGAGATTGGTATCTCTTACCAAGTTGGTGCTCAATTGTGGGGATTGGTATCTCTAGTGGTTTGGTGCCTACAAAGTTTGTAAGAGAAGTTTTATATAAGCAATATTTTGCCACGGTTTTCTCCTACAAGGGCTTCCACGTAAATCTTGTGTTCTTGTGTTGCATAATTTTTAGATCTTGTGTGATTGATATTTTTATGGTTTTCAAGTTTTGAAAAAGTAAAAGATAATCTTATATTGATTCAACACACCTTTTAGTATAAGTGTGTGCTCATAATTACTTTGGACATGTTATATTTGGTGAGGACATATCAATAGACTCATCAAAGATTTAGGCTATTGTAGATTGGCCTACACCTATGGAATATTTATTTTAGATCCAATCACACTATCCCTTGCATAAGGAAAACCCTAACCCATCCAACAAAGCATCTATGTAAAACACAAAATAGTTTGCATGATTTAGCATTGCAAGGATATGTACAATCATTGACTAGTTAATAGGATATCTAGAAGGCTATCTCACACTAATCCAAACATAATTTTTTTTTATTGCATAGAAGTAATGAGATGTGTTACTTTTAAGAAATTCATAATAATTTGATGAAATTAACTTGCTAAACTTGTTCTATGTTAAATATTTAGGCTAAATTATAGATTGGCCTCCCTTTCCACCTAGCCTTTCATTCATCCATAATGTGTTCCCTATTTCTATTTTGAGGTAGTATGTTTATGGTCTAACCCATGTTATTGATTGGGGTATTTTTTAGGTTGATGAAGGTGATAAAATTTCTTTGGATAACATCCATATTTTGTAGCATTAGAAGTTGAGCCTTCATGGATAAGACTTGGATTAGGTAAATGTCTAGTAAGACTATCTTGATGAATCAACACCTACTTGGGACGATGCTATATAGTTATAGTTTCTTTATCCTCACCTTTTGTTGTAGGTTTCTAGGATTAAACCTTCTGTTGTAGGAAGGGGTATAAGACTCTAAGTGTTTGTTCCTCTTTTTTCTACTTAGGTACATTTTTTATTTGATACTATATCATACTTTCTATTGATGTTATTTTTGTATTCCATTTGAGGTGTATGGGTTATGCATATCTCTCCCTATTTGTATTTCTACTTTCTCTATCTTTCCCTCCATATCTCTTTATCTCAATCTCTCCCTTTCCCTCCCTCTATCTTTATCTCTCTAACTATATTTCTCTTTATTTTCTCATTTCTATGTCCATGTCTCCTCCTCTCCCTCCCTCTTTCTTTTCCTATATCTATCTCTATTTCAAACTACACATGCACCCATTTCTTATGGGTGCTAGTGATAGCTTAAATTACAAATTAATTATATTCTCTACTATAAACAACTCATTTTTTAAATCAATCAAAAATTAAATATACAAAGTAATTTGAAATTGAATTGTCAATAATACTTTTGATACTTTTTAAAGATGTATTTCATATTTCAAACCTTCTTAGTTGATTTGTATTTTCTTTATCTCAAACATTAGGATTTATACATTAATAATAAATAAATATTATGTACTTGAATGTGGATGAAGAAAATTATAAGTTGAAATACATTATTTCAAGTCACACATGCACCCATTTCTTACAAGTACTAGTGACATTTTAAATTACAAATTAATTGCTTTTCTTGTTATAAAAAATGAGAATATAAATCAAATTTTATGAATTGACATGTCTTCAAGCACAATGATATAAAAATGTTAAATCTTCTCACACTTAGGCTGTAGACTTGGTGATTCAAGGGAGAGATTATAAATAATTTTTTGCATGGTATTGCAAGTGTAATATCAAAAAATTACAAATGTTTTTTGAAAAATTAAATGCAATATCAAAAGTGATTGCTTTAAAATGTAATTATGTGTTATAAATTTATAGTTTACTTATAATCTAGATCCATATCGTAAAATGGGGAAATTATTGACATCTTATTTTTCTCTAAATTTTTTATGCGATTCTTAAAAAGTGATTCTTCATTTTAAGTCTATTTGACAATATTATGGCCTATACAAGTTGTGAATCATTGGAAAGATGTCACATGCATAAGACCATAAAATGATCTCATAATTCACACCATGATATAATCTGTACAAATTGATTGTTTTCTCAAACTTTGATAAAATGGTCATGAACTTGCTATTTTGTTAGTGGAATTATAAAAATATCTCAATAAAACAAATCCAAATTCTTTTAAGGGATGTTCCTATATCACTAGGAAATAAAGAGATTCAACAGAGGAGCTAGAGATTGAAAATTATTTTGTAATGCCTATAATGCCTAATTTATAGATATTAGTTCCAAATTCTTAATCAAATAACTAGTTTAAAAACAATATTGCCTTAGGTTGACTTGTAGGATTGTTATGGCACACCTCAATTTTTTTTACATGTGAAGTTAATCATAGTGCTAGGGGTTGGGTATTAGGGATATCATGTCATTTATTTTCTAGATTAATCTCCTTTGAATTCTCACCTCTCCATCTTGTTCTGATTAATATGAAAAATAGGTTTTAAGGACCCAAAACCTTTAACAAAGGAGCATAAGATAGTTCATAAAAAAGCATCCAGACCAACATTGAAACAACTTACAAAATACTGGCAAAAAGACCAGTAAACCGAACGGACAACTAAAGAAAGGAACAACAAAGCGGAAAAACCAGAGAAAAGACAAAAATGACAAACAACAACTATAAAGACTTAAGAAGATCAACCGCTTTATTGACCAGCTGGTCATAATTTGCCGAAGCAACTTTGAGCTCTTCCATATCCTTGTTTGGCTTCTTCTCCTTCTTTTTGCCTCTAGTCCTCGTTCTAGGTCCTTGCACTTCTCCCATACCTTCAATGTCAGGTTTCAGCTCTAGGGACTCCTTCTCGTTCTCCAGTTTGCTGATGAGAATTTTGGTATTGTCGGCCGAGGCCTTCAGAATGCTATAGCTTTGTTCAGCAATGCTTTTGAGGCATTTTTCAATTTTGTTGAATTTGTTGTTAGTTTCCGCCATTCTCTGGTCCGTAGCATTGTCATTGGTTTTTATCTCTATTAGGGCCTTCTCAATTTGCTCAAACCTAGGGTTGAAGGAATCTCTGATCTCTTCGGCTCTGGCAACAGTTTTACTCAAATCCTCAACATATTCCGCCATTGATTTACCTTCACCAATACCGATTGTCTCCAGAATTTGGACCCTATGGCTCAACTTCTTATTATCCTCCACAACTTTCTTGTAACTGTTAATTAACCAATCAATGGTGTCCACAAACCCTTTCAAACCTTCAGTGAGAGGATTTGAAGGGGGGGGTTCTCACCAGGATTGTCCTGTTCATTTTTGAGGATGTTGCCAGTAGTGATCTTATCGACATTTCCAGCAACCCTCTGATCAAAACCTTCCCTGTGATCTCCTCCTCCAATTTCTGGCCAACGTTAGGATCCTTTCTCTGCACTTTATCCTCTAGTTCCATATCATAATCATCCTGCCTCTTTTGTTTGTTCCTTATCTCAATGGAAGTTTTAGTTTTCTTTTTCCGAGGAGACTGGGGTTCATCCTTCTCAGAATCCTCAGAGACCTCCTCCTTTGAGGAGGAGCGGATCTGGAAAACCTTTTCTTTAGTTTTTTTCGTATCCTTAGAAGAGGAGGGCTTGGTACTCACTTATTTTCTTTTCTTACCAATTTTATCTTTAGAGTCTTCCAAACTCTCCTCTGACTCACTCATCGAATCACTTTCAGACTCCTTACCCATAGAAAAATCAGAATCTGACCCTTCCTCCTCAGACTCAGAGATAGAAGGCTGGGGATGGGTAAATTGGTTAGCTTTTAAATGGTCATAAATTAACACCATAAGACCTTGATGCAGGGTTGTATCACCCTTAGGGTTATTTCTATGGGCTTTAGTGGTAGCATTCATTGAACACAACAAGAAATATGGAATATTAACTTTTTCATCATACTTGAAATGATTAAGCAATACAAAATGATAGCCATACACTTTTTCTGAATCTGCCATCCAAGGTAATGTAACGCATAATAGCAAACATAACCTTCCTCCATGACTTAACAAATGCCCCAGGCAGGTAGTAGGTTTTACTTAGCTTTACCAGGCGCTTCTTCTCCTTTGCCGTTTCGGGGTATCGCTCAATTGCCTCCTTGCTTAGTTTTTTGTCTCTGTAGTAATTGCTTCCTTCCCTGCGAAGACCCGTGACCTGAGCGATGAGGTCTTCATCAATGGAGATTGTTTGATCTCCCATCTTCAGGGTGCCCTTCCTCTAGTTTTTGCAGAAAAAGTTAGTGATTGTGACGTCCCTCCCATGGAGCCTCTCCATAAACTTCGTAAACCCACCCTTCTGCAAGATGTTCCAAATTACCTCCTTTTGTTTCCACTCCTTACAGTTGCTTGGTTCATAGCAGCATCTATTTCCTCCCATTTTTTCATTTTTCAAAACAAAAGGCGAAAAGTTGTAGAAAGCTATAGGAAATAAATTTCTTGAAGCGACCACATATACCTAGAAAGCGTGGGAAAAGGTGGCATTTGTTGTTGGCATTATGTGAACCAGTATGAGGACATGATGACATTATATGTTGTCATTAATGTCAATATGCTGAAGAAGAGAGAACCAGTATGTTACCAAGAACAAGTATATGTGAGAACCGGTATATGTGAGAACCGGTATAACATTGTGAAGCGGTGTGTTTGTTCAAGGTGAACCGACATGTGGATATGGGAACCAACACATGGAAGCTTTGTATGACTACCGGTTGGTAGTCTCAACTTCAGGGTTTCCGGTTGAATTACTTCAAGCCTGTGTGACTCAATCGGTGACTTTGTGTGATGAGTTAGCATTGTAACGAAGAACAGATCGTGTTTCCATGTCAGCCTTGTGCACGTGAAGGATCTTGCATGAAGGACAGTGTTCCTTTCTACCTCGAGAATGTGCGAAGTCTGTAAACGGTGAAAACGTGTGATGGGTTATAAGCCGCCATGAAAGCGGTAGAAAACGAACGATGGAGAACGCTTTGAGATCAGTTCAAGATAGTTGCATTTAATGCAATGTTCTCAACGGTCAAGATTGAACCGTTTGAATTGCTTAACCTAATAGGTTTAGGGTTTAGGGTTTATGCTACCAACCTATCTGTTTCCTATAAGGTCGATGTTGTGTTTCTTTTTGAGGTTGTTGGCAAAAGTTGTGTGTGTGTATCCAAGAGAAGAGATACGTGATTCTTGCTAGACCAGAGGGGAGAAGTGATACTTGTAGAGTGTAAGTGCAGAAGGTGAAGATGAGCTAAAGCGGATCTGCATTGGCATTGAGTGCTGTTACCAGATCATTGTAATACCTGTTGATCTCTAACCACTTCAACAGTTGGGAAATCCCTTAACAGGGTAGCTTTAACCGGCTTACTATAAATCCTTTGACAGGGTGACTCAAAACCATTGAGTTCTTGAAATCCTCTAACAAGGTAACCTTTAACAGGGTTTAACTTAACTGGGTATTCTAGCCATCCCTTAACCGAGTGATCCCTAACAGGATTAGTTCCTAACAGAACCTATTGTATCAGTCTTTAACTGGACAAGGCTCCTAACAGAGCGAACTTCTAAAGAGTTCAAAAACAGCTTGTGGGTATTCATCCCCACCGTGGTTTTTTCCATTTGGGTTTCCACGTGAAAAATCTGTGTGTCATGTGTGGTGTTATTCATGTGATGGTTTAAGTGATTTGTGTCTGAAGGTAAATCATGTTGATCTAGCTGTTTATATATTTTTGATGATAGATTACCTGTTCATGCACTAGGGTGAAATGGAAATGAAGTATTAGATTGTATGAAAAGATAAGTGTCAATTGGTTTATGCTTGTCTCAGTTATTCTAGGTTTTGTCAGTTGTACTCTGTTTAAGACCAGTGTTACTGTTTGTCTGCCAAAGCACAGTGTCTGCTGACAAACCGGTTTTAGGAATGTGTTTTTGTCTGTATTGATTCACCCCTCCCTCTTAGTACCGGTTTGGTACTATCCATTCATCATTGAGTTATCATTTGTCTTGTAATAAATGGTATTGACATAATGATAATTACTCATAGCCCTCCTATTAATTCGTTTAATCATTATTTTGTCCATTTATGATCTTTGGGGTATTGTTATATTTATCCATGAAAATGATCGATTTGACGTCATTGAGGAGACCCTCTTCACCTCTCCATCTTGTTGACCTCTTTGCAATATCCAATTATTACACCTTTCACTTCTTTGTTAAGGAGAAGGTCAAATATTTTAAAGTTCAACAACCATAGCTTTACACATTAAAATGGTGAAAAAGATTGTCTCTAGGTTATAAATGCAAACTAGGAACCATTTCCAATTGATATATCATCTCATTAGGGTCCACTCAATTAGGCTCAGTTTTATTCTCTTAGAAGAGTTCAACACTATGATCAATTGTTCCACTTTTTGACTTGATATCATTGGATATGATTAAGACAAGAAATAATACAAAATATGAAATAATCAACATACATAAAAAGAAGAAGAATTGGAAGTCAATTCAAATGCATAGATATGGAAAGGGAATGTAGAAAGGAACCTGCCACTGAAATACGGGTTTGAAATAATCATACAATCGAGCTAGGCGCCATAGTCCTAACATGTGTCATATAACCCAAGGCTTTAGATATTGGATTATTAGGTTTTGTAGCTCACTCTCTCAAGAAATTATCTAAAAAGTATTAGACTATGGATTTAATTGGATTTGTCTTGAGGCTTTTGCCTATTCAAATTCTAGAACTACGTGTCTCAATCAACTTTGCACAATTTTGTCACTTTTTTTTGTTGGATCTGTAACCTACACACATTGAGGAAAATTGTTATGCTATATAGGAGTTTTTCTAAGTCAAAACTTGGGTAGGAATTAACCTCCGCTACAACAATAGTGATTAGAAGTGATCTTAACCTGGTAGGGTAGAGGTTGAAAAACCTTAGGGAAATTATGAAATTGATAAATGATACCTTTGCTATGATCTTCTTTCCTTGAAGCCCCATAAAAGGTTGATGTTTCTTGATAGGAGTTCATGCATGCCTTCATTCATGGAGGAACACATAAAAATTGATCATGATTGATGAAATTGAATGCTTGAATGCTTGAATGCTTGAATTTAGATATCTCCTCAATTGAGTTGAATATTCTTGACTGTAATGCTAAATTTGAGTGATGATTTGAAATTAGGAGATGTTCAAATGAGGGGGAGGGAGTTGTATTTATACACAACTTACACCTTTTTGGGTTTAAATTTTAGAGAATGCTGACATCAGGGAGCACTTTCCCACTCCACATTTTCTTGACCATTAGAGTTTTGAATTTGGGCCCATTTTTACTAGACTATGGTGATAGGCGCCATAGTTGTAGCTATTTGAATGAAAACTAAGTTCATTGAGATCAAGATTGTGCTAGGCTTCCTAATTCAACCATAGGATGAGCACAATCAATCATGAATTAGGGGGATGAGGCACAACCACTAAATCGAGCCTAAAATGAGTGTGAAATTGTAGAGGAATATAATTTATGACACTGCATTTAGCCCCCATTTAGTGAGAGCACGACCTTACACTCATACTCTTGATAATTTATTCATATAGCATCAAAAGACTTTCACCAAGAAATTAAAGAGACAAGACAACAGCAAGCCTATAAGACTTAGGATCTTATCGATCTTAAATACCAAGATAGAATGAGTGACATAATCAACATAGGCTACACATACACATGGATCATGTAAGAACAAAGAAAGGATATGACATCTAGGTCCACTAAAGGATGCATACTAGGAGCTAGAAGAGAAGAGGCATCACATCTAGGTATAGTAAGGGATGCTTACTAGGACTGATGTTAGAGTAGAGATTCTCTTCTAAAATTGATAAGTTCTTTTAGGGATAAACTTATAAAATTTCTAACGGAAAGTAGAGATTCTCTTCTAAAGAATGAAATGATAAGTAAAAATCTTAGAAAATTTCTAACGAAATTGAAAAATTATCTTTCAAAAAATAAAAGAATAAGGTTGCTTTCAAAAAAGAAATGGATAAGAACCGTTTGTTCTAAAATTATAACTAAGCTAGAAGAAACTATATGTTATTTAGACAGATATGAATTGACTCGGTGGCAAAAAGTAAAAAAATTTTGCAAGTCTTGTTGGGCGGTTTATAGCATCTATGGGTTTTTTGTGCTGCTAGGCAAAAATTGTGGACTCTATTTTGGGATTCCTGATTGGCTAAAGTTTAAATTATATCATTTAGCTTCTAAATTTGTTTATCTAGTTAAATTTTTTTCTAAGTTAGCATTTCATTAGTCAGATAGGTCTAGCAAGGTGCATTATGCTAGTTGATTCTTGCTAAGGAATATTACAAAGAAAAATACCAGTTTGCTAGATAATTGAAAAGAAATCTGTTTGCAAAATAGGTGTTGTAGTGTGCAACAAACAAAAAATTGATATGAGACTACAAAATGGGTGTTGCAATGACACCAAGCACATAATGGTGTATGGTTAAAGTTCACAAACCAAAATCGTGGTGTATGTACAAAGTGGAACATATAGTGGAGTGCATTTCCCCATGTTAAATTGATTGTGTATCCCTTACAAAGAGAGGTTTATTTAAGGTAAAATACATGCATCCATAACACAAGCATGTCACAACGGTGAAGCATCCTAAACATAGGCAAATCAAAGGCGATGATTAAAAGACATGAAAGAACACATAAGGGATCCATTATTTGGGGTTAGTATATGCATGAAATCAATCGTGCATATCAAGTATGATTTCTCTGAATTGACCTCATCTCCCAAAGGTAGTGAAACTACAAGCATAATAGAGGAAGAGAACATAAGATGAACACAGTCAACATGGAGGAGATAAAAAAGATCTCAACCCTTTGCATCATCCTCAAGTAGACAACAAAAAAGGACATTTATGACAAGAGCACATTTACAACATAACATGTATGCAACATATAGAAGAATGATAATACAAATAGAGTGATTTTACAAAAAGGTCAGTCTCTTTATAGCCTTGTGCAAACAGAGAAAAAAGGGCCATCCTAAAAGAGATTAACAAACACAAAGACGTACCAAACATCAAATCATGGGAGATCACACTACATGCAAGTAGACACACAAAATAAGGAATCTACTACATGATGAGCTAGTCTAGCAAATCATCTACTTCTCAATCTAGCTCAAAATCATTTAGAGATGGTGGGAAAAATGCTAAAGGAGCTATGGCTAGTATGGTATATGAAATGATCTCTAGTGCCAAACAAGGACTATGCTCTAATGATGGATCACCATGTGTGTCACTAGGAGCAAGAATTACTTCTGGAAGCAAGATCACAATCCTTGGCATGATGTCTTCGTCGATGTTTTCTCGCACTACAATTTTTTTGGTTACGAGTCAAAGATTCTATAGAAGAAGACTGAGAATCAATCAACATAGATTCCTTTTCTTCCTTTGCTCTAGGAATGAAAGGAGGAATTAAAAAAATCACTAAAGGCTAAGAGATAGAAGATGCTTGTTGTTTTCCTCTTTGTCCTTTATAGGATTTTGGAAGTGGAATCGTAAGATATATAGGAAGAATATTAGGAGTAGGAAGGATTCCTAGTCCAAGCTATGGTTCACTCCTCACCTATGTGGTAAGAAGAGATACTTCTATATCCACAAATAACAAAGGATCGTTAGGAGATGCAGTTGGAGTGGATCTCAAAGGATTAGTTGAGGATAAGTTAGAGATTCTATTGGCTTTGAAAATTTTATAGGAAAAGGAATAGGATATCTTGATGTGGTTTAAGTGGTTGAGGTTTTTGAGGCCAAAATTAATCAAGGGTAAAGTTTCCATGATTAGATAAGGGATGGAAAAGACAACGATTTATAGTTATAACTTGACCATTGTGAGAGAATTTCAAACACTTATAATTAGAAGAAGGGGACTCCTTAATTGATGTGAGATACTTGGGTGACTCAACTTTGCATGAAATTGGTATGAGGTAGGGATAATGGTAAAACAAATATCTAAGTACTTAGAGCCAAATTGTATGGGAAGGGTGATGGAACCTATGGTGGGACAAGTGAAACCACCATGCACATTGATCAAGATGTTAGATTTATCATATGTGTATTGATATAATTGTTGTGATAAAAATGCTCTTTTGTAGTCAAATTCACCATACATAGAGAGAAAATAAGCACTCCAAATGAGAGTTTATCTTTGATTTTCGTAGTATTGTATAATTGACAATCAAGTTCTTTTATGATATCACTTGAGGTAAATGTGATATTAGGTTCACGTTTAGGCTTAGGTTTCACTTGGTCTATCAAGTTCACAAAGTTGTTGGCTTCATTAGATATGTTATTAATGGCTATATGGCATCCTTGTGCTCAACAACATTGGTTGACTGGGAAGGCAAATGATTGGTAAATATTTGTAAGTTTTTTTTGGATGGGGAAACATATTTATTCTCATTATCATTCACATCATCCATCAATATAGCATTAGAATCAATAAGGCCTTGAATTTTATGCTTTAGACGCATACAATTCTCCTTGTAATTCTCAGGTTGACGATGATATTGGCAAAAGGGTTTTGGAATTAAAAAAAGCAGGCAAAGGTTTTTAGGTGTCTACAGGATGGATTGGGGGAAGCTTCATCAAATTTCCATTAATCAATTGAATCATAATGAAATGCAAGGAATTAGAAAGGGGCATGAAGTTGCAATGTTTGAATGGTGTACAAGAAAAGTGAGCTACAATAGGGGGTGTTGTGGCTTCAACTTTAGTATCAATATGGTTGGAGGAATTGTTGTTGTTGATCTTAATGCAATTTTTGTTTTGATTTCTAAATCCTTGAAATGTTTGATGAGCATCTTCAGTCTTACCAATTGGAGCCAAAGATGAAGAAACTTTAGATTGACTAACCTAAAGTTGGTATTAGTAAAGTGTTGTGCACAAGTGCGTGAAAGATGAATACTAAAAAAGTAAAATATTTTCTCTAATGTCTTTTTTTAAAATTATCAATAAAAACTCTTTGAATACCAACATAAGGAATAGTATAAGCAATTTGAGAATACAAATGTTGATATCTCCCAATAAAATCAGTCAATTTTTTCTTAGCACCTTGTTTTCAATGTAATAAATCAGTCAATGTAAGTGGTCTAATGTTGTTTTAAATTTTTTGTACTAATGAATCTACCAATTTCCCAAATTTAACTATTGAATAATTTGGCAAGGAGAAAAATGAAGCAATATCTTTTATGGATCATTGCAAGAAGTTTGTCATCATAGAAGAAGTCAATGTATAAAGCGATAAATATTTTCATATGAGTGTGGGGTCCACCTTTTTCATTATATATCTTAAAATAAGGGACCTCAATGTTTTGTGGGAGTGGAGTTCGAAGGATCTCAATTGAAAGTGGACTACTTGCGGTGTATGAAGGAATAGTGAATTGAGATTGGGTTATTCTAGTCAATTATTGTTGAAAAGATGAAACATTTTCTAACAAATTATTTATGGTAGCCTCATTTGATGAATTCGATTGGGAAACATTGGATTGCGATGGAAGATTTGAAGGTATAGCATGGTAGTAGGTGGAACATTATCTTAGGTGGGTGGAGGAGATGGTTGGTGTATATTTTGAGAAACAAAAGGGAGATTGGTTGAAGGTAGAACATAAGCATATTGATTGATAGGATCTCCCCCACCACTAACATGGATAACACTACCATTTTGTGTAGTAGTAGTACTAGTAAAATGTGTAGATAGGAACATTGGCTATAGATGTAGGCATAGGAATGGGTATCACAACTTGGGTTGGAGTATTAGAATTTCCAAGCACTTCTCTGCAACTATCCAACTTCTTAGTGTTGTCATCCACTATGTAAGCTATACCACGTATAAATTTCACACCATGTTAGTTATTTTGAATAAAATTTCTTAAACCCTCGATCAAGGGGGATTGCCTCTTGAACCAAGTGTTCTTGACTCACAAATTGTTGAAGATCTTCCAAGTGCTTCTCAATATTCCCCAATTGTTCATTAAACACTTGTGTTGAAGGATAATCCTCATGATGAGAAGCACAAGAGGAATAATTTTCAACAATGTTAGGTAAGATGGGCACTAGATTAAGAGAAGATGATTCACCCAAGCTCTTAGGTGGTAATAAGTTAATGTTAAACTCGAGCCCAAATCCACTAGGATTTAAACCACGAGAAGCCATGAGTCTATAACTTCTTCTCATAGGGATATTGGATTCAAAACAATGGGTTATGAAACTCATAAACAAGTACAAGATCCCACAATAGACAATAGGTCAGATGAAGAAAAGAAGAAAAGCTAGAGGCAAGGGTAAAGGAATTGGCTTATACTTTCAATGCCTTTTATACAATTATGAATAATGATAATGCAAGAAACTCACATATGATATGCAATGATATAATATAAGCAAATAATTAAATAAATGATTAAATTATGCAATATAGCAATTAGATAATCAATTAACCACATATTTAAGCAATATGAGGTAAGAAAATGATGATTGATCAATAAATGCAACCACATAAAAGATGAATTATAGAAATTAATGTCTCTAATCTGAAAATTTTATCAAATTAAACTCAGATTTGAACATTGAAATAAAAACTTATGCAAGTTATGTTGGGTTCACCAAAATTAAATGGTGGAAATGGTTGTCTCTAGCTTAGAAATACAAACTAGGAACCATTTCCAATTAAAATATCATTTCATTAGGGAACAATCAATTAGGCTCAACTTTAGTTCCTTAGGAGAGCTAATAAATATAATCAACTGTTCCACTTTTAAACTTGATTTGATTGGATATGATTAAGATGAGAAATGATGCATAATAGACAATAACCAACGTACATAGACAAATATAGAATTGGAAATCAATTCTAGAGCATAAATCTACAAAAATAATGTAGAAAGGAACTTGTCACTAAAATTTGGGCTTGAAACTATTAGACTATAAAGCTAGGTGTCATAGTCCTGACGAGTAGCTCACTGTCTCCAAAAATTAGCCAAAAAGTATTTGACTATGGAGCTAATCAAATTAGTCCCAAGGTTTTTCCCTGTTCAAAATGTGGAAATGTGTGTCTAAATCTACTCTACACAATTTTGTCACTTTTGTTGTTAGATATGTAACCAACACATAGAGGGGGAAAATATTGTGATGTATAGTAGTTTGCCTAAGTCAAACTCTAGATAGGAATTAATCTTCACTACAATAATGGTGTTTATAAGAGAGCTTATCCTTGATAGGGTAGAGGCTAAAAACCCTTAAGGAAATGTTAGAATCAGAAAATGATATCGTTTCTATGAACTTCTTGCCTTGAGTCCTCACAAAATGTTGATGTTTCTTGATAGGAGTTCATGTATGCCCTCATTCATAGTGGAACACATTAAATTTGATCATGATTGATAACCTTGAATGCATGAATGCTTGACTTTAGATCTTTCCTCAATTTCCCTAAAGATGTCTGATTGTAATGCTCAATTGGAGTCATGAATTGAAATTAGGAGATGTTCAAATGAGGGGGATGGAGTTGTATTTATACACAACTTACACCTTTTCATGTTTAAATTTTCAAAAATGTTAACATCGGGGAGCACTTTCCCACTCCACATTTTCCTGACCATTAGAGGTTTGAATATGGGCCCATTTTGACTAGACTATAGCCGTAGGCACCATAGTCCTGACTATTTGAGACAAAAATAAGGTCAATGAGCTTAAGATTGTGTTGGGTTTCTAGATTTGGTTAAGGGATGAGCACAATCAGTCATGAATCAAGAGGGTGAGGCACAACCACCACAGTGAGCCTAAAATGCGTGTGAAATTGTAGAGTCCATACAATTTAGAGCACTAAACATATTTATAAAATTATTATAGAGGTCCATTACCTTATAACAATATTGTTCTATTCGGTTTAAAAATCTCTTTGTAAGTTAGATAAGAGTTTAACTTTAAAAAAAAGTGAGAAATGAAATTGGATTTATATTCCCATTTAGTTTAGAGTGCACTCCATTTTTTAAAAGTGTTAATTGTTGAAATGATAACGAACCCATAATGAAGTTGTAGAGTTTAAATGATCAACCAAGAAACATGCCTTCCACAAGATACAAACATTAAATGCTCAATGCACAATAATGAATGCTTAATGCACAATTATGATTGCCTAATGCAAATATAAATGACCTATGTGTCTAGAATTAAATAATAAGACATGGCCCCATTATAAGAAAACTTCTAGAATGTCACCTAGGATATAAGGATAGCTAACATAGGATGATGAATCTATTTTAAGATGCAAGCTAAGATCCAAGTAGACTTAACACGTGAATAGGTTCCTACTGACAACTAGATAGGAAATAATCTCATTCACACTAACATTAATGACACTTTACGTAGAAATTAATTGTACTTCATGCTATAAATAATTTTTTGAATAATTAAAAATTTAATGTATGCAAATTAATTATAACTTAAATTACCACTAAAAATTGTAATATTGAATTATCCTAATTAATGCCTACAATAGAAGAGGTGTATGGAATGATGGGTTCATCTAGATAAATAAGAGTATGTGTAATGAAAATGGATAGTAATTGATAAGTCTTAACAAGACTAGTAAACACATGACAACAACTACTCTTCATACACATCTACATGTGTAAGATGGCATATCATGATTATAACATATGTTGGACATAGCATACACTTTTTATAGACACTTGTAATTAATGAAATGAGAGATATAATAACTTGTATGTAGTCAAATCTTTTAAGGGTTTGTGAAGCCTCTTTCTAGAGTGTCCTTGCTTTTGTGGATTGACATTCTTCCTACTTTGTATTAACAAATAACAATTCAACCTTTTATTAAATAACACCAATTTAAATTATAAATAAATTACACCCCCTAGTATAGACCATTTTTTTTCTTTCAAAATTTAGAAAATCAACGTGACATTATGGTGCCTTAGACATGTCAGTTTATATCAATGAATTTAAATATTCATGATTAACTAAATATTGCACTTAATTTATAGATTAATTTTCTAGGAACACTTGTAATAAACTATTTGTAATATCGCAACAATATTTGTCAATTTCCCATTTGTGAACTTTGAAGAAGTAGAGATCAATACAATTTTTTGTTAATAAGTGTTAACTTTCATGTTTTGACCTTGTTATTTTTTGCGAGCATAGTCATATTCTATGGATATTCTTGTACACCTTGGATAGGGGAAGTGTACCAATAGTGGACATGGCTAACTTTAGACATTTTAAACTCTCAAACCGTACATACAATTTCAATTTTTTTTTGTTGTTGTCTCTGTATATGACTTAACTACTTATAACTAAGGATCTGGCTTCTGGGTAGTAACAATGCACGTTGTGGAATTCATTATGTCAGCAAAGGTCAACAAGGGGTCATTTAAAAGTGTCGCTTGATACATAATCACTTTTGCACCAATAGTAGATGGCTCAAAATATCGTGTAGTAGTGGACACATGCCCCAATAGTAGATCACCTTTTTTTTACCACAATTAGCCCATTTGTGCACCACTACTAGGACATTTGTGTATAGTTATCCACTATTGGTACTTGTGATATTCATTAATGAACTTTTCATCATCAATTTTTTGGGCTCCTTTACAATATAGTAACAGGGGGGTTGGGTTGACAAAAAGTTGTCCACTACTCGTACCCTTCCCCTATGAACCTTTCATGTTGTGAGCATGATGTGGATAATGAGCCTTAGGCATCTACATAAGAAGCATTTTTGGATATATGTAATCTTGACTTGAATTTGTACATGACAATCAGGTACACCTTTGCATTTTTATAGTGGTACATGATTTATAATTTTAATTTTAATTATATTAAAAGTCAAATAAAATATTAAATAATTTATTTTATATAATAAATATTTCACAATTTATATAAATTTTGTAATTTAAATAACAATATTATTGATTATTCAAAAAGAAAATGAAGTTTTAAATATATTATCATTTTTTAGCTTCTTTTTTGAAAGTAAATTTATATTACTATTTCACTCTTCAAATATGTTCTCTTAATGTTTTCTAAATTGTATTAACAAAACATAATAAATTATTTTTTCCATTGGTGGATGCCTAATGCTTAAACACGAACCTAAAATAGTGAAATCAAAACATAGGTCTTATGATCCATTGTTAAATACTAAACAATGCTATTTTTTATCACACCTTTGTAAGAAACTCATGTTAATAAACATGTATACAATCAAGGTTTCTGTAGCATCGTAAATTGTACACCCTTGCTAGGGTGGTACAATTCCACGCTTGGTTTAGCACCTACCTTAGTGTGTTTTGCATCTTGCATTTCTCATCTCCTTCAAGCATTTAATTAATTAATTTAATTAAATCTAAATTCATGTTTCATCACTTCACATGTTATAAAGTTGGGCCCTTTACCCTAAGTTTGCCCCTTTTCATTTTATTCCTTCAATAAATCATTTAATCATAAACCCTAATTATGTCCTATTTTGACCTTTAAGGCCCGATTTCACATATCAAAACACCTTGAAATCAGCTGTAACTTTTGGATTTTCTCTAATATCATCATATCTAACGACCTCAAAAATTTGGTGAAAAGTTGGTCGGACTATGTGCAAAATGCACATGGTCCTCGACTATTTTCCCAAAAATTTGGGAGCATAATCCTATGATATAATAATTCTTAACCCCAAAAGATTGGTAGGAAATTCAAATCCTAGGTGGGCCTAAACATGAAATTAAGGTCTAGGGTTTCATACATAAGAGCTCTCTTTCTTCATTTGAAGGGGTCCTTCTTCTAAGAATCTAAGAGCAGGTTTTTTGGAGCGTAAAGAGACTTCTATGCAGCGAAAGAGTAGATATTTGAAGTCTTCAACAACATTCAACATTCATCAAGCATCATTTCATCAATTGGGAGCTTTTGAGGATGTAGCAGAACAATAGGAGATCACTGACTGAAGATTGGCTTGAACCTCTCCCTTGGGGTTGGGTGTGGTTTCATGTTGTTTTCATGTCTTTCTTTGAGCTTCATTTTGATTCATATTCATTCTTTAGATCACTTTGCATCATTGACTTAGAGCATTTACTTTGTCAATAATAAGCAATTAGGGTTTACTCTTTAGGGTTGCTCTAGATTGCTTGCTTTCATTTTAGGATCTTGCACACACTATTTTACCATACAAATCGGCTATTTGTTGAGGTGGAAATCACTAAAATAGGGGTTTGACTAAGGGAAAACCCTATATAGCCACCTGAAACCCTATTTTTTGGCTATAGGTGCAGGTTTGGATTCGGGCGTTGCTAGAAGTTTCAGGACTAGAAGAACACACAGAGGCTGCCCCAAGGTTCATATCTCAGCAAAAACCCCTAGAACAGGGGTGTGGCGCTTGGTCCTGCTTATTTTCAATAGGATCTGGCAAATTAGCAGTTTGCAGTTCTCAGATCCCAATGTGTCAGGTACAATTTCAGATCTGCAAAATCAGGACAGTGGCGTGACACCCTGGTTCCAGACATTCTGACTCAGATTTTTGACACAGGTGCACCTCTGATTTTGTCTCCTAATTTGTACTTTTCATCAGTATATCATTTATCTTTTGTTTTGAATTTCCAGATTAGGGTTTGCTTGCTTACTTGCATTCTAGGCTAAATTACATTTGGAATCATTCCTCTCTCTCGTTTGCAGCAAGGGAATAGAAACCCTAAGAGGTAATCCTTGACTCTCTCATTCTCACAAGAAGTAGTCGAAGTGTGTTACCTCCCTAGGCTCTTTCATATTCTGTGAGTGTGTATGCAAGAGTGGGATTAGGGTTTCCATACTTAGTCTCACTTTCCCCCCTACACAATTTCTTTATTGCAATTTTCTTTATAATATAAATGAAGAGGGTAAAAGATGCATGTGAAATGCATTAAAATATTTCTTGTGGTCCCAATGTAGAGCCATGATATTTTCTCGTTGTTTTTAGATGAGGCAGTGACATATTATTTTGCAACCTTCAAGGTTTTTCTTTATTTCCTAACATAGTAAAGTTGTTATGTATCATACATTATGATTTAAAATTTATTGCTTAAATTTATATTTTAGAGTAAATAATTGATCTTCTAGCACATATCTGATAGTTACTAAACAAAATATCTTCAAACTGATCTCCATTAAGGACTAAAATTATTTTGGACTATTGTCTAGTATAAAATAAAATATATATCTATAGGTTAGTTTTCAATTATGTTTCAAAATGAATTTGAAGGACTAGATGAGTTATTGAAAGAAGCTCAATCACATATACAAATAGAGGAAGCATTTTTGTTCAATTAGGGTTATGCTTCACTTAGGTCTATAGTTAGCATTAAGGTAAAAAAAAATGTTCTTCCCGGAATGAATATCTCTCGATGTATTTTGCATGTGTTTTTCTAAACATAGGTATGCTAGTGTATAAATCACAAAATTTGGAGCACAACAAATTATAAATCAACTAAAAAAGTCAAAAAATTGTAAGACATATTAGAAATCATAATCCAAACATGTACACATTAAGATACACATCGCGTTATACAACTTACATTTTTCTATATAGATTAAATCATAACACAAAAACAAATCAAATCTAATTTCTATATAACCTTACAAAATTTAAATTTAGATACTCATTTTAATTTGTGCTACATTATATAAAAGACATTAAAAATTTCATATTCCTATCTAACATGTTAGGATTTAGGTGTTATCAACCTTGTAAATCTTTAAATTATTTGTTCCTTTAATGCTATTTGTAATTAAGTATAAGAGGTGAAACCATTTAACCAATGGTGATGAAAGAACTCATGTAAAGACAAAGTTAATTGTGTTGTGATTCTCTCTTTTTTTCTTTGATTTTGCAATCACATTCTTTAAGGCTTAATATTTCATATTCAAATTTGTAAGCACTTAGTTTAAGTTCATACGAAAGCTTTCTTAACATTGTTAATCAACATGTAATATCAAAGCTAACAGTTTTGTTGTGGGAGGGACATCTTTCTCTTATAAGTATTGGAGGGTTTTTTTTATATAGTAAGAGCTTTTGCTTTGTGGATTTTTTGTGGATTTGTGAAAGATTGTATACCTTGGCGTCTACCTCTCATTAGGATATTGAAATGTTTAATGACACTAGTTATGATATGTGGAAGTTAAAATTGGAATATCTCCTTGAAGAGAGAGATTAGTGGCTTCTTTTTTCAAAAGAAAAGAAACTAGCTACCTCTACTTTATTGGATGAAAATTGGAAGAAGTTAGACAAGATGGCCCAATGAACCATTTGGTTGTGTCTTACAAAATTTTTCCTCCTAAATGTCTCTATAGAAGAAACCATATACAAGTTGTGGACGAAGATAGGTGAATTATATCAAACAAAGGGTTTGTCTAACAAGTTATATCTGATAAGATGTTTGTATTCTTTGAAAATAAATGATGGTGTTTCTATTATTGAACGTTTTAATGCTTTTAATTTGATTATAAGTTAGATTACATCAATAAATGTATTTTGCTACTTTTCTCGTTGCTCGATTCTTGGGAAAATCTAATTGTTTTCTATTGGCATTTTTGATGTTTATGTTGTGATTGTCATTGATGGACACACACTTGCATTGAGATCTCCTTTATATGTATGAGTTAGAGCACAACCGATATTTGTTCCAACCGGTATGTTGTATTATAGTCTTTAGACTATTGGTGTTTTGCAGAATGTGTTTCCCGGTCTGAAGCGACATGTTGACCCCAAGTGGTTCGTGGATCCCAAGCGATACGAGGGATTAAAGCTGCATAACACATTTTTACGAGTCTTCATTTTTGTCAAACCGACAACCAACATTTTATATGAACCTGTAATACTCTGTGATGAGTTACCAACTGACATTTTGTGATGAGTTACCATCCACCGATTGTTTGATGGTGCCGACACCTAAACGGTGCTTTTTGTGTCATGGTACCAAGTATGTCCAGGTTCATTGAACCTAGGAAATTGTTATGTAATCCTATTGGACCGACATGAAATCAGATTCCTTTATAAGGACATCATGTCTAGGGTTTTAGGTTGTTGATGTGGTTGTAGCAAAAGTTTATGTTGTTGCTAGGGTTTAAGGTGGTTGAGGAGTTGGAGAGAATATGAATGTGTATAAGACTGAAGTA
Organism: Cryptomeria japonica; assembly: GCF_030272615.1. Lineage (NCBI taxonomy): Eukaryota > Viridiplantae > Streptophyta > Pinopsida > Cupressales > Cupressaceae > Cryptomeria > Cryptomeria japonica. Next base: position 523,213,854 of record NC_081405.1, read on the forward strand.
ATGCTGGAGTGCATTAGGAATGAGCTATCAAGTATCTAACCGAGCAGTCTGTGCTACTAGCTAGATCAAACACTTGTTGATTACTCACATCTTTGACAAGTCTGTAGCCCTTAACCGGGTAGGCCCAAAAGCCTTTTGTAAATCCTCTAAAAAGGTGGTTCACATCTGTGGATCTAAAATCCTCTAGCAAGGTAGTCTTTAATTGGACTTATCTCTTAACAGAGATTGAGATTCCTAACAGGATCTGTTTTGGTAAAGAACATTGTAAGACCTTAACTGATCTGACCTTAACCAGTCTGGTTCCTATTCTCAAGATAGTTACTTGTGAGTTCCATCTCACCGTGGTTTTTCCCATTTGGGTTTCCACATTAAAATCTCTTGTGTTATGGTGTTTTTGCTTCTGTGGGTGAATGCATTATTAGCTATTTGGTTTGCATGTGTGTTAACCGGTTTGTCCGCTAAACTGTTTTACCAGTTTACTATTAGTCTTGTAAAGTGTTTAAGTGCAGATATTTTTGGCATACTAATTCACCCCCCTCTTAGTGTTCATCATTTTCATAAGTAGTGGTGGTATAGAATTGAAGAAGAACAACTAAAGCCCATTACTCCTATCTTGAGGAGGTTCATAAGGCAATGAAATATTGAGGAGGTCCATAAGACAATGAAATATCGAACCCGATGTGAATCTAATTTAATTTTCATTGCATCGCATTATTAGATCTAGATCTAGTATCCTTCATTTGCTTTCAAAACATAAAAATGAATATGAGGAAAAAAAGAGGAGATTTCTTTCATTTTTCTTGTGTTGTGTGATTATTCAATTTCCATTTCAAAATATCAGATCTTTATTTACAATATGTACATTCTTTTGATCATGTATGCAATTATGTTGATTATGAGTTTAGTGAGGATGAATTAGATGAAGCTCTAGATGATTTTTTGAAACCAAAGCCTTCTAAACCCTCGTTTTTCCAAAAACTAATCAACCTTGTTACTATGTCATTTCGTGGTGATGAGAAAGATAAGTTGAATGACTCCTCTCATGGGTACATTCCTATCAACTCCTCAACTAAATCTAGCAACATGGTTGACCGCCACAACTCCCTTTATGAGGTTATTTCTCTTTTTGAGTCCAAGGATAAACCTTTCAATCACTATGACCATGCTTTATTGGATGATGCCCTTGATGACTTTATGTCTCTGCCTAAACCTTCAAACAAATATAATACATCTAAAAGGTTAATCAACATTATCAATGTGAATGAACATAGTAAACCTCTTTTTGTGGTCCAAGGTGCTTATCCTTCTTCAATTTCACCTCTTTCTAATCAACCTCTTTTCACAATTCAAAGTGGATATAGTCATGATTCCTTTAGCACTCCGAATAAACCTATCATAATGGTGCAATGAAGAAATCCCACTAAGAGTCCTTATAGCTATGCTAAACAACTAACTAAGGAAGGTTATAATGCAGTTGCCCATACCTATAACATGAGAAACAATAGGCAACCTAATCCTCCTCCGGTTATCCCAACTTCTCTTCCTGATTCTCAACCTATTCTTCCTCAAGCACCTCTCATTTCACAAAGTCTTGGTACTGAAAATGATCTTGTTGAACAACTTAAAGCTACTCCTGCCAAGATATCCCTTTGGGATTTGAGTCAAACTTCTTTGGCTCGTCATGTAATGCTACAAGATGCCTTGAGAACATTGAATGTCCCACCCACAGTGACATCCAATAACATGGCCTCTTTGATTAACTCTATCACAACTCCTAAGGCTCAAATTGTGTTTACACAAGATGAGCTACCCACTAGTGAAATTCAACATCAGTATGATCCTTTAATGATTGTGGTTATTATAAATGATAGTGCAATAAGATGAACACTAATGGACAATGGTTCTGGCCTTAATTTTTGTAGCATTAACTTGTTGCATAAGATCAATGTCGATACATCTCTTATTAATCATGATTCTCTTACTATCTGAGGCTTTGATAATGTTGCTAAATCTTCATTAGGTATCATCACCTTGCCTGTTAAGGTAGGTCCTATTACTTTACCCACACCTGCCATGTCATGTTTGGAGAATTGACATACAACTTGTTACTAGGGAGACCTTGGATTCATAGCATGCAAGTTGTCCCCTCTACATTGCATAGGCAAGTTAAGTTCATTTACAACAATAAGACATATACCTTGCCAGGTGACACTAATCTCCAGGCTTGTTTGCAAACATCAACATCCAAATACTCTTCAACTGGTTCTTCCCCAACTATCTTAGAGGAATCCTCTAAGGCTTCTACTCCCACTAGTGTGTCCACTATACCAAACCCATCTCTTACCTTTGGTGAACCTAAGGTTCTTGAGGAAGAGTCTTCTCAACCTGATTCTACTATTGAGGATACCTTCTCTCCTGAAAAGGTTCTTGCAGAAGATGATTGGGGATCCCTTGACTTTAATCCTACTTTCATAGGGGAATATAAAATTCCCCCTAGAGAACCCAAAGTCGAAAAGGATAAAGAAGAAGAAGAACCTAAAAAGCAATCCACTTTATCTGGGCCGTTGAGTAATAACTTTGTGATGGCTTCTTAGAATTTGTCTCCCTTGACTTCTGATCTAGAGGATTTTGATCATACACTTTATAAAAATCCCCCTTCTCTTTCAGAAATGGCTAACCTCTATGGCCCTGGTTTTCACATCCTAGCTAGGTGCAAATATAATGGTAATGGATGTGGTGCTCAAGAACAAGGGATCAAGGTTCCCTTGGAAAATAAATTTCATGATATGACATTTGGGCTTGGCTATGATCCTTTTAAGAATACTAAAGCCTTTAAGAGACCATCTATTAGTGTTAATGTCATTTCTGCCTCTCTTCCAATAAAATATCCAGAGTATATTGACGGTGACTTTTCTAGTGTGCTTGCTTTGGATGTTTTTCCCACTAATGATTTCTTGGCCGAATTCCTCAGAGCTTATGACAACCTTCCTCATTATCACCATAAACGTGGTTTTCCTTATTGTCTAAATGCGGAAGCTTACTTTGGGAAAGAAAGAAATAACGATGAGATAGTTAAAGAATTTCCTCAGTTAAAAGATGCTCCTCAACAAAGGAATCTCCTAATAAGTGACACTATTGATATCAAGATGGATCCTTGTGTTGAAGATAAAATCATTAAAATAGGTAAATGTCTTGATGAAGAAGAACAAAAACAATATTATGAGTTGTTACATGAATTCCCTAAAATCTTTGCTTGGATATACTCTGACATGCCTAGCATAGATCCTAAGATTGTCACTGATAACATTATCCTAATTCTTGATGCTAAACCTGTGAAGCAAAAGATTCAAAAGATTCACACAAAAGTGGCATTACTTGTTAAGGCTGAGATTGAAAAATTATTGGATGTTGGATTCATTCATCCTATCGATTATTCTCCATGGATTTCAAACATTGTGGCTGTGGCTAAGTCTGATAATAAGATTAGGATGTGTACAGTTTTTTGTGATTTTAATAAAGCCTCTTTAAAGGATGATTTCCCTCTCCCAAATATCGATATGATAGTGGATTCTGTGGTAGGTCATGCTTTATTATCCTTCATGGATGGTTTCTTTGGATATAATCAAATCTTCATTAATCCGCAAGATTAATATAAAACTGCTTTCACCACCCCTTGGGGCATGTTTTGTTGGGTTATGATGCCTTCTGGATTGAAAAATACAGGCACAACCTATCAACATGTTATGAATCTTATCTTCCATGATTACATGCATAAGATCTTAGAAGATTACGTTGATGGCATCTTAGCTAAATTTGTTCTTCGTATAGATCATGTTAGGATCCTTCATCAGATCTTTGAAAGAATTCGTAAGTACAAAATGCGCTTGAATCCCTGAAAGTGTGTTTTTGGTGTAGATAATGGTAAATTATTAGGATTCATAGTCTCACATCGTGGAATTGAGGTGGATACGAAGAAGATAGATGCCATTGTTAACATGCCACCTCCTAAAAGTGTCTCCCAACTAAAAAGTTTGCAAGGACAGATTCAAGCTATTCGTAGGTTTGTATCTCAACTCATGGATCGTACCTTTCCTTTTACTCAATTGCTTAAAAATAATATTACCTTTCGATGGAATGAGGATTGTCGTCAATAATTCAAAAACTTAAAAACATATTTGGCTAATCCTCCTATTCTTTAACCCGTTGACCCTTCCAAACCTTTCCTTCTATGCACAACTGTGTCCCTTCATGCTCTTGCAGCCCTATTGGTACAATGTGATAAGGATGGTAGAGAATGTCCGGTTTATTATATAAGTCACACACTACTCGATTACAAAGTCTGATATTATATGATAGAAAGATAATGCCTTGCTTTAGTCTTTGAAACCCAAAAGTTAAGGCATTATGTTTTGAATGTTGAAGTCCATGTTATCATTAAATTGATCCTCTCAAGCATCTTTTCTTTAAAACTGACCTTTTGGGACGCTTAGCTAAGTGGGTTATGATGTTGACTGAGTTTGACCTTAAGTTTGTCTCACAAAAGGCAATAAAGGGTCAAGCATTGACTGACCACTTAGTTGAGGCTCCTTCACCCTTCTCCCTACTTAACCCAGAGTCTTTCCCCGATGAATGCATTTTCTCTACTGAGATTGATTAGATTTGGGAATTATATTTCGATGGCTCTAGGTGTCGTATAGGATCAGGGGCAGGGGTGGTCTTAATTTCTCCTAAAAAGAAACCCATCTCTTTATCATATCGTCTCAATTTATTATGTATCAAGAACATTTCTGAATATGAGGCTCTTATAGTTGGAATTAAAGTAGCCTTAGAGTTAAATGTAAAAAATCTACATATCTATCGAGATTCTCAACTAATCATAAGGTAAGTGACATGAGTTTATCAAGATAAACAAGACAAATTATCACAGTATAGAGATCTAGCTATATCCTTGTTACAGAAGTTCGATTCTTATACCATGGAGTCTGTTCCTCAAAAAGATAATCAACATGCTGATGCAATGGCATGCGTAGCCTCTCTTGTGTCTTTAGAGGACCCCTTGGTAGATCTTAAATTCACTATCCACAACCTAACTACCCCGGCTATTACTACCAACCCTAGTGATGTGGCATATTGTTGCATAATAGATCCCGATGATTGGTACTCACATATCATGAGATATTTAAGTGACGGTACCTTTCCTGACTCTACAAATAAAAATACTAGGGCTAGGATTCGCAAGTTGGCTGCTAGATACATTGTCCTTTCTAATGTTCTTTATAGGAGGGGTTATAATGGTCTTCTCCTTCGATGTCTTAACAAAGCTGAAATCCCTATTGCTCTTGAGGAAGCACATTCAGGTGCTTGCGGGAGGCATTTTGGGGGTAGATCCTTAGTTCAGAGATTGCTCCGAATGGGATATTATTGGCAAACCATGGAAAGGGATTCTTTCAGATTTGTTAAGAAATATCATCAGTGTTAGCAACATAGCAATTTGATCCATGCTCCTGCGCAAGAACTTTGATCTCAAGTAGCGTCTTGGCCCTTCTCTACATGGGGTTTGGATCTTATTCGTAAAATATCTTCTCCCTCATCTCAAGGATATACTTTCGTTATAACCGCTACTGATTACTTTACAAAGTGGGTGGAAGCAGTTCCCCTTCGATCTACTACTGCTAAAGTAATTTGTCAATTCATCTTGGAAAACATTATTTCCCGATTTGGAATACCTTCTGCCTTAGTTTTGGATAATGGAACATCATTTAAAAATAAAGATGTGACGAAGTTTCTCAAGAAATATCATATTCAACATAAATTTTCTACACTCTACTTTCCTCAATCAAATGGTCAAGCCGAGTCTTCAAATAGGATACTTGAATAGATTCTTCAAAAGACTGTAAACAAACATGGTAAGGATTAGCATACTCAATTAATCTATGCTCTTTGGGCCTATCAGATGAGTGTACATATTGCTACATGTTGTACTCCTTATAATCTTGTTTATGGTGTTGATGTCATTATGCCTTTGTAGCTAGAAATTCCTTCTTTGAGAGTTTCTCTTAAGGGTATAGTGGATGATTATTCCTATAGAGAACAAAGACTTCAAAAACTTGAGATGCACGATGAATGACGTATAAAATCTCTCAAACATATTCAAGCGTATCATAAAATTGTACACCGAAGCTATAATGATAAAGTCATTCAACGTTCCTTTTCAGTGGACGATCTAGTGCTTTATGAAAACTAGCGTAATGTGAATGCCTTACCTGAGGAGAAAGGAAAATTCAGCCCTAATTGGATAGGACCATACATTGCTGTTGAAGTCTATGAATCATGTGCTTACAAGATAGCAGATGTGGAAGACACGACTCTCAAGGAACCCATAAATGCTATGTACCTTCATAGATACTATGCCTAGTTTCTCTCTTTCTTCCTCCCTCTAGTTTATTCTCTCTCTCTCTCTCTCCTTGAGTCTTTTTTCTTTCTTCAAAATTGGATAGTATGTTAGCATGTCTTCATTAAAGTATGTGGAATTAAATGATATTACATTATTTAGTCTACACTACTTCGTTCCTGACAAGCATGTTCCATTACTTTATTGTTTGTCTTGGATTCATATATGTAAATTTTAATAGAGTTACATTTTATATGTGCTAGCATGTTATACAATTTCTAATGTGTTAAGTATGGTTATATCATGTTGTGTTTAATTAGAGCTAATTAAATCACATTGGTCATATAATTCTTAAGCTTAACACATTTTTTTCCTTCTACATCACCAAAGTAGCATTTAATTAAATACTTAGTTATTTAATTAAATCACAAATGTATGAATTTAATCATGAAGCATTGAGAAATTAATCACATAGAAATTAAATTAGACATACATGTTCATTACCAAATGTGTTACTTTTAATCCAAGCAATGCATACATTATTTAAGTATTAAGATAACATGTTTGAGATATAAAATGGGCATAAATAAATACATATCCATGAGTGTCATAGCATATACATCAACAAAAATGTCTCATAATGTATCATAGTCATCTCCTATCCCTAGGACTAGTAGTTGGAGGATGGTGATTAGATGTCCTCTCTTGATCTGGTCGTGGGGGTGGGCCCATGGGTGTATATCGTGATGTGGAATGTGAGTAACTCCGCAAGGAGCTCCTGTCATCCCTCTCCATCATGATCCCTCGGTATGTGACTGCCTATGCCCGAGATGCTGCTAGATCACACTCTGTCTGTTGTAGTATCTCTAGCAAGGATCTCTCCCTCTCTCTCTAGACCTCCATCTCATACCAAATAGGGGTGAATAAGTCCTCATGTTACCCCAAATTCCCTTGTGGTCTATGCACTATCTGTGAGAAGCTAGGGATGTGTGCGGTCATGATGAGATCTGTCACTACATTTTGGATCAGGGAGTGCCACTCCTGGACACCAACTGCGGAGATAGAGAGAGATTTTCATTAGTAAAATTCTATATAGTCAAATTTAAATGCATAAATTAAGCAGTCACAAAACATTTTACCTAGATCTCCCTCTCACCAATAGGGGTCGTGGAAAGAGACCTCCTCTGATTGGGACCCACTAGGCTCTCCACACTCATAGTGTCTCTGCATGGTGTGCATAAGATGGTGGAAACTAGAGTTAGGACCTCTCATAGGGTCCTTATCCACTTGCAATGGAATGCTCAGTGGAGCTAGGGCTATGGTGTCGTCCCTAGAGTGATGAGGAACTGCATCTGACTCATCCTCCTCGGCCTCCTCAATATCTTCCTCATCCTCCTCATCCTCCTCATCCGCTCCCTCCTCGTCCTTCTCCTCTCCATCCTCATCATAACTGCCCTAATTTCCCTCTTCTGCATTGTCAGCCTCCTGCTGCCTTGCATCATCATCTTGATCATCTGTACCATCCTCGTCACTTGTGTGTCTCCATGGCTCGGTGTTCACTCTAGGATAGTCTGCTGGAAAGATGGCTTTAGGGTATGTCCTACCCTACCATGTGATTTATCGCCAGTGTGTGACCACATTATCTCTATAATCGGTCGTGATGTCCCGATTCGATCCATCTAAATCTGTGATATCAATATCATCACCTGTAGGCTTGGGAATGGCTCCTGGCCTAGGAGTCACACATGAGTGTCAGATATAGAAAATCACATTAGTAGGAACACACTGCTCGAACCCAAACTGCCGCTGGACTCGATCAAAGTAGAAGGGAACGACTATGTGGCAATACCATCCCTCCAGTAGATAGTTCCTATGCATGCAAAACAATTGCCTGTGTAACCCTGCCCACATGTACATCCTAAGGTAGGGTCTCCATTTAATCACACGCGTTGTCAACCTATCGAAAATCACTCTCTAATGTTGTAGATCCCTGAACCACCACTCACGTGTAAGATGATAAGCAAATACCCTAGGCTGCTTCGAAAATAAGTCAATAGGGACTCCAACAGGTCTAGTACACGTGATATGCTCAAAAACCCACACCTGTAGTAGTGTGCAAGTCATCAGACTGCACCCCTGTCCAAACATATACTCTCCAAGGTTGTGATAGAGACGTGCAAGCATGCTCCAACCCCAAGAGTATACTCTCTGATGTCTCTCCATAGCCCTAATCGCATAGGTGAGACCTCCATGCATGTGGGTGTTGCACCCATTAGGGCACACAACTAATAAAATGGTAGCAATCATAAGCCACCTCACTAGTGGGACCTCGTCGATAGGATGTAGGAGCCAACTGACCATGATACTACCCCTCGACTCACTGGACATCACTCTCCCTATGCAGTAGACTTGCTCCCTCTTGTAGTCGGTAGCAAAGCAATTGATTGGGTATCTAATGGTCTCTCCCCTAATGGGAAGGCACAAAATATAGTATACATGCTCAAGGGTAACTGTCATCTCCCCCACATGTCGAAGAAATGTTGAGGTATCTACGTCCCACCTCTCCATCAATGACATCAACATCACAAGATGAAACTTGATGGTAGGAATAGTCATCATGTACCACAAACCTATGGCGTGAAGCAACTCTCTATCCTCTGGCGTGAGCCTCAGAATCTGACTCCTTAGGCTCGAAAAGGTGTGCTCGATAGTATGCTCCCGGATGTAAGGGAGAATCTACAAAATGAAAACAATGCATTCATCAGTAATTGATCATTAATAAGTCATCATCTAATCAAAATTTAATCCTATCTATTCTACACATTAATTGCTTGATCCCATGAACCCCTTGGTCGCTCTGAATAGGGACCATGGCACTCTGATTGGACCAGGGTGCCCTTCTGGGACCAGGGCACCTAGGTAGGACCAGGGCGCCCTAGGAGACCATGATGCCCGAACAGGGGGCATGAGCATGATCTCGGCGATGACATAATTCATAACAAAATCAATTCAATGAGTCAATAGGTAGTCAACTCAGCTCGTCCAGTGGTCGGTTGGATAGCATGACCTGTCGTAGGATCTCTATCTGCGTGGGTTGCTCGGGTCAACGTCAAGGCATGGTGACTAGTATGTGGGATCCACTATAGTGAATAGTGTCAAAAGTTAAAAAGTGACAAATGAAGGTGTCACTTTCATATTTATGAGTTATGCACTTTTTCCTTTTAAGATTTTAAGTTAAAAACCCTAATTTCTGCACTTTTCCTTCAATCTATCATATCTTGAGCTAGGGAGCTCCATTTTTTGCACCGTCAGTGGCGTTGAAATTGTGAATTCACCCTCTTGATCTACATTGGTTACATAAAGCTCAGTTATGAAAAATAGAGCCTTGTTGAGAACTTATTTCATCAATATTTACATCACAGATCATTGTGGTAAACATGATACCTTGTTTCACCTCACTAATAAGCAAGCTGAAACAAGGGGGCATATAGCTACCCATGAATCTCATCACCTTCCTTAGTAAGCATTAGGATATTTTATGATTTAACATGTGGTTTTGTAGGGTGCGGCTCCTAACTCTGTACTACTGATATCGTTAGGGGCTTCATCCGACAACTTATGGATATATCCTTTTTCAAATGATGTTTACTTTTCTGTACTTTAGCTTGCATATACACGTAGTGCCATATGACCACTAAAGTGGGGGATAGATGCAGCATTGTAGATTGTACACCCATGCTAGGGTGGTAAAATTCCACGCTTGGTTTAACACACGCCTTAGTGTGTTTTGCATCTTGCATTTCTCATCTCCTTTAAGCATTTAATTAATTAATTTAATTAAATATAAATTCATGTTTAATCCCTTCACATGTGATAAAGTTGGGCCGTTTACCCTAAGTGTGCCCCTTTTCATTTTATTCCTTCAATAAATCATTTAATCATAAACCCTAATTATGTCATATTTTGACCTTTAAGGCCTGATTTCGCATATCAAAACACCTTGAAATCAATTGTAACTTTGGGATACGCTCTAATATCATCATATCTAACAACCCCAAAATCTTGGTGAAAAGTTGGTCGGACCATGTGCAAAGTGCACATGGTCCTCAACTTTTTTCCCAAAATTTCGGGAGAATAATCCTATGATATAATAATTATTAACCCCAAAATATTGGTAGGAAATTCAAATCCTAGGTGGGCCTAAACATGAAATTAAGGTCTAGGGTTTCATACATAAGAACTCTCTTTCTTCATTTGAAGGGGTCCTTCTTCTAAGAATCTAAGAGCAGGTTTTTTGAAGCGTAAAGAGCCTTCTATGCAGCCAAAGAGTAGATCTTTGAAGTCTTCAACAACATTTAACATTCATCAATCAAACATTCATCAAGCATCATTTCATCAATTGCGAGCTTTTGAGGATGTAGGAGAACAATAGAAGATCACTGATTGAAGATTGGCTTGAACCTCTCCCTTGGGGTTGGGTATGGTTTCATTTTGTTTTCATGTCTTTCTTTGAGCTTCATTTTGATTCATATTCATGCTTTAGATCACTTTGCATCATTGATTTAGAGAATTTACTTTGTAAATTATAAGCAATTAGGGTTTACTCTTTAGGGTTTCTCTAGATTGCTTACTTTCATTTTAGGATCTTGCACACACACAAGGTTCTTACACAAACTATTTTACTATACAAATCATTTGTTTGTTGTGGTGAAAAACACCAAAATAGGGGTTTGACTAAGGCAAAACCCTATATAGCCACCCGAAACTCTATTTTCAGCTACAAGTGCGAGTTCAAATTTGAGCGTCGCTGGAAGTTTCAGGATTGGAAGGGCACACAGAGGATGCCCCAGGGTTCAGATCTCAAGAAAAACCCCTGGGACAAGGGTGTGGCACCCTGGTTCTTCTTGTTTTCAGCAGGATTTGGAAAATTAGCGGTTTGCAGTTCTCAGATCCCAGTCTGTCAGGTACAACTTTAGATCTGCAAAATCAAGATAGTGGTGTGACACCCTGGTCTCAGACATTTTGGCTCATATTTCAGACATAGGTGCACCTCTGATTTTGTCTCCTTATTTGTACTTTTCAAAAGTATATTAATTATCTTTTGTTCTGCATTTCCAAATTAGGGTTTGCTTGCTTACTTGCATTCTAGGCTAAATTGCATTTGGAATCATTCTTCTCTCTCGTTCGCAGCAAGGGAATAGAAACCCTAAGAGGTAATCCTTGACTCTCTCTTTCTCACAAGAAGTAGCCAAAGTGTGTTACCTCCCTAGGCTCTTTCGTATTCTGTGAGTGTGTATGCAAGAGTGGGATTAGGGTTTCCATACTTAGTCTCATTTTCCCCCCTACATAGTTTCTTTCTTGCAATTTTCTTTATAATATAAATGAAGAGCGTAAAAGATGCATGCGAAATGCATTAAATTTTTTCTTGTGGTCCCAATGTAGAGCCATGATTTTTTCTCGTTGTTTTTTAGATGAGGTAGTGACATATTATTTTGCAACCTTCAAGGTTTTTCTTTATTTCCTAAAATAGTAAAGTTGTTATGTATCATACATTATGATTTAAAATTTATTGCTTAAATTTATATTTTAGAGTAAATAATTGATCTTCTAGCACATATATGATAGTTACTAAACAAAATATCTTCAAAATGATCTCCATTAAGGATTAAAATTATTTTGGACTATTGTCCAGTATAAAATAAAATATATATCTATAGGTTAGTTTTCATTTATGTTTCAAAATGAATTTGAAGGACTAGATGAGTTATTGAAAGAAGCCCAATCACATATACAAATAGAGGAAGCATTTTTGTTCAATTGGGGTTAGGCTTCACTTAGGTCTATAGTTAGCATCAAGGTTAAAAAAATGTTCTTCTCGAAATGGATATCTCTCGATGTATTTTGCATATGTTTTTCTAAACATAGGTATGTTAGCACGTATAAATCACAAAATTTAGAGCACAATGAATTATAAATCAACTAAAAAAGTCAAAAAATTGTAAGACATATTATAAATCATAAGCTAAACATGTACACAGTAAGATACACATCGCGTTATTCAACTTACATTTTTCTATATATATTAAATCATAACACAAAAACAAATTAAATCTAATTTCTATATAACCTTACACAATTTAAATTTAGAAACTCATTTTAATTTGTGCTACATTGTATAAAGGACATTAAAATTTTCATATTCTTATCTAACATGTTAGGATTTAGGTGTTATCAACCTTGTAAATCTTTAAATTATTTGTTTCTTTAACGCTATTTCATGTAATTTAAGTATAAGAGGTGAAACCATTTAACCAATGGTGATGAAAGAGCTCATGTAAAGATAAAGTTACTCTTATTGTTTGGACTTTAGGAAATTGACAAAATAGTGAAATCTTCTATTTTTAGGTTTTTGGACACATTTAAGGAGTTGTAAGTGCACATATGAAAGATGTCATAAGTTATTATGATTGCATTTATGATAGAAGACTGCTATCTTGGACCAGTTTGGTGGCATACCTTATGATAGCTATAAGAGTATCTGTAAGTGACTATTTTGGGCTACATGCATGATTCCAAGAAAGTAGGAATGTGATTTTTTTAGGTGGTTTTGATGTCTATTGTATTGTGAGGCTATAGTGGTATATACTCCTAAGAGTTTCTATAAATTAGGACCTTGAACTAGTGTTCAGAATCAAGTTTTATGAAGCTATGTAGGCAATAGGTTGTTGCCAGATTGTAGCGAGTTCTTTAGAGAAGAGTAATACTTTTGTAATATCTCTTTAGATTAGTAGTGTAGACACCTAAAATTGTCCAGTCTAATTAAATAAATATTTTTATTTATTTAATTACTTTAGCCTAATTCTTCTATTAATTAAATAAATCTTTATTTATTTAATTAATTCATTTATCCTCTTCTAGCCTTATTTCTCATTTAAATAAATACATTTATTTATTTAAATTATCCTTTTCCCAAATTAAATAAATATCTTATTTATTTAATTGATCCCACTCCTTCTATTAATTAAATAAATCTTTATTTATTTAATTAATTCATTAACCTTTTCTACCCATGACACATGTCATTCATCTCTTAATTCATACACTACCTACCCCTTTCATTATTTTATTATCTCTTTTACCTACCCCTCTCATTATTTTATTATTTCTTTTACCTACCCTCTAATCATAGCCGACCTCCTTTTACACCTCTCAATCTTATCCATCCATTTCATATTGTGTCTTCTATATAAGGAGATGCTTCCTTCATTTTCAGACCCTGGCTAACTACCTAACTATTTGATCAATTTGACTACTTGGCATATGCAATCCTACTTACAACCACATTCCGTTCTTTGTTGAGCTCTTGTGCACATAAAATCTGAGAGCAATTATATCAAGGAAGATCAATGGAGATAGGAAGAATGGAGATCCAAACCCTATTGGACATGTGATGGTATAATCTTTGTGATTTCATTTGATTTGCATTGTCTTAGGTAATCTTCATATGTTATGGTGGATCTTTGTTGTTGTTAGGCTAGGGTTTTGTGGTTGAATTCATTTAGCCTTTCAATATCGTTATTATTGATTATCCATTTTCACCATATACATTTTGGCACGCCCTGTGGGACTCTTGTCCTTTTTTGCATTTAACATCCTTGTTGCAGATTTTGTGTTTTGAAGTTGCAGATCTGACATTTTCGACGACATTTTGATATTTTCGCGTTTGCGTACTTTCGGATCACATTTTTTTATTTTCTGGCGCGTCTGTGACATCTGGAATTGCGTCTATGTTCTCGACAGTATTTTATTTGGCAGATTCCGGAAACAGCGTCTGTGTTCCTCAGTCGCGTTTGCGGTGTTTTTAGACGCATCTATGTCCAGAAGTCGCGTTTGGGTTCTGGAGTCGTGTCTGTGTCTCGTAGAATCGTGTTTGTGTCAAGGAGTCGCGTCTGTGTCGAAGGTAACCATGTCTGTGTGCATCGGTTTCATTTTTTTTTGATTTTATTGATTTAGTTTTGGGTCTTGCATTTAAGATTTCAGATCCGGTTTATTTTGAGCTAACATTTTCAGATCTAGCTAATGAAATTGGTGCAGCTTGTCTTGAAAGCAAAATCATTTTGTTGAAGGCCCCTATTTTCACAAAGTCTTTTGGATTTAAAATTTACCTAACTTGTGTGCTTGCAGGAAGGGGTGATTATTTGAAACAATCCAAACTACTAACAACTCTTTGGTGCAGGTCCTTGGCAAAGGTTTTTTTTTTGGATTTTTATTGTGTGGTTTGTTTTCATAGACTAGCAAACACTTCAATTGGTGCACTAAAATTAAATCATTGTCTTTTGTGTCTTGAGCAATAGGCTCTTTTTGTTTAATCTTTAGAGGGTCTGTCTTCCCATGTGGTCATTAGGACTACTAGTGAGAAGAGAACGACCCAAGTGGTAGCAAAAGAAAAGCCATCTTCTTCCAAACCACTATAAATAACTGTATTCATGGTGAAAACTATGAATAACGTGTGCTGATTAGTTCATACCGACACTATGTCTCCCCATAAACCCATTTGATCAAATTTATTTAATCAGTTGTAGGGCGTAACCCCTACTGGCTGGTAGCCTTTTGTATTTACAGAGCTGAAAGTGCCACATGTATGGCCACACGAGCGGATGCCCTTACTAGCACCTTTTTGTTTTAGAAGCCCAAATCCTTCTAGTTTTTGAGGTAAGAGGTCGGACCTCTGGTGGCGGCCCACACACATACGGTTCTTAGTAGAGATACAAAGTTCACCATGGGGAGTTTTCGTGGGGACTGATGCTTGGCTGACCCGAGAAGTGAGTGCCGAGGGTGGAGCCAATGAGGTCAAGCATCTAAGTATCTACTCTGAATAGCGTAGCCTCGGGGGTAAAACCCCATGTGGGATCAACAACTATTGTCTTGGCCAGCCATAAGAATTTAGCTTGACTTATTTTAAACATTTAAACATTCAAGACCAGATAGAAAAACATTGTGTCTTTTGTGTCTTCAAGTGTATGCAAAACATTTTTACATCAAACAACACACTTTTCTTGGAGTCATTTTGGAGTCTAGACACTTGCAAATATTGAGTCTTCATCAACATTGTGTCCTCTTGTCACGAAAAACAGTCAAACAGTCAGATTTGGTCACAACAAAAATGACTTCATAGATTGGAAAAAATTGCACAAATTTTGCAGAAATGCGTCTGTGTCTAATATAATAGCGTCTGTGTTGTATAACCGCGTCTGTGTTTCCAGAATCAACAGTGCACTTTACAAAAATCTCAGAAACGCATCTGTGTTAAACAGGACCACGTCTGTGTCAGGAAATCGCGTCTGTGCAGTATACAGGCGCGTCTGTGTTCAGAATTGAAAAACTTTTACAGTCCAACAAATAAACACAGTCAATTTCGGAATTCTTGAGCTTCCTAGGTCATTTCTCCAGGGTTTCATTTAGCATTCAACCTGTCTTTGGGTCTCACACAGTCCATCATTGCTTTACATCTTGCATTACATTCACATTTGTCTAAACTTGAGTCAAAAGGTCAATTGCTTGTCCTCATCATACTTTGTCAACACACTACATACAACAACACTTTGCTAAGTGGTCCCTCATCAAGGTCTATCACCTTTGGGTCTCATTTGGTTTTACTTAGAGTCAAGGTCAACTTACCTCATCAAGAGAAACTATCCTCTCTTTGGAAGTCACACCTACTCTACTACATACATACTCGGTCTTACACTTTGGACATTGCAAGAACACCTCAAATTCATTTACATTCCATCCAACTTTTGGTCTTCAATACTTTTTCCATTTTCATCTAGTCTCACACATCTTGGTCAATACCTAGTTCATGGTTGAAACCAGTTTTCAAAAATCTAGGAGAGAAACTAAAGAGGCTCAAGAGTCCGCAAACATGAGTGTCTATGAGTATGACAATGATGTCTTTTTCAATACTGATCATAACACATTACCTAACATGGATGCCTATAGAAACATTCCAAATGTTGAGCACATGGACACTACAAACAACAATGATACACACAATGACAATATGGACAACTTTTCCGTACATTCAGAAGATGTGGAAGAATCCATTATGGACCCCCACTTCAATCAATTGATTGAGGAACTAATGAGGAGAGATAGACAATACTTCTTACAAATGATGGCACAAAGTGGAGCCAAGCTCCCTCATGATTTTGACATGTCTCAAATAATAGAAAATAGACCTTTGCAACAAACTCATTCCAACATGGATCAAAGGAGGCCTAATAGTGGAGGCAATAGAGGGCCACATATGGTACCTGAATCACCATCATCTTTGTTTCAAAAACCAGAGGTCCCACATACACATGGTCAAGCATATGATACTCACCTTCGCAGACCATTATGGAAGTCTTATGTAGAAAGATATGCTCAATCACATACCAATGCTAAGGCTCAACTACCAAAGCAATTGGATATTCAAAGGCATGCTCAAAATTTGGACACAAGGAAACCCCGTGTCAAATTTGGGGGTAACACATTAGAACATGACATGCCTGTAGAATATGGTATACATGGACAAAATAGATATGGCATTCCTCAACATGAATCTATACCAAGTGGTCCATATATGCAGCATCACTATAGACCTCCTCCATATGAACATGTGTATGATCAATATCATCCATATATGCAACATGCTTCTCCTCCAATTGGTGCCTCAAGCATGGGGTATGGTCCAAGAAGTCGATCTCCACCTAAGAGCAATTTGGAGCAACAAATCAAGGACTTACAAAAGAAAATGGAGGACATAAATACACCAAAGCCAACATACACAATGAGAGACATATGTCCTTATCCATTTGATAAGAGCATTCCAATGCCTCCTTTTCCTACACACTTTGTGATGCCTAATTTTGATAAGTATAGAGGAAAAGGGGATCCTAAGGCACACATAAGACAGTTTTTCACAGCTTGCATTGAGATAGCAGCAGAAGAGACACATTTGATGAGATTATTCCCACAGAGCTTAGGCGATCAAGCTATGGAATGGTTCTCCCAACTTCCACCTGGAATTAAGTCATGGGGTGACTTAGCAGAGACATTTATCCATCATTTCTCCTACAACATAGAGACAGACATATCAGTCACTACCTTATGCAACACCAAGCAAAAAGAGGGAGAGTCTTTTGCATCATTTTTACAAAGATGGAGAAATCTAGCTAGCAGATGCTCTTGTGAAATTCCACAAAAAAAATGGTAGAGATGTTCACCCAAAATGTTAACAAAGACATTGGCTATGATCTAAGAAAAGCTTGTTTGTCTACCTTCAAGGACGTCATTGAAAAATGCTTAGCAACAGAGAAGGTCCTAATTGAACAAGGAGTCATTAAGATATTCAAGGAAAACAAAGATGACTTTAAAGGAAAGGACAAACCAAGATTTTGGAACAAAAACAAGAACTCAGTCAATGATGGTGTTGTTGATGCCAACACAGTGTGACCCAAATTCATTTTTTCTGGATCAAGCTCTACAAACAATCAAGTGAATACCCAAACAACTTCTAGATCATGAAGGAAGTACACTCCATTGGGAGAACCACTTGAGTCAATTTTCAAGAAGCTTGTGGCAAACAAGGTAATCACAGTTCCCGATTTTCCTCCATATGAACCAAAGGTTAAATCAAATTGGTGGAGTGATGACGAGTATTGTGAGTTTCATAAGAGCAAGGGTCATAAGACAGGAAATTGTCATTGACTGAAGAACATCATACAAGATCTCATTGATAGGGGTGACATTGAGATTGAGGGACACTCATCCAATCAAGAATATGAGATGTTTAAGGAACCATTCCCAAAACATGACAAGGGAAAAGCAAAAGCCACAAATGACCAAACCAACTATACCAGAGAAACCTATAACTATGATTCAACTATCAATCACATTTCAATGGATAATTACATCTCTACCATTATCATCAAGGATGAAAACCCTGAGAATTCTACCCGGAGACCCAAGATTGTCCTAAAAGGTGTTGGATCTTCTTCCGAACCTACCTCTGAATGTCATGTTACAACCCGTCGAGGTAAATTCACTTTGCAAGGTGCTCCAGCTAAAAACACCGCTTCTTCATCAACCAAGCTTGAGTACAACCTTGTATAACAATTAGGGAAAACACCCGCGCTCATCTCCATTCTTGAGCTCCTACGCATATCCCCCGCACATAAAGCTATTCTTGACAAAATCTTGAGAGACACTGCCGTTCCTACTGATCTGAACATGGACCAGTTTCAAGCCATGGTGGGATACCTTTCTGTTCCACATTCCCTTACATTCACAGAAGCTGACGACGCCTCCATAAGTCAGCCACATAATGCACCACTACACATTGAAGCCTTCATATACAAACATCGAATAAAATGAGTCCTGATAGATGGAGGAGCTGGTCTAAACATTTGTACATTGAGCACAATTAAACAATTGGGATATTCTAATAAAGCTGTGAATTCTACAAAAAAAATCACCATCAAGGCATATGATGATGAAGAGCGTTTATCTAAGGGCACAGTCACCTTACCTCTCAGAGTTGGGCCAGTTACGAAGGATGTGGTTTGTCAAGTCCTAGACCTGAATGTCACATACAACATATTGCTAGGACGTCCTTGGATTCATGAAATGAGGGCAGTCCCGTCTACATATCACCAATGCATTAAGTTTCCTAACAATGGAGTGGAGGTAACAGTTAACAATGATCCTAATCTGTTCATATACTGCAATAACCTGAGATCAAAAACTGAGACCATCATTCCCAGTAATCGCGAAGCTGTTCCTCCTTCAACATACATTAATCCTGAGTCATTAAAACCTTCAACATCAAAACAAGATGAGCTTAAAGGCAAATTTCAGGGCAAGGGCATGGGGGAATACACTTTAAATCAGACCATGTACTTACAACAAGTCATGAGTTCACCAAAAGAATATGGAAGACCACATCCTAACAAGCAAGTATCCATCATTGTACTCAAATGGGACCCTACTACCTTTCAAAGATGGGGCGAACTGGAAGAGGAAGACTTATACAAAATGCTTTACAAGGACCTTGAAGATGATACACAAGATCACATCAGTCTACCATGTGAGAAATATGGCAAAGGTTTCAAGATCCTACAAAAATTTGGGTATGATGGAAAAAGCCCTCTTAGGTTATGAAAGGAAGGCATCATTGAACCTTTACAACCTGAATTGACATTCAAAAAGGAACGCTTGAAGGGACTTGGTTTCCTAAATTCCAAGGTCCACACTCAAAGCACAGAAGAAGCCCTACAAATCAAAGCTGCCAAAGTTCAAAAAGAGGATCACTATTCCACATGCTCCAAGGAATGGGAATGGGGTTCAAACAAATCTTCTAGTGATTACGAGCTCACCAAAACATTTAGAGAGCCAGATGAACCCACAGAAGAAGAGGAATTTTATAAAAGATTCAAAGTTGGTCAAGAAACAACCCATGAGGATTCCACACAATCCTTGTCTCTAGGTCCTAGGTTGAAATCACATAGGATGAGAACACCTGTTCTAGAATGCGCTACTAGTGATGATAATTTGGATTCGTTCGTGATCAAGACTGATGAGGAGAGTGCCATCAATGACCTCGATAATTACCTTGAGATACTCGAATATAACTGCATCTTCACTCTTAGCCCCGCTAACTTTGAAGACATTAAAGGCCTTCCCCTTGTTCACCACCAACTCATTGACTGGGATCATGAAGGACCTGCACAGTTTAACACATTCCAAAATGATGAAGCTTTTATTGACTATCTTGGCATACGAGATGATCTTCCCCCTGGGGACCATAAAGCAGGATACACTACATAACTCAATAGCGTGGCATATTTTGGTGAGGGCGTCGGACCTTCTAGTCGCAAAAATGTGAAAATAAGAACAAACCAAGGGTCTTATGGTGAAAACCACACTGTGGCACTGTCTGACCCCAAAAAAGTAAAAAGAAAGGACGTATCTGAGGGCGAAAACCTCTCTGAGGCACCCGAAGATGGAAGGCTCGACATTCTCCCAACATCATATGAAGAAAAGTCATCCATGTTGGTAGAGGAGACCATCAAAACAAACATTGGTACAAAAGAAGTTCCACACAACATATTCCTGGCTTAATTGTTGACAGAGTCAGAAAGGTCAAAATTCATAAGTTTCTTCAAAGATTGACAAATCAACTTTACATGGTCATACACTGATATGCCTAGATTAGATCCGGATTTGGTAATGCATCATTTGACAGTTAAACCGGGGGCAAAACCAGTGAAACAAAAATTAAGAAAGATACATCCACAAGTCGCATTATTGGTCAAAGCAGAGCTTGAGAAATTACTGGATGTCGGATTCATACGCCCAATTGATTATCCTGAATGGATCTCCAACTTAGTGCCTGTTAGTAAACCAGATCGCAACATCAGAATATGTACAGATTTCAGAGACATCAACAAAGCTTGTCCTAAGGATGACTTCCCATTACCAAATATTGACTTGATTGTCGATCTCACAGCAGGTCATGAAATGTTATCATTGATGGATGGATTCTCTAGTTATAATCAAATAAAGATCACGTCTGAGGATCAACATAAAACATCATTCACTTGTCCTTGGGGAACCTTCTGCTAGAATGTCATGCCCTTCGGGCTAAAAAATGCAGGTGCTACATACCAAAGAGCCATGACTACTATCTTTCATGATCTCATGCACGTAACTATGGAAGATTATGTCGATGACCTCTTGAGCAAATCAATAGACAGAAATACACATTTGGACATACTTTCAGTCGTCTTTGATCGGTTGGAAAAATACAAAGTAAGATTAAACCCCAAGAAATGTGTCTTTGGAGTAACCTCCAGGAAGCTCCTAGGATTCATTGTATCCAAAAGAGGAATCAAAGCTGATCCAGCAAAAGTCAAGGCCATCTTGGAGATGCAACCACCAAGAAATATCAGTCAACTTTGGTCTTTACAAGGGAGACTCCAGTCCATACGAAGATTCATAGTGCAACTTGCAGATAAGTGTAATCCTTTTCAGCACCTGCTACATAAAAACATCAAATTCAAATGGGATGATAACTATCAACAAGCTTTCCAGACACTCAAAGATTATCTTCTGAATCCACCAGTTCTGATGCCACTAGTTCTAGATCAGCCTCTGTTACTATACATATCAACTACTCCAACAACATTGGGGGCACTCTTAGCACAACAAATTACTGAGGGCAAAGAAAAAGCAGTATACTATATCAGTCGCACATTGGTGGGATATGAGCTAAACTACACACCAATTGAGCGTGCATGTCTTGTCGTGGTCTTTGCTTCACAGAAATTACGACATTACATGCTCACTCATAAGAATAAGTTGGTTGCAAGAATCGATCCATTGAAATACCTTCTCAATAAAGCAACACTTACTGGGCGACTAGCCAAATGGGTAATGATCCTAAGTGAATTCAACATCGAGTATGTGGACAGAAAAGCAATAAAAGGACAAGCCATCGCAGATCAATTAGTAGATGCTCCCATGATAGATGATGTTCCTCTAAGTTCAGAATTTCCAGATGAATCCATTTTAACAATGTCACATGCAAAGCCATGGCATCCAAACTTCGACGGCTCATACACACAGCATGGGGCAGGAGCTGGCATCCTCTTTATAACTCCTCAAGGGGATTCTATACCAAAGTCATACCGCTTATCATTTCCTTGCACTAACAATATAGCGGAATATGAGGCATTAACAACTGGATTACAGATTGCAGTTCAGTGGAAGATCTAGGAACTTCGTGTTTTTGGGGACTCTCAACTTGTAATCTGTCAAGCAACTGATGATTACCAAATAAAAGATGAAAAATTAATGCCTTACAAACAAATGGTGGATGACCTGAAACAACACTTCACAAAGATAGACTTTGAGCACATACCAAGAGAGCAAAATCGAGTCGCAAATGCCATGGCTACAATTGCTTCACTGATCGATCTACCTCCAAATGAGACCCGCTATGAGTTCTTGGTGGATAACCTTTTGGTTACTTCATATGAAATCATTCCTACTGAGATGATATGTGTTGTCGGTCCTGAGTCCCAGTTATATGGTTCCATTTTCACATACCTTCATGACAATACCCTACCTCCTGGTCTATCAAATAACCAACGTCGCACTTTCATTCGCCAATCCTCTCAATATGTCATTTTAGCTAATATCCTATACCGGCGAGGTCTAGATGGCACTCTTCTTAGATGTTTAGAAAGCGAAAAAGCTCAGATTGCGTTACGTGAAGTACATGAAGGGATATGTGGTCCACATGCTGGTGGTCCTACTTTAGCCAAGAAACTCATCAGGACTGGATATTACTGGCACAATATGGAAAAATATTCATATCAGTTTGTCAAGAAATGTAAGCAATGTCAAATTCATGGAGACCTCATACATGCACCAACACAAGAACTTCAACCAATTGCGTCTCCTTGGCCCTTTTGTCAGTGGGGACTCGATCTCATAGGCACGATTCACCCTCCTTCTTCCAATGGTCATAAATTCATTATCACTGCCATAGAATATTTCACAAAATGGATTGAAGCCGTGCCTCTCACACAAGTAACTGGAAAACAGGTTGCTACGTTCATCCTCAACTATATCATTTGCCGATACGGTATTCCTATTTCCATTATCATTGATAACGGGCATCCCTTCAAAAATTAGGATGTTCGTGAACTCTGTGACCGCTTCCATATTTCCCATCGTTTCTCCATGCCATATTACCCCCAAGGTAACGGTCAAGCTGAGGCGTCTAATAAGACAATCCTTAAGATCCTAAAGAAGACAGTCGATGACGCTGGCCGTAATTGGCATATCCAACTTAATCTTGCACTTTGGGCATATCGCACAAGTGTCCGCACACCTACAGGAGCCACACCCTATTCACTTGTCTACGACGCTGAAGCCATCTTGCCTATTGAGGTCGAGCTACCCTCTTTACGAGTCTCTTTGCAAAACATTATCAGTGATGAAGACTATAGGGTCTCTCGCTTACAAGAACTTGAACTACTGGATGAACGAAGACAAACTGGTTTTAATCATCTCAAGGCTTACCAACAACGAATGAGTTGCAGCTACAATCACAAGGTCAAGCCTCACACATTTGAGGTAGGTTATTTATTTCTCAGAGAAAACCCCAAAAATCAACAAGACAGAGAGAAGAAAGGCAAGTTCGAACCAAACTGGCTTGGTCCTTACATCATTACAACAACATATGGATCTGGTGCATATCTCAACTACAGAAGGTGAACCTTTGAAGGATCCTATCAACAACATGCACCTTCATAGGTTTTACACATAGCTCTTCAGAGTATCCTAATTCAAAAAATACAAAAAAAAAAATTCAAAAAAAATATTCAAAAATACAAAAAAATTAAAAAAAAAAAAAAAAACAACATTGAAAAAATAGAAAAAGTAAAGAGAAATAATTTTGTCCAACGGTGAAAACCACTTCAGTGGTGCCCTGGGCAAGTACCATGGTGAAAACTAGGTCACCAGCGCCATGCGTAGAGACATTGCTCCTCCCTCCTTCAGGATTCACTTTCATCTTTCACTTTGCACACACTCACAACCTCGCTATCCATAATAAACTTACACATTCCCATCATGGCTTGTTATTGATCTACCCAAGATTGGTTAGCCATTCATAATAAACCTCCCTTTTCACCTCCCTTTCCATCCATAATAAATCAGATCCTATCTGTGGCTAAGGCAAATCCTACGTCTAGTGATGGGTGTGGAACTAAGAACATCACATGTTTCAAGGAGTACAGTTTCTTCCAGCTTTCTTCAGTCTATCCGCGCATAATTTGCAATAAACACAATCCACAATAAAGTTTCATCTTCTTCGCAATAAAGTATCAGTTTCATGGATTCAGTCAGTTTCAGATGAGACACAGTAGCAAAAAATGGGCTTCAACAAATCAAATCTTTCAATAGACTCAGACAACATTATGGTTCAGTGCTATCTATCCTTTCTGTGAAAGTAAACATTATGACCACAATCAAATAAGACTTTTACAAGTGATAAGAGACACTAAATTTGAGGACTACAGTAGATGTTGGTGTCGAGTCTTGGTTTTCTTTTGATTTTATCTTCTTGGTGACATGTCTTTTAGCTTTTCCAGGATGTCTTTGACTAGAGATTCTATCTCCAGGATGTCTTTGACTAGAAAGGTGAGGATGGGGTATCGCCACCTATTTGTATTTGCTGTCAGTGGATTGTCTTTTAGTAATACTATGACTTGTCCAAGGATATGAAGACACTGAGAGTCTAGTG
The DNA here is from genome assembly GCF_030272615.1 of Cryptomeria japonica. Classification (NCBI taxonomy): domain Eukaryota; kingdom Viridiplantae; phylum Streptophyta; class Pinopsida; order Cupressales; family Cupressaceae; genus Cryptomeria; species Cryptomeria japonica. The sequence goes on from NC_081405.1 coordinate 523,238,603, forward strand.
TGAACTGGGGCATTCCTTGTTTGTGACTGTCTTATCTCCATGCAAACAGGTACAATGACTTTCTGGGTCGAACATATGCCTCGATTGTCATAACCTATTTTGCCATAATAAAGCTCAATGATGATAACGCACAAGAAGCTCTTTCACTTTCATATCTTCTATCTTTCATCCCCCTTTCTTGATTGACTTCCATCATCCTTCTCGAGTCCGCATAGCCTGCTATCACATGACTGAGTATAATGACACAACAAAAACATTTGCATTTCATGTAGTTGCACCTGCATTACCACATATAAAAATTTCATACATACATGTAGATATCACAACTACATCACATCCTGCACACAACACCTGTTAGCACAATTTACATTTGCATTATCATATTCATTTGCATTACATACATTCACATTTACATTTGCATACACATATAAAACATAAAAGAACACAAAAATATTGCATTTCATCAAGTACATATTTGCATCCATATCATAAGCATCACATAGAAACATCATAGAAACACATAGAAGCATCACATAGGTACACATGCATATAGCTGCCGCAAAGAAGAATCATCTCATATATATAAATCAAAAGTGTCATGATACAATGATGTCAAAATCATATGGCTACAATCACCTGCAGGTGTCTACATCATCATACAAAAATGATACAATACTGATACATAGGGAGCCCTCTACGGCTATGATGAACTCCCTCTCTCGGAGCTGCCTGGCCTCGATGGAATCTGAGCCCCCGAAGGACCCGCCCCAGGATCATCCCTCTTGTCCCCTCTATCTAGTGGTGGTGGAGGACCCATAAGACACCTATCTCCTCCGCCTCCCTCCCGTAGCTGTCGCTGTCCATGATGGTCTATGGAAGCTCCTCGCCCGCTGATCAGCTGGCACAACACCATAATAGAGATCTCACCAGTAGCCAATCTCCTCCCCTGCCCGCAGGATGTAGGCATATCCAGCCCCTGTGTCCTCTGCCACCTGCCTCCCAGCCCTCAGTGTTGTCTTAGCCTCTATGTAGCGCTGAATGGCCTGGTCCCGCTCTCGCTCAGTATCTCTAAGCCGCCTCCTGAGTCTATCCCTCTCCCTCTCCAGGTCCTGGATCTCATCTGTCTGTCCCTGGCAGATCTCCCTCAGCTCAGTCAGCTCATCCTCCTCCATCTCAGCCCTCTGTGGCTCTGCCTGTGGCTCCCCCTGTACGGGTGCCTGCCCCTGTGCCTATGCCTATACTGGTGGCGGTACCTATACCTGTCCCTGTACTTGTCCCTGTCCCTGCACCTGTCTGGGACCCTGTGCTACTGGCACCTGTAGCGGTAATCCACCGTGACCCCTCACCACCCGAGCCTGCCTATCCTCTCCACCCTCCCTTCGCGGTGCCACCCTCCTCTCTCCAACTGCCCCCTCCTCCTCCGTCGGCCTCTACCCCCATCATCTCCATCATCATCACCATCCCCACAACCATCTCCATCTAGTAACTCTCCTGGATCCGTCAGGCGTGGGAATGGATGCTCGGCCCAGTATGCTGTGTACTCGACATCCATGCTGGCATCCTCGATCTCTGGCCATATGTCCCAGGGTAGGGGCATCATCTCTACTAGCTGTGTAACAGCCTGATTATATGATAGTAATGGCCCAAACTGGGCCTGATCCTTGACAGTCTGTGCATACATGCCTGAACCCCGTGACATCCGTTGGATCCTGCCGAATTGCCTGCCCACCCTATCCACTAGATGCCTCTCTAGTAAATAGGGCATCTACCCAATCAGGTACCTACTCCAGAAGGTGTAAGGTAGCTCTACCGCATCATCCTCCCACTGCTCACATCCCAGGTATGGCCTCCATATAACCATATCAATGTCATCAATAACCCGCCGCCAGTACTCTAACCTGCCAATCCGTGGCTATGAGGTGATCATGTCGTACAAATGCATGAAACTGCATCCGTGACCTCTGCCCCTGAAGTGTATCGGTATCATCACCGGTAGATGCTCATAGGCCCACACTTGTAACAATGTGACCCCACAGCCCAATCCCACTGACCCATGGTACACAAACTGGTGCAACTCGTAATATAGGTGCGCTAGCACGCACAGACCCCAGGCATATCTGGTGTGCTGTGTCACCAGTGTCTCCAATGCACCTCCCCAACCCACAACCAACCCTCGTGTCACTCTATCCGGACACAAGAACCCACTGATCGCTCCTCCTATCACCGCTGGTAGTGCCAACTTGTCTGTGTCATGGTATCCCATGCCACATGCCCTGCCCTCATCTCTAGTCCTGGGTCCTGGAACACTCATCTTAGGGCCTCCTTGTCTCCATCTCGATCATAGGGAATCAACTCCCCATCGATCGGTATCCTCAAAATCCTGTATACATCCTCGAGGGTGATTGTCATCTCCCCCATCGGTAAATGAAAGGTGCAAGTCTTGGAGTGCCACCTCTTCGCCAGTGCAGTCAACAGTCCCATGTTCGCCCAAAACTCAGGCACATACAAAATATGTCTCAGACCCATAGCCTCAATAGCCACTTGGTCCTCGAAGGTTAGCTTAGGTCTCAATCTCTGCGTCGACGGGAATCTCTCCCGTTACTCCAACATAGGCAAATACTCCTGCAGTCAAGCAAATCAATCATGTCAGTCATTGTGGCATTCACTATTCATCACAAAATGCTACTTTTTATCTAAGTGCATATGGTATTCTATCCTAGTGACACTCACTGTTCATCACAAAGTGTTGCCTCTATCCTAGTGGTACTCCCTGTTCATCACAAAGTGTTGCTCACATTTGCACTCCATGTTCATCACAAAGTGCTGCTCACATTTGCACTCACTGTTCATCACAAAGTGTTGTTCATATTTTAGTACTCCCTATTCATCACAAAGTACTATATCTTGGTACCCATTGTTCATTACAAAGTGCCTTGATCTATCCTATCCTAGGGCCTCTGCTTGAGTGAATCCTCTTGAGAAGTTTCCTAATTGGCAACCTATGTTCTATCACAGAATTGTCAATCCTAGCCCTATTTGTTATTCTAGTCTTCCCTAGAGGAATTGCTTGAGTGTATCCTCTTAGCAGCTTATCCAATTGACAGTGTATGTTCATCACAGAACTGTCGATTTGACCTAGAAGACACAAATTCACATTTTTGGACACAAACGCGCTTTCCTGACATAAACGTGCTTAGAGACTGCATAAACGCGCTTGTTTTACACAGACGCGCCTACAACACACAGACGTGCCTATCCTCTGCATAGACGTGCTTGGGCGACACAAACGTGTCTTCCTAGCATAAATGTGCCTACACAACACAGACGTGGCCGCATTTTGCATAGACGCATTTTCTAGCATAGACGCGCCTGACACAAACACGCACCTGGGACCAACGCAGACGCGCCTGGCACGTTTTTGACATTTTTTGGACCCTAACCTAGACCGCATTTATTACCCTATCTAGCATGCATTAATGACAACAATAAATGCAACAAAGTACGAGGAGGTTTTGTGGTACTCACCGGCTCTCCTGCCTCTGCTGGCCTCTGGAATCGGCGAACGCGGTCGAATCTGTGAACAAAATCCATCGCTACTGACTGCTGCTGCTCTATTTCGCTCTGCACTCTGCTCTTGTGGATGTGTGGATGACAATGAGGATGTATTTTCCCTCGTGGTCTATCTTATAGACTACCCTAGCCCTAGCCCTCGTCTCCCGAGTCAGTCTTCTTTATCTCGTGACTCTGTCACTCTATCCTATCTTGTCAGTCCATTCTATCCCATCTTTCTTATCGAGAGATTGTCTACGATCTTTTCAGACATTATTTTTCATCCAATCTCTTGAGGGGGCATATCATTCCCATCTTGGAGCAACTCTGTATCATTTCATCTTATCTTCTTTGAAACAACGCGACAAGCCGCATTGTCTCAAAGAGGGGCAAAATGTAGACACCTAAAATTGTCCAGTCTAATTAAATAAATATTTTTATTTATTTAATTACTTTAGCCTAATTCTTCTATTAATTAAATAAATCTTTATTTATTTAATTAATTCATTTATCCTCTTCTAGCCTTATTTCTCATTTAAATAAATACATTTATTTATTTAAATTATCCTTTTCCCAAATTAAATAAATATCTAATTTATTTAATTGATCCCACTCCTTCTATTAATTAAATAAATCTTTATTTATTTAATTAATTCATTAACCTTTTCTACCCATGACACATGTCATTCATCTCTTAATTCATACACTACCTACCCCTTTCATTATTTTATTATCTCTTTTACCTACCCCTTTCATTATTTTATTATTTCTTTTACCTACCCTCTAATCATAGCCGACCTCCTTTTACACCTCTCAATCTTATCCATCCATTTCATATTGTGTCTTCTATATAAGGAGATGCTTCCTTCATTATCAGACCCTGGCTAACTACCTAGCTACTTGATCAATGCGACTACTTGGCATATGCGATCCTACTTACAACCACATTCCGTTCTTTGTTGAGCTCTTGTGCACATAAAATCTGAGAACAATTATATCAAGCAAGATCAATGGAGATAGGAAGAATGGAGATCCAAACCCTATTGGACATGTGATGGTATAATCTTTGTGATTTCATTTGATTTGCATTGTCTTAGGTAATCTTCATATGTTATAGTGGATCTTTGTTGTTGTTAGGCTAGGGTTTTGTGGTTGAATTCATTTAGCCTTTCAATATCATTATTATTGATTATCCATTTTCACCATATACAAGTAGTATTATTGTCTCTCTTTCTGTAATGGATTTATTTTCTTTAGGGGTTTTTCCAAGTATATCTGGTGTTAATTGTCTTGTGATTCTCTCTTTTTTCCTTTGATTCTGCAATCACATTCTTTAAGGCTTAATATTTCATATTCAAATTTGTAAGCACTTAGTTTAAGTTCATACGAAAGCTTTCTTAACATTTTTAATCAACATGTAATATCAAAGCTAACAATTTTGTTGTGGGAGGGACATCTTTCTCTTATAAGTATTGGAGGTTTTTTTTACTATAGTGAGAGCTTTTGCTTTGTGGATTTTTTGCGGATTTGTGAAAGATTGTATACCATGGAGTCTACCTCTCATTAGGATATTGAGATGTTTAATAACACTAGTTACGATATGTGAAAGTTGAAACTGGAATATCTCCTTGAAGAGAGAGATTAGTGGCTTCTTGTTTCAAAAGAAAAGAAACTAGCTACCTCTACTTTGTTGGATGAAAATTGGAAAAAGTTAGACAAGAAGGCCCAGGGAACCATTTGGTTGTGTCTTACAAAAATTTTCCTCCCAAATGTCTCTATAGAAGAAACCATATACAAGTTGTGGAGGAAGATAGGTAAATTATATCAAACAAAAAGTTTGTCTAACAAGTTATATATGAAAAGATGTTTGTATTCTTTGAAAATAAAGGATGATGATTCTATTATTGAATATTTTAATGCTTTTAATTTGATTATAAGTTAGATTACATCAATAAATGTATTTTACTACTTTTCTCTTTGCTCGGTTCTTGGGAAAATCTAATCGTTGCCATAGGTAGTGGTGGTATATAATTGAAGAAGAACAAGTATAGCCCACCATATTTTCATTATAAATTTTCTTTATTAATTACTGATGATGAACCTAGATCTTTCAAAGAGGCTCTCTCTTCCAAGGAAAGTGAGTTTTGAATCTCGGTCATTTATGAGGAGATGATAACTTTAGATTGTTGTGACACCCAGGATCTTATTAGTTTTACCAAAGAAAGGAAGCCATTGGATGAAAATAGGTATTTAAGAAGTTCCAGGAAAACAATTAGTTAGAGCGGTAAAAGACCGAACTTGTGGCCAAGGGATACTCTTTAAGAAAGGGAGCTGATTTTTGTGAAATATTAGCTCATGTTTCTAAGATAACCTCAATGAGATTCCTATCATCTCTTATTGCTACTTGTGATTTTGAGATAGAGAAAATGAATGTTTAAAGTACTTTCTTGCATGAGGATCTTGATGAAGAGTTTTATATGCAATAACCTAACAATTTATTGTGATAGAAAAAACACATGGTTTGCAAGTTTAAAGATCATTGTATAGTTTGAAATAGTCACCCAAGATGTGGTACTAGAAGTTTGATGCTTTTGTATTAAATAGTAATTATTGTCTTGTTTGTTTTTGATTACGTGAAAAAAGGTTTTGAAGGGACCCGAAACCCTTTACAAATCAAACAAGGGACAAAACTTGACCGCTCAACAAAGAGGAGAGATCCACAACCAAAAAACAGAGTCTACCCCAAAAGACAACAAGCAACCCAACCAAAGACGGGGCCAAAAAAAATAGCCGAAACAACCAACTAGAAGAGCCCTCAAGATTTAAAACTGGTCTTGTGGGAACGAAGAGTCATATCAAAAGAAGACTTGGACGTCTTTGAATGCTTCCCCTTTACAGTAATCCATCCTTCTTCAACTTTAGCTGCCGCAATAGACCAATTTGAAGAGCCCTGCACCGATCTATTCGGATTGGAAGAAAGAGCATTAGAAGAGGGAGCAACAACCATCACGGACATAGGAGCACATCCAACAAATGGGGCAATAGTTGTGTCAACACATGGTGAAGCAGCCAACGGGGTAAGAGACATCAAACTATTTTCAGTAGAAGAGATAGCAACATCCTATATCACAACATATTTAATCACAGAAACATCCTTTGTGGCATCCGAAGAATTTTTCTTCGCCAATAAAGAATTTGAACCAACCATAGTAGAAACCCCAACAACCAACAACTCTTTAGAAGAGTCCAAAAATTTCTTTACCATGTAATGCTGGAAAGAGGCCCCCGACCACCATGAGGCCACAAAATTTTTCTTCTCAAGCCCACAATTTTCAGTCGCATGGCTGATTTGAAAGCATCTACAACACCCAGAAGGAATACCTTCGTAATCCAAAGGTATTGTCTTGTTTGTTGATGACATGTTTATTGGTAAAAACAAGGCAATGATTAGGGGGCTCAAAACTCAGTTTTATGGCATGCTTGATATGAAGGACTTGGGGACTACTAAATATATTTTTGGGATGGGGATCAACAACGATTGGGTTCACAATTTTTTTTGGTTAAGTTAGAGTAAGTATATTGATACCATTTTCCAGAGTTTTAAAATGTAGGACTATAAACTAACAAATGTTCCATTTTCAATTGGTACTAAGTTGAGTTTAGACATGTGTCCTAATTTTGATAATAATATTGAGGAGATGTCTAATGTTCCTTATGCTAGTTCTATTGGTAGTTTAACATATGCAATGGTTTATACTAGACCAAATATAGCCCAAGCAGAAGGAATTCTAAGTAGGTTTATGTCTAACCTTAGTAAAGAGCATTGAACTTTTGGTAAAAGGGTGTTTAGGTTCTTGCAAGGTACTTCTAATTACAATTTGATTTATCATGGTATAGATGATTTGGATGTCATTGGACATATAGGGTTTTGTTCATGCAAATTAGGCAAGTGAGTTGGACAGTCAAATGTCCACTAGTGGCTATGTGTTTACTTTGTTTGGGGGCAAAACGAGTTGGATGAGTAAAAGACAACCTAAAATTTTATTGTCCACCATTGAAGTAGAGTATATCATTGCTAAACATGTCTCTAAGGAGGTGGTATGGTTACAAAGACTTGGTAATGGTTTTGTTTTTGACTGTAGGACAATGTGAATCAAATTTGATAGTGTAAGTGTCATACATTTGGCCAAAAATCCTATGTGTCATGCTCATACTATGCATGTTGATGTTTAGTATCACTTTGTGAAAGAAATGGTTGAGAATGAATAGGTCCTAATTGAAAAATTTGACACTTAAAATAATGTTGTAGATTCTTGTGAAGCTAGTAACCACAAATAAATTCTCTTGGTGCAGGAAGGCCTGAGACCTTGATTACCGTAGTTAATTTAATGTTTATGTATCTCTATGGGTGTAATTTGCAGTGTATGACATCAAATAAGAAAATTTTAGGATTTATTTAAGTGCCATCAACCTTTTAAATCCTTAAATTATTTATTCCGCTAATGTTATTTGTAATTTGCCCATAAGAGGTGAAATTGTTTAACCAACAGTGGTGAAAGAGCTCATGTAAAGATAAAGTTATTGTTACCATTTGGACTTTAAAAAAATGACAAAATAGCTATGTGTCCCCTTTGGAAACTTCTATTTTTTAGGTTGTTCGACACATGCAAGGAGTTGTAAGTGCATATACGACGGTTATGATAGATGTCATAAGTTATTGACTACATTTATGATAGAAGACTATTAGCTTGGTCTAGTTTGGTGAGATTACTAATGATATAGCTATAAGAGAATTTTTAAGTGGCTATTTTGGGCTACATGCATGATTCCAAGAGGGTAGGTGTGGGAGTTTTCTGAGTAGTTTTTCTACCTGTTGTATTGTGATAGCATAATGGTAATCACTCCCTAGAGTTTCTAGTGTTGAGATTCAAGTTTTGTTCAACTGTGCAGGACACAAAGTTTTGCCGTATCGTACATAGTTATTCAAAGGAGTGTATTGCTGTTGTAATATCTCTTTATATTAGTAATATACTTGTCTCTCTTTCTGTGGTGGAGTTTTTTCTTTTAGGGGTTACTCCACATATCTTTGGTGTTAATTGTATTATGGTTCTCTCTTTCTTTCTTTGATTATGCAATCACATTTTTTAAGGCTTAATTGGTGTAAATAATTATTCATCATGGATATTATTACACTTTACGTAAATTTACTTAGGTACGTGCATTTAATAGTAGTTTGGGTATGAGACAGTTGGGTGTTTGTGCCACATTGGGATAGTGTGTGTAGGAGAATTTTCACCTTTTATGGTGTTGATCTTGTTACTACTCTATCATATCCACTTATTGTGGAGTGATAATTCCACCTTCGGTGGGTGATCCACCTCATGTGGAATATTTTATTGTTTCTCCTACCTACCCACACCTATTTCCTACTTACCCTTGTTTCTTATTGAGCCACATGTCATGTTTGTGTGCTCACATATCCATATAGCCTTGCCTATATAACCAAGCTCATCTACATTGTTTGTACGGACAATCACGGACAATCACGAGCATTCATTGAACAATGATTGATGATCCATTTGATCAGTATTTTCATCTTGATAGAATATAGTTTATTCCTATCATCTATTTTGTTCTCTCTTATTTGTGCTTTCCATTGCCTCTAGATTTTGGCAAAATCTCACACTTTCAAATCCAAATTTGTAAGCACTTAGTTTAAGTTCATATTGTAAGCTTTCTTCACCTTGTTAATCAACATAACACATTGTCTAAGTTACAATTTATATCAAACTTTTACTAGTCTCAATTAATGTTTAAATCATTTACTTTATAATCTATAATGATGCATGCCACAAATATAGATCAAAGAAAAGAGTGGTGGCTATAAGATGAAATAATAAAAAATACACATATAAATCATTTACTTTATAATCTATTAATATGCATGCCACAAATATAGATCAAAGGCATGGGTAGTAGCTATAAGATGAAATAGCAAAAACTACACATATAAATCTCATATTAATGAACACTAATAAATAAAAATAAAACTTGCACAAATTTTGATTCAAAAATAAATTGAGATCTATGAACATTCATACTTTATGAAGCAAGTGATTAACTTGATAAATTATGCAAACTTGATTGATTTTAACTATAATACATCTATAAAAATATATTTTCTAGACTTAGAGGACCTTCTAGACTTAGATGACCTCATGAGAGTCATTAGAGGGCATGACTGCATATCCCATCAAACCCTCATATGTATAATGGAATTGTCATATTATAATTAGAAATATTTGAGAAAAAAAAGAAATTAGAAAGAAGGATAATTGTAGAATATACAAATATAGGAATGTCCAATAAAAATGCTTGCTTTCCCTGTAATTATTATTCATTTTAATATTTTTTCCTTTTGAGAAATTTGATGATGAAACTTATATTGAAAACAAAATATAACTAATTACATCATCCATACGTCAAATGAAAATGAAGTCTTATGTCTTATTACCACCCTATGAAATCCCTAAAACTTTTAATAAATTTCTTACATGTATTCTGAGTTGGTCTAGTGTTGCAGATCTTATATTCTTGAAAAAAGGTCACAAATGCATACTATAATGTAATTGTACTGTAGAGCATAAAAGAATCGATTGATCAATCCATCTATCTATAGGGGAGAGGAGCCAATATGTGCGCGGGGTCCAAAACATGCGATGGTACTAGGGCGGGTAGGGGCTCATAAGGGTGCACCTAATCACCCAACACGTGTCAAATTAATATTAAAAAGTTACACATTTTCAAATCAATTAAATAATAGATATAATTTGTACAAAGTAAGTGGTCAAACAAGTGGGACTAGATCAATTTGTACCTATCCATATCACTGACACATTCTACCATGCCCATTAGTAGGCCATATGTTTAAAATATACGTGTCCGCATAAACCATAAACAACCAAAACAACAACAATTTACAGAGTCTCACCACCCTACTAATAAACCACCATAACAACACTTGACTTCCACGTGAAAGTGCATGGATTCAAAACACCATCATCATAGATCACATAATACAGCTAGTTAGACCATGTGTGCCGACTAAGACATGACCAAGTTAACACGTTACTGCACCCTTTGTCCCATTTGTCTAGATCAACTACACATGTAATGGTCACTTCATCACACACATATTGGTCATATCACCACCACTCCCACCAACATCCACTGTAAAAAACATATAGGGCCACCATTTTCCATTGAAGAGTGCCTCAATCAACTCAAAAACAAATGGCGAAAAGAATTGGCACTGCAAAATCAATGGACATTCGAAATTCAAATTGGAAAGAGTACAAACATTAATGAGGCCACAACAACAAATAATACATTTCAGAAATACAAATACACATGAAATCATCTCATTTGAGTCATAAAGAAGACACAATAGCCATTAAAGAGGAGTAAGAAGACACAACAGACATCAAAGAGGAGAAAGAATACACATATTTGTTCCAAGTATTATTCTTGTTCTATTTTATACGTGTTTGTTTGTTAAACCCTTTCCTACTGCTTCACAGTATTAGGGAAATTTTCTTCTTTTGTTTCCTTGATGTTTTTATCCTTCTTAGTTTTCAAAACACTTATTTTTTTCCATCTCATGATTTAATTAGTTTCTTAAAGTCTTAGTGTCCCATATCCTTACTATTTTTCACTCTTTGTTTGTCTTTGTCTCACATCCTTTCTATTTTATAGTCTTTGTTTGTTCTCATATCCTTACTATTTTTCACTCTTTGTTTGTCTCATATCCTTCCTATTTTATATTGTCTATTTGTTAAATCCTTTCTCACTATTTTACGGTCTTGAAAGAAAAATTATTTCTTTTGTTTTGTTCAAGTTCACACCCTTATCATTTTTGTAAACCCTTAATTGTTATATATCCTCATGCTTTCGTTACTATTTTAAACCATTACTATTTGAAATCCTTACTACTTTTACGTCAATAATATTGATATTTACATTAATATTTAAAATCAAAGATTACATACCTTTCCAGAATCCTTCAAAAAACATCCCAAAGAGAGTCTAATTCTCCTCCACAGCTTCCACACCCACCACTCCCAACACTGTGTCCCATTCCCATGTGGGCCCACCATCCCCTTTCTTTTGGTCAAAAGATTGCTCAAATAATCTCCACCCCACCTCCGCTTCTACCCTCCTCAATTCCCGGTGCTCCTCATATTTCCATCTAATAAACAACATCATGAGATGAACTCCTTCTTCTATTACCTCACCAACGTCAAGATTAGAGCCTATACCTGGGATGACCCTCGTGAGAATAGGTTGGAGGACAAACATCCATTCCTCCCCCATGCATGCCTTCAATACCCATTCAATATCCTCCTTTTTCCCAATCTCCAACCCCTAAGCCACTACCATGGATACAATATACACATTTGTGTGATACCTGTGTTGTGTCTCCATGAACACTTTCCCTAGTATCGTCTCCAAGGCCGCCTTAAAAATCCTTTTTGTCATGCTTGAAAATGGATTTCAGCCTCTTTTTTGTTATCTTTCCTACAAAAGCTATTTGTTGCTTCGGAGTATATAGTGAGAAATTCACTTCCATGTTGTGTTTGCAATGCTACCCATCACCTACAAACTCAACACACACAAAATTATCCAAGCAAGACTTGATCCCTTTAAATCCTCCTCCACAACATCTTACCTCCTTCCCGTGACATAATTTCTTTGCTAAAATGACAACATTTGCTATATCTCCATAATCTTCACACATTTCCACCACCTTCAACATTTAATGAAGTTGCCAATTTCAACATTGCGACCGCCAAATCATCCCAAAAGCACACCACATGAAATATTTAAAAATATTGAAAAGAGGATATGATTTGTTTATTAATTAATTTTTTTTTTCAAATTCCATGCATTTAACGTGACTTTTTTAATGGCATTGATCATAATTTAAAATTTCAAAATTCCCTTTTTCTTCCATGCTTCAAGAGCCTTGATTTAAATGGATGCCTTTAATGGCATTGACAATAATTAATGACTTTATTTAATAATTAATTAATCACCTTCTTTAATTGTTTCACATCGTTTATGTGTGTGTGTGTGTGCGCGCGCGCACGCACACGATCTCGAACTATTTTACATCCTCATGATTTGTTTAGTTTCTTAAACCCTTATTGTTTCTTAAACCACTACTTTCTTTGTTTTGTTCCTTAAAGTGTCAAGTCCCCCATTTCAAAATCTAATTGTGACATTTCCATCCAAATTCTAAAACAAATTTTGAAATAAACAATGAAAAACAAGGTGATTATATGTTTAAATGAAATGTTCTTTGTAATGTTTAGCTCTTTATTGTCTTAAGGAAATATTCTTTCTAATGTTTGCTTGATGTTTATTTCCTTTTCAGTTTTGTATAACCTTACTATTTCACATCCTCATTGTCTATTTTGTTCTTTAAACCCTTACTATTTCACATACTTAGTTTTACAATCTTGTGTTGTCAACTTGAGAAAGCTCCTTGTATTATCTTTACCAATGAAATAGCATACATAATGGATAGTGACAAAGACATTTTGTATTATCCTCATGGTTTCTTAAACCCTTACTATTTTACAAACTTCAGGATGTGTTATTTCTATTGTATCCTTGATGTTTATTTCCCTTTTAGTTTTCAATACCCTTTATAGTTTTATATCCTTATTGTCTATTTTGTTCCTTCAACTATCATTTCCCTCATTTGAAATTGTAATCGTGACATTTGTATTTAACTTCGAAAACAAAATTAGACATTGATAAGTTTTGTGTTGTCAACTTGAGAAAGCTCCTTGTATTATCTTTGCAAATGAAATAACATACATAATTTAAAGAAACAAAGACATTGATTACTTTCTATTTTACGCACCCTCATGGTTTCTTTTTTTTTTCTTAAACCCTTGTTGTTTTACAAAGTTTAGGTAGTGTTCTTTCTATTATTCCCTTGATGTTCATTTCTTTTTAGTTTTCTATACCCTCACTGTTTTACATCCTCATGGTTTATTTTGTTCCTTAAACCTTTACTATTTCACATTCTTACTGCTTTAATGTACAAGAAAGTTAACAAATAACATATCCATGCATCACTATTAAAAAAAAACACATTATGTAAAGGGAACCATACTTCTTCTGTTCAAGCATCAATGTCATCTTACACAATGTATTATCATTGAATATCAAAATATATAACAATTACTCATCAAGAATCAATATATAAAATAAGCATGTAAAGTTTGTTCCATTTCCAAGTTACTATTGAAGTAATTTATGTCTCATGTAATTACACTTTACTTATATTGACTTAGGATAATGCATATCATAGTAATTTGCATATGAGACACTTAGGAAATTGCATATCTAGGGAGTATGGTTGTAGGAGGAATTCCACCTTTAGTGGAATCATCTATTGACCCTTACCTACCCTTGCATCTCATTAGGCCACACGTCATGATTGTGTGCTCTCATTTCCCTATAGCCTTGCCTTTATAAGTAGGCTCATGTACATTGTACTTAGTTGGGCATATGCATCTTGATCAGAATACAATTTTTTCTCGTCTATTTCGTTCTCTCTTGCTTTTGTGCTATTCATTGGCCTCTAGATCTTGGGTTGCTATAGGAAAATTATTACATGGTATCATAGCCTATAGGGTGCCTTTGATAGTCAATTTTAGAGAGATCTTGGTGCATTCAAAGGTTAGCATATTGGGAGATTTGTGGTGCAATGCATTTATAGAGCTTCCTAGGTCAAATCTAGCTCCACCATCACGTTTGAGAGGCCGTTTCCATGAATTTTGACTACAAATTTGCCTATAGAAAAACAAGTTGCATATTTTTTATGTGATTGTTTTATTTCTGCACATTATTTTGATATGGGTAAAGTCATTGTTTTGGGAAAATCCTTATTTTTGGATAAATATTAAATTGTTATAGAAAATTTACTAGATCTAGACATATTTTGTGGATTTAGTTTGATTTGCACTCATTAAACAGATTGACATAGTCCGTACTTGGTCTTCTTTTCTTTCTCAATTTGCAGATTGTGAGCTCATGTCAAGTAGCCTTGGGCATTCACCGTGCTATTTGACAGCCCATTGGTAATTCATTGCATTGTTAATCGGCCCATACACTATTGTAGTCAGATCATGCTTCTCATATTATTCACTTCTTTGAGTGCTGATACCGTGGGAGGCCCATAATAATCCTTTGCTTCACATCAGATTGGTAGCTTGTTTGGACAATGTTAGATCATTTCTCCATTGCTGGCTTTGTTGGTAGTTCCATCACTCATTGGCAAGAACCTAACTTGTGATCGGAATTCAAAACTTTTTCAACGTATTCTTTGATGAATATGTGTTAGATTTGTATTATCTTATTGGCTACATTGAACTTTCCTAGGGTTTGGCGAATTGGAAGCCCACACATTGTTGTTGGTGCATCAATTGTGGCTTTCTTGGGCTCGTGCTTTTCTGGTAGTGCATTACCAGTTTTTGGTGGTCGGCCTTTCCAACTATTTGCATGTTCTTTATTGAAGGACCTAGTTTTCTATCCTTTAGCAGCTTCATCGACCATTCTTTTTTATTATCCGATTGCTTCATTTTCAGGCTTATTCTATCTTTTGCAATCTACAATGAGGGCTTGTTCTTTGGTTCGTGGTGTTCAATATTTTATGTGCATTATTGGTATCTTGTAATATTATCAGTGGCCATCCATGGGGTCTTTCTCTTTCACCAACCAACACTATAGTCTCAGACTTACTGCCTTGATCTGTTGTATTTTTTTATTGATATAAATATTGGGCTCATCGTTGTCTGGGCATTGTCTCATAGCATCCTTTCCATGTGGTTTTGATCATTTCTTTATGGTCTGTGTTGTACTGGTGGAAACATCATATAATCATTGTTTGACACCTCCATGACCTACGAATCTCCTTTAGCAACCCAATTTCTTCTAATTAGTGGCATATATTTTCATTGGATCCTCAGATAGCACAACTTGGCTGAGTATATTTGTTTTGGCATTTGCGTTTGATGTTTTGTCCTGAGCTTCTCTGGCCATGAGAAGGTTTAGACTGCATAATCTTCTTGGGTGTTGCAAGATTCTAGGTGTAAGCCTGCAACATTATCACCGACGCCTTCAATCCGTATGATCTTTTCTTTGTATGGTGTGCATTACCGAAGGATCTTCATTTCTATCAATACTTCGATGAGCATATGCAAGTCGAGATTCCCTGGTTTGAAGCTTAATTGCCTAGCCCGAGTACTTTTTGTGGAGAATTAATTCCTTCTTGAGGCGGTGCTTTATGTCATATTGGATTTCTTTATTTATCAGCAGACTCGCGTCAAGACACAACGTTAGTGCCAAGTGGTGTGAGATCATTCACACACGTGGTATAAATTCACTTTACCACATGGACAAGTTAGGGCTGACACATCTGCCAAGTCATCATATAGATAGAACATATAGGGAGGTGATTTTTTGCAATGATTGCCATTTGAACGTCAAATTTAGGCCAATATAGTGATGACATCATCACCGTCTTTGAATTTTTATACCCCTCTCATTTGAGTTTTTGATTTCACAATTTGATTTTGAAAGCTCATAAAGTGCTCATTTTGAGGTATTTTTTCGAGCAATTTTTTTATTTTTTTATTTGGACTATTTTTTCATGCTCTTTATAGTGGTGTGGTCATTTTTTGATTTTGGTGGATATATTTTTCATAATTTTCAGTTTTTCATAATTGTATCTGTCCAATCCTCATTTTTGCAACTTCAAAGGCTTTGTCTGGGCTCATTGGACTCCTTTCTAGGTGTCATTTTTTTTTAAAGTGCATGATTTTTTTGTCTACTTCACATATATGCTATCAGTTTATAGTGATTATGAGTAGAAATTGCACTTTTAGCACTTGGTCTATTTTGGCACATGTAATGCTTACATCTTAGTTAAGGCCTTTTGCATAATTGATTTGAGTCTATTATAGCCTATGTGAGACAATTGTAATCATTGAAATCACAAGTCCACTTTTCCCTTGTTTGCAAGTGGTCCATTGTACACTCACTAAGTATAAAGTGTTAAATCATCATTTTTGGAGGGCTTTTTTGATTGAGTGAATTTGGGGTGGGGTTGCGAGGGAGGGAGGGAGGGGGGTGTCTTGTGTGATTGTGCCACTCTCTCTATTTTGTGCTCTTTCATTTTAATGTTATGGGTTCTCTTAAATTTCCACTTCTAAATCCACATAATTATGCATCACAAAAAATCAAAGCATGGAGTAAGTTAATGGAAAAATAACTAATTCATTACATAAATGGAACAATGGTAGCACCAACGGATCTTGAATCTGATCCAAAAGCTCAAATGGAATGACTCACTAAAAATTCTATGGCTCTTGGAACATTCAGAAAGTATGTATCAGATGACCTTATCTTTCACATTGATAAATGTGACACAGTTAAAGAGGCTTGAGGCATATTTGGCAAATTGTATGGCCAAGTTGATGAGATTAGGGGCAATAAGCTTGACAATGAACTCACAGTGTTGGATCCCAATGATTTTGATACAATCCAAGACTATGTAAATAAAGCAACTAATCTAAGAGAAAAACTCAAGGATTGTGGCATTGACAAGAAGGATGCACAATTGGTTTACAATTTGTTGGACACGATTCCATTTGAGTATGCAACCTTTGTTTCTCGCTTCCAAAACCATCGATTGAATTTAGGTGCTTCATTCACTACACCATCATTTGATGCATTCACAGAAATGTTGATGCTTGAACAAGATAAGTTGATCAACATGGGGATTCTCAAGTCTTCAAAGTCTAGGGCTGTGGTGGCTAATCAAGGGAATCAAGGAAAAGGTTCCAACAAGAAGCATAAGCATTTCAAGCCAAAGCCACAACAAGATAGAGCACAATCATCCTCTCCACAACAAGACAATTCTTCACCTTCTTCCAAGAAGGAAAATTCAATCAAGGAGAAACCAACTTGTTCATATTGCAAGAGAGTTGGGTCATGATGAGCATCGTTGCCACACTAAGAAAATTGATGAGTTGACAAATATCATCAAGAAGAACAAAATTGATTTGCCATTTGCTTACAAGAAGAAGGATTCATATCCTTCCACTTCCTCACAGTCAAAAGGAAAAGAACAAGCTCTTTGTACTACTACAAGTCATGGTTAAGGGAGATGGCTTCTAGATTTAGGAGCTTCTCATCATATGGTATCTTCATAGTCTATGTACTCTTCATTTGATCCTTGAGACATGCCACCGATTGTGATGTGCAATCATACATATATGAATGTTATTGGGTAAGGTTTTATTGCTATTGGGGATGACACCTTCAATGATGTGTTGTGTGTAATTCACTTGACAAACAATCTTCTTTCCATCTATCAAATCACTGATGGTGCAACAAGGAATACTATGGAGTTCACACTTGAAGACTGTGAAGTTTCAAAAAAAGATGTTGAACAAAACATTGCTCAAAATAGTCAACCACCACCTCATAACATGGTGGAAGACTAGGTTGAGAATATGGAGGACAATCTTGGTCTTCCCTTGGAGCCAATACCATTGTTGTGATTGGTGGATGGGGTGATGAATCTAAGTATTGATTTGCAAGGCCAAGAAGAACAAGAGACTTTCAGTTTCTGATCACCACTCACAACTGACCCACCAAAAGTAGTCCATTACTATACTGATTATGTCATTTTAGATAGTGGAAATGATGCAAATTTCACACAAGAATGAGCAGTAGTTGGCAACGACGAAGAGGAGAACATATAGACATAAGTAATTGAAACCTAGGCTTCTTAATCGGTACCAATAATCAACAAATTCTTAAAGCCTCCCGTGCACATTGTAAACCAAAAACACAATAGCGGCCCGTGGATAATGAAATTAGGTTGAACCAACAATCTCATCTTTTAACATAAGATGACTACATGAATCTTTTTATGGAGCAGGAGCAGAGGAAGAAAGAAGTTGAGGAGATCAAAGTCCAAAAGGAAGAGCAGATGATGGAGAATAAGGCAACACGTCTCTTGGTAAAGGAAAAGAAGCAGGACAAAATAGAAAAGGAAATTGAGCATAAAGAGAAGGAAAGGCTCAAATAACAACATAAGAAGGATAAGGAGGCCAAAAAAGAGCAAGAGAAGGAAATGAAGGAACAAGAGACAAAGGAAAGGGTCATTCAGGATAAGGCAAGAGATTTGGGAAGAAAAAGGCAGTTAACCAATCCATCCACTCCATCCACCATAATGCCTAAAAACCATGGCATAATGCAATATGATCAATGTAAATATCCCTAACTCTGCAACTGCAATGAATTGTTCAATTGGCACACCATCTCTTAACTTTTCTGCTCCTATGAATGATTTTGCAGGGCTCCCATCACATGCAACTAGCACTGGATATTGTAGCCCAACTCCAACTCAAGTGACTAGCATTGGATATTGCAACCCAACTCCAAGTCAAGTGACTAGCACTCCACAACCAACATCAGGGGCTGAGAACATGGTTCCCATTGCATCATCAAGGACCCAACTTGCATCACTGACTACTCATTTTCCTAGGTGGATGCATAATTGAAACAACAATGGAGGATCTATAGAAGCATACTCTTTCTTTTTGGGTTTTGATTTATACTAGTAGATCTGTGAACTACAATTATGTGTTATGAATATATGGATAATACACGCTCTCTGTTTCCCACTATGTTCAATTGGTCTCACTTATATGTTGATGCAACCTGCAACCCCTAAATGGATGATTCAACCAAGGTTTCAACAAGTGCAATGAGTTATGGAAGAACCTTTTTAAATTTTTTTTTGGCCTATTTGTCACGTGTAACAAGAGTATTCATCCAAGGTGTCAAAAATTTGGTGTGGTGACCGAAACCTACCATGGCCCACCCCATCAACATGCATGGTGTACCCTTCAAAATGGACATGGTGGTCACATGGCATTCCATCACATGGCCACCCTTGTATCCAACTTCTTCTCATTTATGAACTATCATTACCTACACTCTTCCTTGCAGTGGTATTAACTCTGCATCCTTTCTCCTTATGTCCATCGCATAGCTCACAAATTTCGAGCAGAAAAATTTCAATGCTACCGACTGCTCACCTTTTGAGCCAACTTTCTTTTCATTCTCTCTCACCTCTTCTCAATTGTTCGACTCATTTTATGCCACAATGCCTTCACCTGGGGTCTGAGTACATGCTCACATAAGATACCATGCAAACCCTTCAAGTATATGCTCATCCTTGGTCTTAGGCAATTCACACCCACTGTGAAGTGCTAGTCCAAGGAGAACACACAACCATTAGAAGGCATTTTTAGGGTTGAATTGTGTTGCAAACCACACATTTATTAGAAAGCCATTGTAGTGTTCAATTGTTTTGCAGAGCTCACCCATACAATTTGAATGATGGATTGCAATGCATTTCAACAATAAAAGGATATCAAATAATTGCATGTCATTGCTATGTAGACCACATATTAGGGTGGATTGTGATGTTGTATTTGAAATAAATGTTGTTAGTGTTGTCAACATGTCTATATGTCTAGTTCATATAGATGTCATTGACACATTTAGAACCCCACAAACGTATTGGCTATTTCACCTAGGCATTAGCAACCTCAAGGACCCAACTTGATTTCAAAAGTGCAACGAGGACACACATCCATTTGAAAGTACTTATAGTATTAAATTATGTTGTAGATCTCTCCCATTCACTTTGAATGGTAGAGTGAAACACAATTTAACACTATAAGGGTTTCAATTAATAACATGTCTTGGTTGCCACGATTACAATACATGAATATTAAGGCCTTGAAATAAATATTGTTGGCAATGTTGTGCACACGTGTATATGATGTACCATCGACAAGTTGTGCACATGTGAACAATTGATAGTTCTGATACTTAATATAAGTACAGATCCAATAGCCAATAAGATGAGAGGGGGGGGGGGGTGAATCATACAAACTTAATCATCTATAGAAGCATACTCTTTCTTTTTGGTTTGGAACAAATTGCAGACATCTTCACCAAGCCACTGCCAAAGGACACTTTTGAGTATCTCAGAAGTCAATTAGGGGTCCTACCCCTATCTTCCATTGACTGACTGAGTTCGGTGAAAGCATCAATTCGATGACTCTAGAGAATATCTTTTAGGAGTTGATGCTGATTTACACACTTTAGGAGGTTTTCTAAAGGTGTGCAAGAAACAATAAATAGGGAACAGGAATTGAAGACAAAATGCTCTGACCGAGACTGAATTGATACATAACATCATGGAATTCACTTCTCAGAGGAAGTAATTATGTTTTTAGTTCTTTTCATTTTTGGCATTGTTGTCAAAGGGGGGGGAAGAATAATGTAAGGGGGAGAAGACTAATGTATGGGGGAGAAGTCTACTGACCGAAGGAGAAGACTACATTTCAGAACTGGGGAGAAGACTAATGACAGAGGGAGAGCATTTCAGAATTTCACAGCAATCTGAATCTGAATCAATAAAGTCAAATCAATTGGTTTTTCCATCAATGCCAAAGGGGGAGATTGTTGGCATTATAAGAGACAAGAAGAAGGTTGGCATTCCAATTACAATGAGAGATTGTTGGCATTTCAATAAGGATATGAGAAGGTTGTTGATGACTATGGATATAACTGATTAAGGATGATTACTGTCTTAATATTATTATTTTGTCATTGATGTCAAGAAATTGATTTTCTAATTCAGTATGATGTTGCCATATCTTGAGAAGTATGATATGAAGATTATAAAGAAGTCGGTAAAAGACACAGGAAAGAATATGATGAATAAGTTATTCAATGGGCAACTATTATCGAGTTAGACAATGATGAGATCATGATGTTTAGATTGTTTTGATATCCTACATATATTGTAAAATGTAAAGGTTAATACTATACTATGTTATCAAGCAAAGAACCTAGTCGGTAAACCCTAAGGTTATCGCTATCGGTTAATGAAGGCAGAATGTCTACCGAGTGAAGTTTAGTATTCACCGAGTTGTTACTGAGTTACAACCGAGCTATAACATAATACATTAAATGTTTACATGTGATATTTAATGAAGGAAGCTGATGAGCTGGAGCGGATTAAATGATTGGTAAGTCGTGTATGAAGATTGTTAAAGAATCTATGGTAAAGAAAGATCAGCAGGAAGATCTACAACTCAGATTGAACCACAATACCCTAACACAAGTTCCAAGGTGAAAATGCAAGTTCCAAGGCAAGGTAAAACCACTATGGGATTTGGGACCAGTGTCCATGTGTCATTCTTCTTGATTTGACCAATCTCTTCTGTCATAGCATTTACCCAATCTTCACTGTTAAATGCCTCTTTTAGTATTCTTGGTTCAAATTCAGATATTAGACATGTGTTCTGTCTCAGTTTGTTCCTTGTCATCACTGGATCATTCTTATCTCCTATAGTCTGACTTGGTGCATGATGTCTTCTGACATACTTGGCTAATACAGGCTCAGTAGGCTCTGTATGATCTTCTTCATCACTTGGTAACTGGATATTCTCTTCATTTTCTTCAGTAGTCTTCTCGGTAGGACTTCTCGGTTGAACATAGACAAATCCTTCATAATCTTTTGGTTCTTTGGAGTTTCCTTCATCATTTCTTTCTGCAAATTCATCAATTTTCAAATTTTCACTTTCTACTATTTTGTTAGATGATTTGATCAGACATTTAAATGCTTTGCTTCTAGAAGAATAACCTAGAAATGTTCCTTCTTCATTTTTCTGATCAAACTTACCATTTCTATCATCTTTGTGAACATAACATCTACTTCCAAAGATTTTAAAATAACTAACATTAGGTTTCTTATCATACCAGATCTCATATGGTGTCTTCAAAGTACCTTTCTTCAATTGAACTTGGTTCAAGGTGTAAACAACTGTACTTATTGCTTCTCTCCAAAATGTTTGTGGCACCTTCTTCTCAATCATTAGTGTTCTAGCACAATCCATAATAGATCTGTTTCTTCTTTCAGCTATTCCATTCTGCTGTGGAGTTCTCGGTGCAAAGACTTGTCTTTTAATACCATGATCATTGCAAAATAAGTTAAATTCATCAGATGTGAACTCTCCTCCTCTATCTGATCTGAGACATTTCAATTGTCGTCCTGTTTCATTTTCAACTCTAGCCTTGTACCATTTAAACATTTGAAAAGCTTCTGAAATTTCTTTTAAAAACATTACTGACATCATCCTTGAGTAATCATCCACAAATTATATGAAATATTTATCACCATAATAACTCTGAACTTTCATAGGACCACAAAGATCAGTATGCACAAGATCTAAAATTCCCTTAGAAGTGTAGGACTTACTTGTAAAGCTTGATCTTGTCATCTTACCCATCTGGCATCCTCGGCACATAGCATTCTCAAGTTTTTCAAGACTCGGTAGACCTCTTACTCTGTGCTTCTTACTTATCTTGATCAGGTTATCAAAATTTACATGACAAAACCTCTTATGCCATAGCCAGGTATCATCAATCTTTGCATGCAAACACTTATTCCGAGTTGAGTCAAGGTGAAATGTATTACCTTTTGTTTGTGTCCCGGTAGTAGCTAACTTTCCATTCTTGTCATGAACTTTGACAATTCCCTTCTGAAATTCTATTCGGTAACCTGTGTTGTTTAGCTGTGCTACACTCAACAAATTGTATTTCAAACCTTCAACCCAATAAACATCATTACATTTAGCATTGTCAAGAAGTGTTATGGATCTTTTACCTCTTACCGGACATGGTGCATCATTACCAAATCTAACATAGTCTCCATCATAATCTTCTAACATAACAAACTTGTGTTTATCTCCTATCATATGATGTGAGCATCCACTATCTATAATCCAAGAATCATTAGTGTTTATGCGAGATATTAGGGCTTCTTCTTCATACCTTTCTTCATCTGATCCATCCTTGATAGCCACATAAACAACTTCCTCTGTATTAGTCTCATCTGATTTATCATCGTTAGATTCCTCATCAGCTATTAAGCATGTCTTTCTATCTCTTCTTCTGAAGTCTCGATGTCCTCTGTAATGGTTATCTTTCTGTCTGTCATCTCGGTAATATCTCTTTTCAGTAAAATCTTTGTCAGGACAGTTAGAAGCCATATGTCCAATCTTATCACAATTGAAACATTTCAAAGGTAGTTTTCCTTTATACTTACCTTTGCCTCTCGGTAACCTTTTGGCCAATAGTGCTTCAAACTCTTCTTGCTTTCTGATTTCTTCATACAGTTTGTGTACTGCTTCCATGTTCTTCTGAAAGATTTCACTTGCTCCACTATGATCTCCTTCAGAGTACTTATTCTTTCTTTCATTCCAATCATTAGATTCATCAAGATGAAAAGAACTAAATACAGATTCAACTTTATTTACCGAAGATCCACTGTTATCAAAATTACTTAACTCAAATGCATGTAGCTTACCAATACTAGCATCCAAAGAAACTGACATATTAGGTACATACCTCAATTCATTGATTGCTGAGATTCGGATTGCATAAGTTGGTAGAAGGGTTCTTAACAACTTACTTGTTATATCTTTTTCTTCAATAGTTCCACCTACTGCTTTGATTTGATTGACAATCTCCTTTAGTCTTGTACTATACTGAGTTATGTTCTCACCTTCATTCATCCTCATAGATTCAAGTTGTCCTCTTAAACTGTCTACTTTTTCTCTTTGAACATGTTCATCTCCTCCATATACTGATATGAGCTTATTCCACATTGCCTTTGCATCATTGCAGCCTTCTAGATCATTAAACTCCGAATCGGTCAATGCAGATGTTATTTCAATCATTGCTTGAATATGTTCTTGCTTTGCCTTTATCTCTTCCATAGTCAATGGATAGGTGCTCGGTGTGACAAAATCATTCTCCAGATAGTATACAACATATTCTCCAACTCCTGATAGATGTAGCTTCATCCTTTTCTGCCATGTAGAGAAACTTGATTTGTTCAGCTTCGGTGCATCCCTCTTATACATCTTTGGATCTTTAACTCAAGTGCCTTTAAACTTTCCTTTCGGAGTCCAATGCTCTGATACCAATTGATAGTTCTAATACCTAATATAAGTACAAATCCAATAGCGAACTAGATGAGGGGGGGGGGGGGGTGAATCATACAAACTTAATCATCCATAAAAACATTAGATTCAACCTCGGTAACATATATATATCAGTCATTTAACCAAAACTGTCAAACATGCAAACTTAAAAGCATATGAACAATATAACGTGGAAACCCAAATAGGGAAAAACCACTGTGGGATTTTGGACCCACTAAGAAATATACTCTGATACTTAATATAAGTACAGATCCAATAGCCAACAAGATGAGAGGGGGGGGTGAATCATACAAACTTAATCATCCATAAAAACATCAGATTCAACCTCGGTAACATATATATCAGTCATATAACCAAAACTGTCAAACATGCAAACTTAAAAGCATATGAACAATATAAACCTCATAACACCAGATTTAACGTGGAAACCCAAATAGGGAAAAACCACTGTGGGATTTCGGACCCACTAAGAAATAAACTCTTCTAGAGTATGCTCGGTTAAAAGAAAATCCTATTAAAGATTACAAACACATTGCTAGATGTGACCCGGTTAAGGGATTTCCCTCAGATCTGTTAGGATCTTCACTTTGTTAGAAGTGACCTTGTTAAAGGATTTTAAACACTCAATAAGAATGTCACCTTTCTAGAGGATTTTACAAATAAGACTGTTAAGTCCACTCGGTTAAGAGATTTTCTGCTACTTCTCAAATAACAGTAATAAAAATATGTCTGCAACTTCACATCTAAAAATGTTGAAGCAGATTCTCATTTGCTCAATACAATCAATTCATAGGACTTATCTTGTCCCTCTGTTGGGCTCTATACTCTGTTATCAAAACAGGTCTTCAAGCTTCTGTGCTCGGTAATCACTATGTAGCATCCCTGTGCATACACTTGCCCGCATACATTGTTTATCAACAGTTTCCTATTTATAAACAATATTCCAACCGCTTAATCTCCTTGATCACATTTCCCATGATCAATCATAGCCATCATATCTTCAATCTTGTCCAGGTTCAATGTATCCTTCGATCTGAAAAATTTTTACCCCACCTTGGAACTTGCATTTTCACCTTGGAACTTGTGTTAGGGTATTGTGGTTCAATTTGAGCTGTAAATCTTCCTGCCGATTTTTCTTTACCATAGATTCTTTAACAATCTTCATACACGGCTTACCAATCATTTAATCCACTCCAACTCATCAGCTTCCTTCATTAAATATCACATGTAAACATTTAATGCATTCTGTTATAGCTTTGTTGTAACTCAGTAACAACTCGGTGAATACTAAACTTCACTCGGTAGACATTTTGCCTTCATTAACCGATAGCGATAACCTTAGGGTTTACCGACTAGGTTCCTTAGGGTTTATCGACTAGGTTCTTTGCTTGATAACATAGTATAGTATTAACCTTTACATTTTACAATATATGTAGGATATCAAAACAATCTAAACATCATGATCTCATCATTGTCTAACTCGATAATAGTTGCCCATTGAATAACTTATTCATCATATTATTTCCTATGTCTTTTACCGACTTCTTTATAATCTTCATATCATACTTCTCAAGATATGGCAACATCATACTGAATTAGAAAATCAATTTCTTGACATCAATGACAAAATAATAATATTAAGACAGTAATCATCCTTAATCAGTTATATCCATAGTCATCAACAACCTTCTCAATATCCTTATTGAAATGCCAACAATCTCTCATTGTAATTGGAATGGCAACCTTCTTCTTGCCTATTATAATGCCAACAAGACACACATCCATTTGAAAGTACTTATAGTATTAAATTATGTTGTAGATCTCTCCCATTCACTTTGAATGGTAGAGTGCAACACAATTTAACACTATAAAGGTTTCAATTAATAACATGTCTTGGTTGCCACGATTATAATACATGAATATTAAGGCCTTGAAATAAATATTGTTGGCAATGTTGTGCACATGTGTATATGATGTACCATCAACAAGTCCTTGCACAAGTGTCTTTTACCATTTTCTATGACCTCAATATCTTCAAAAATTGAAGGGGAAATGTGTTGTATGAAATTAGATATCTACTTTCAAATCAAATATCTACTTTGAAATTAGATATTTGGTTTGTATATTGTTTCTATCTTGTTTATAAGGTTATGTCTATGTGTACTTGTCTATGTTTTCAATTTGTTAAACAATTCAAATCAGAAATGTGCACAAGTAAGAATAAATCAAATCAAATATACAAATCAAATAAGATATACAATTTAAATAAGATTTACTTTATGTTTTCATTTTGTTGCCCAATTCAAATAAGATATGCACACAATTAAGAATAAATCAGATTTGATATACAAATCAAATAAGATATACAATTCAAATCAGATTTACTCCATGTTTTTATTTTGCTGCAAAATTCAAATCAAATGTGTGCACAATTAAGAATAAATCAAATTAGATATACAAATCAAATAAGATACACAATTCAAATCAGGTGTACTCTATGTTTTCATTTTGTTGCGCAATTCAAATAAGATATGTGCACAATTAAGAATAAATCAAATCAAATCTACTTATTTTAATGGAAATGCCTATTCATAAAATTTAAAAAAAAATAAAAAAATGATATACAATTCAAATCGGATTTACAATTCAAATTAGGTTTACTATGTTACGAAATACACAAGTATACTACAACATAAATTCCTATGGAAATTGTTTGCCAAATACAATCACCTATATGTACAAGGTTTACAATTCAAACAAGGTGTGCACAATTCAAATTAGTGATGACCTTTCAATTAAGTTATTAACATGTAGAGAATATCAAGGCAAGTGCAAAGAATAAAAGGATGATGGCAATAATTTAAGGGTAGTTGTCAATATGGACACAATTTAGGTATTATGGAGTTGTCAAACAATTATCCAACAATAACCAATGTTACAAAATACATGAGAATATTGTAACATAAATTCCCATGGAAACTGTTTGCCAAATACAGTCACCTATATGTATAAGGTTTATAATTCAACTAAATTGTCTACAATTCAAAATAGATATGAACTTTGAAAATAGTTTATAACAATTTAGGGTAAATATAAAGGTATGCTGCAACATAGAGACTAAGATGAAGACTAAGACATTACATTAGTGGAAAACAAACTAAACACTAAGATGAAGACATTTATATCAAATGCACATGTATACAATTCTGTTGCCAACAACATTTACATTTACATGCTTGAAATGGTAAACAATATGCATGCAATTTAAATTAAGGGCATAGGTAAACAAACTAAACACTAAGATGTACATCTACATCTACATCTACATCTACATCTATATGAATAATAGGCACACACTTAATGGAATAGGGAATATATAAATGAAGGGCAGAGGTAAACGAACTAAACACTAAGATGAAGACATTTAGATCAGATGCACACGTACACAGCTTTGCTAACAACATTTTGATAAATACTAAGAGGGGGGGTGAATTAGTATGCCAAAAATTACTGTACTTAAACACTTTATGAGACTACCAGTAAACCGGTAAAATAGTTTAGCAAACAAATCGGTTAGCACACATGCAAACCAAATAGCAAATAATGCATTCACCCACAGAAGCACAAACACCATAACACAAGAGATTTTTGACGTGGAAACCCAAATGGGAAATACCACAGTGAGATGAAACTCACAAGTAACTATCTACATAATAGGAACCAGACCGATTAAGGTCATACAATGTTCTTTACCAGAACAGATCTTGTTAGGAATCTCAATCTTTGTTAGGAGACAAGTCCGGTTAAAGACTACCTTGCTAGAGGATTTTAGATCCACAGATATGAACCACCTTGTTAGAGGATTTACAAAAGGCTTTTAGGCTTACTCGGTTAAGGGCAACAGACTTGTCGAAGATATGAGTAATCAACAAGTGAGTGATCTAGTAAATAGCACAGATTTCTTGGTTAGATCCTTGAAGCTTGTTCCTAGTGCATTCTAGCATTACTTCAGTCTTTAGTAACCCTTATTCTGTTACAACTCACAGACTTGATCTTCTCAATTAAGATCGCACTTACAAAAACTCATCAACCACCTTAAACCCTAGCAACCTTCTAAAACCCTAGACATGATGTCCTTATAAAGAAATCTGATTTCATGTCGGTCCAATAGAATTACAATACAATTTCCTAGGTTCAATGCATCTAGACATATTTGGTAACACAACACAAAAAGCACCGCCAGAGTGTCGGCACCGCCAAACAATCAGTGGATGGTAACTCATCACAAAATGCCAGTTGGTAACTCATCACAGAGTTTACCGATTCATACAGAATACCGGTTTAAGAAAAATACTGGTTGCCGGTTTGACAAAATGAAGATTGGGAAATATGAGTTGTGCTGCTTCGTTCCTTCATATCGCTTGAGATCCTCAAACCGCTTGGGGTCTTCATACCGCTTCAGATCGGCAAACACTTTCTACAAAACATCGATAGTCTAAGGACTAACACATGATACCGGTTGAGCATAATGCTTGCATTCACAAAGTGATCTCATAACAAGTGTGTGCCCATTAATGACAATCACAACATAATCATCAAAAAAGGCAACACATTTACATCTACATACTTGAAATGGTAAATAATACGCACATACAATTTAAATTAAGGGCAGAGGTAAACAAACTAAATAGTATGATGTACATCTACATCTACATGAATAATATGCATACAATTTATTGCATAGGGAATATGTAAATGAAGGGCAGAGGTAAACCAATTAAACACTAAGATGATGACATTATATTTAGATGTGCATGAACACAACACTGCCAACAACATTTACATTATATGCATATGTTTACTATTAGTCCACTTGGTGGTCTACGTGAACGACAAAAAATAACTGGTTGGAGGTATATGTACACACACACACATAAACATACATATGTATGTATATACATACATATGTACGTACGTACATACATGTACACACACAGTTATGTATGTGTGTGTACTGCTTCTTTCTCAAAGTTCCCATTCATCAACACATATGGGGGACATGGTGGTTGGTTTGTCTAAACTTAAGAGTCTTTCTTTCTTTCGATATGTATGTACATGTATGTGCATATATACATGTATGTATAAAAGCGTACATAAATACATACATTAAGGAAACAATAGAATTTTTTTTTCCTTAAGATAGAAAATTAGTAAGGGTTTAGAAAACTGAGAAGGAAATGAACATCAAGGAAACAACAAAAAAACATTTCCTTAGGATAGTAAAACATTAAGAAAGGGTTTAACGAACTAAGTCTGTTAACCAAATTGAAATGTAACCAATCTAATTATTCCATAGGTATACATATATGCACATACATATACATATTCATATATGCTCCCAATACATATTCATAGGTATATGTATATATAAAAGGTTTGAATGTTTCCTATAATCTGTAACTATAATATTCTTTAATTTTGTGGGTTCTTGTTCAAATAAGTATATGTATGCTTGTATGTATATATTGCCTTGACAACAATATAAATATGTGTGTGTGCCAAATTGGCAAAATGTTGATACCTTGGCCGAATCTTCATATTACAAGTGGCATATAACATTGTAAAGAAGGCTCTTTAAAGATATTGTATTGTGGACATTTGAAGATAGGGTGTGCATGTATAGGCTCCCAACCCCTACAAACTTACATAACTATTATAGTAAATTCATTTATATATGTTCTCAAATCTACATATATATGTATATGTATCATACATATACATATAAATGTAACACACATACATATGCATATATGTATGTATATAATAGTAAAACAATTTGGGTTGAACAAATTAAGACTACAATGTAGTAGGGATGTAGAATAGTAAGCACACAGTTTAGGAATGTAAATAAAGAATGATTATTTAAAATAGTAAGGAAGGGTTTAAGAAATTTAATAAACCATGAAGACATTGAAAAGTAAGAGTTTACAAATCTGAGGAGGAATTATATATATATATATATATATATATTCGAGAAACTATGAAATGAGACAATGTAGTGGAAGTAAGATGAAGAGACACAAATTTAATGCCAGTGCAGAGGGTGATGGCAACCGATTAACACTAATTACATAAAACACAAAAACATAAAGCCTATCAACATAAACCCTTCTTCATTTAAAAAAAAACCGTTGTTTCTTCTACTTTCATTGATGTAGTAAACAAGTGACCATAAACTAAAACCCTTATAATAACAATGATGCCTCAAAACCAAAAACAAATTTCAGAGATTTCATAGTTAAACCCCAAAAACAAATAATAGATAATGAACATGAATAGTGATGCTTGAAAAAAATAATTATAAATAGTGACCTTTTTTTTAAACCAACAAAAATATAATCTGTAAGATAGTAGTGAAGCTTGAACATGAGAGTAATTTTCCCTTTGTGATATATGTGTGTTTATGAACACAAATTGTAGTGTTTTTAAACACAAAATACCTAAAAACTTCGCAGAACAAGGACCCTCGAGAACATTAGAGCTATAGATAAAGAAAACAAGCAAGTTAACAATTTGTCAAAAAGATATTCCAAACAATAACCCACAAATTTTAACAAGAATAATAAAAATTTTTAGGAAAAAACAAAATATTACAAGCAAAAAAGAAAAAAGAAAAAAGGGGGTGCTTAGTGAGGAATAATCCTCACCTGGGTCAAATGTAGGCTCCCAAAACACCCACCAATCCTCCTCTCTGGGGTCGTGCAAGATTCCTTCTATCAATACCTACAAGACATAAACAAGAGGAAGTAAATGCAACAATGTCATTGGTGTTTTCACTTGTCATGCACAAAAAAACAACGAAAAGCAAACGTTTGAAATATATACAGGCACATTTACCTCAAGGGTTTGCATGGCTTAACAATCATCGAAGAGCCGAAGTATAGCCATCACTAAAGATGAAACTTGCATGATATCCAAAGCAAAAATGCTCTCAAATCTTGGTGAACACGTTCTAGTGTGAAATGAGTCGAACAATTGAGAATAGGCGGGAGAGAATGGAAGAAAAGTTGGCTTAAATGATGAAGGGTTAGAAGCATTAAATATTTTTCTGCTCAAAATTTGCAAGCTATGTGGTGGACGTAAGGTAAAGGACCTTTGTCTATGCAGCAACCATATTGTACCATTGATCACGTTTTTTAATTAATTAATAATTAAAATATAATATGTATTTATTTTTCAATTAATTATTAAATATGGTCAATGATACAATATGAGTGCTAGATAAATGTTGTCACTTAAAGTTAATGAGACTGCAAAGAAGAGTGTAGGGTTATGACCGCTAGTAAATGCGAACAAGTGGGATACGGACGTGTCTATTTTGGCTCCAAAAGTGACCTGTCATACCAACGACATGCATCGCGAACATGTTCGAGACATGCATAGCCCATGCATACCATAGCCCATACCATACCCATTTGGTGCAGGCACCAGACCCACCAAAAATGACGTGGAGCTGTCTTGGAGTTGGCTGTTTCAAACGTCGGGGCCCACATGAAACTATGTGGACATGCCAGAAAATGGTGGATTGTGGGCCGCGGCTTGGGCCTATGTGTTGTGCCTAACACTCACATTAAAAGCCATAGAAAACAAACATTTGACGGCAAGTGTTGATGACTGCGTTCGGATGACAAAACGATGAGAAAAAGAGGTCGCGGGCTTCCAAACCGCGGTGGTTGTCTCACACGTGCTACTGATAGGTGGGTCCTTACTTAGTCAATCCATCAATCGCATCCGTTCAGTGAAAACTGACGCCATAGATCCAAAACAAACCTTTCGTACAATGTGTTATTCCGTAACAGGTTAGTCAATTGCAACCGCTAACTGCAAAATCGACGGTGTAAAACGTGAGACAAACATGCGTGTTAGTCAATCCGTATTGTGGAGCCAGAATAGACGCGTCCCGCCATTTTTTGCATTGAAAAATGGGACGATGTCGAACCCACGCGTGTTAGGTGGGTAGGTGGACTGTATGACCAGAGCTCCCACCATTTTCTGCATGTTGTGGAAAAAAGGGGACAAAGGGACGGACTAATGTGCGATTAGATAAAGTCCAAAGTCATCATTTGTTCAAGTGTTATGCTTGTTTTGAAGGCATTTTTGAAGGCAAAGAAGGGTTTGAAGGAGGCAGCGTTTTTGAAGGTGTTTTTGAAGGCAAAGAAGGGTTTGAAGGAGGTAGCGAGGACTTAGTTTTCAAGGGCAGCCTGCGTTCATTTCTGAATGTTAATAGGTATGTTGAGTAGCCATTTTTCTGGTTGTATACATTTGGAAAATTTGCATGTTTTATTGTTTTGTTGAGTAGCCGCTCTTTCAGATTTGTATACATTATGCGAAAATCATATTGTTTTTTTTTGCTTTGGTTATTCTTCTTTTTCTGTAGCTTGAAATTATTCGTGTTAGGGTTAGATATAGCGCTCGACGCATGTTTGCTGGCTCCAAAAAGTCATTGTAAAATGCGTGTTAGTATGTCTGTACTGCCATTTTGCTGGGTGTTTGGTGTCTTTTAGTATCTCTGTACTGTCATTTTCGTTTGTCATTTCTGTTGCGCTTTTCGGTTATCAG
Organism: Cryptomeria japonica; assembly: GCF_030272615.1. NCBI lineage: Eukaryota > Viridiplantae > Streptophyta > Pinopsida > Cupressales > Cupressaceae > Cryptomeria > Cryptomeria japonica. Next base: position 523,271,953 of record NC_081405.1, read on the forward strand.
CAAGACAATATTATGTTTTTGTCGGTTCTCCAATGTAACCGCCATTACCTTATTAATTTAATCGACGAGAGTAATGTCGATAGGTCCGACCTTGGATTTCCATGCGTTGTTATCGGTTTTGCCGCTTCTCCGATGGATTTCCATGCGTTGTTAGTCGCGCAATAGCCACGGCCTTGCTGAGTCTGCCATATGCACTAAGTAACAGGCGATTACTCCTTGGGCGATTAACAATTAACAATAATATTGAAATTATCTTCAATTGATTCAAATGCTTATGTCGAAATACCCATATAAATTTGTAGTCAATTTTACACAGGATTTTTTGTTTGCTTTTTTTAATATGATTTACTATTTATTGCATAAAATAGTCTAAAATAACAAAAAAAATGTCTGTTTTTGAGCTGTGGCCGAACGCGTAACCTATTTTGCAATTAGCGGCTGCGATTGAGTAACATATTGCTAACACGCTATTTCATTTTTGGTCCCTGTTTCCCTCTCGATGGCCGAAACATAGACCGATATGTCCCATTAGGTATTGGCATAGTTTAATTTATGTCTCTCCAATGCCCTGATGAGTCCGCATTGTGACCAAGTCCCCCGCGTTATTGGCATAAATTACCTCAAAGAACTCCTAGCAACTCTCCATCCGCCTACATAGTCCTATCGGGACTCGGCATAGCATAAAATTGCTTCTTCTGATGTCCCGATGAGTCCTAATGCATGTTTACTTTATTAGTATACTTTACACCGATATCCCAGCAAGTGCTTTTTATCTTCATCGGGGGTCGGAATAGCCGTTTTCTATTCCTCCCGAAGTCCCGATCAGTCTTCGATGCACTTTTATGCTTTATGCTTCGGAGTATGTTTTGCGCATGACTGACCGGGTATCGGTATAGCAGACTGAGATCGCTCCTGATAGCTGAAACATAATCCGATATGTCCCATCGAGTATCGACATAGTTCAATTTATGTCCCTCTAATGCCCCGATGATCTCAATATACTAGTCCATATTGTGAGTAAGTCCCTCGCGTTGTCAGTATAAATCACCTTGAAGAACTCCTAGCAACTCTCCATCCGGCTACATAGTCCTATCGAGACTCAGCATAGCATAAAATTGCTTCTTCCAATGTCTCGATGAATCCTAATGCATGTTTACTTTATCGGTATACTTTACACCGATATCCCCGCAGGTGCTTTTATCTTCATCAGGGGTCGAAATAGCCTTTTTCTAGTCCTCCCGAAGTCCCGATCAATCTCCGATGCATTTTTATGCTTTATGCTTTGAAGTTTGTTTTGCGCATGACTGATCGGGTATCGGTATAGCAGATCGAGACCGCTCCCGATAGCCGAAACATAGTCCTATATGTCCCATCGAGTATTGGCATAGTTCAATTTATGTCCCTCTAATGCCCCGATGATCTCAATATACCAATCCGCATTGTGAGTAAGTCCCCCGCATTGTCGGCATAAATCACCTCGAAGAACTCTTAGCAACTCTCCATCCGGCTACATAGTCCTATCGAGACTCGGCATAGCATAAAATTGCTTCTTCCGATGTCCCGATGAGTCCTAATGCATGTTTACTTTATCGGTATACTTTACACCGATATCCCCGCAGGTGCTTTTATCTTCACCGGGGGTCGGAATAGCCTTTTTCTAGTCCTCCCGAAGTCCCGATTAGTCTCTGATGCACTTTTATGCTTTATGCTTCAGAGTTTGTTTTGTGCATGATGACCGGGTATCAGTATAGTAGACCAAGACCACTCTCGATAGCCGAAACATAGTCTGATATGTCCCATCGAGTATTGAAATAGTTCAATTTATGTCCCTCTAATGCCCCGATGATCTCAATATACCAATCCGCATTGTAAGTCCCCCGTGTTGTCGGCATAAATCACCCCGAAAAACTCCTAGCAATTCTCCATCCGACTACATAGTCCTATCGGGTCTCGACATAGCATAAAATTGCTTCTTTTGATGTCCTGATGAGTCCTAATGCATGTTTACTTTATCGGTATACTTTACACCGATATCCCCGCAGGTGCTTTTATCTTCATCGAGGGTCGGAATAGCCTTTTTCTAGTCCTCCCAAAGTCCTAATCAGTCTCTGATGCACTTTATTGCTTTATGCTTCGGAGTTTGTTTTGCGCATGACTGACCGGGTATTGGTATAGCAGATCGAGACCGCTCCCGATAGCCGAAACATAGTCCAATATGTCCCATTAAGTATCAACATAGTTCAATTTATGTCCCTCTAATGCCCCGATGATCTCAATATACCAGTCCTCATTGTGAGCAAGTCCCTCGCGTTGTCGGCATAAATCACCCTGAAGAACTCCTAGCAACTCTCCATCCGGCTACATAGTCCTATCGGGACTCGGCATAGCATAAAATTGCTTCTTCTGATGTCCCGATGAGTCCTAATGCATGTTTACTTTATCAGTATACTTTACACCGATATCCCTGCAGGTGCTTTTATCTTCATTAGGGGTCGGAATAGTCTTTTTCTAGTCCTCCCGAAGTCCCGATCAGTCTCTGATGCACTTTTATGCTTTATGCTTCGAAGTTTGTTTTATCGGTATAGGTAATACCGATGGTTCTACCTTCCCGATTCTCCATGTGATACAGTGTCTTAGCAATAGGTTAGTCAATTGTGAGTGTGCGTTACCGACAGATTAGACAATTGTAGAATGTTTGTCACAATATGGACGGTGTAAAACGGACTACTACCACGCCTTAATAGTACTATCGGGACTCGACATAGCATAAAATTTCTTCTTCCGATGTCCCGATGAGTCCTAATGCATGTTTACTTTATCGGTATAATTTACACCGATATCCCCGCAGGCGCTTTTATCTTCACTGGGGGTCAAAATAGCCATTTTCTATTCCTCCCGAAGTCTCGATCAGTCTTCGATGCACTTTCATGCTTTATGCTTCCGAGTTTGATTAATCGGTTTAGGTAATACCGATGGTTCCGCCTTTCGATTCTCCATGTCATCGAGAATCGATCTAACTATTTTTTGCACTATCCCAATATGGTCTTTTTCTCTGATATGGCCGTTTTTAAAAAAAAGCAGGACTAGTCTGAAATGTCGGGCCCACCATCCTTTCACTGCTTCGCGAAAGATAAACTCCATGCTATTTCACCCACCAAAATAACGCAGACCATCAGATCCTTTTCAAGATACACCTCCTTTACTTTCCATGTCATCCTCACGTTGGGCCCACTTTCCTTTCGCTGTATCGCCACAGGTTAGTCAATCGCAACCACTAACTATAGAATCGACGGTGTCAAATGCACGACTAACACGCGTGTTATTCATTACTAACCGGGTATCGGTATAGCAGACTGAGACTGCTCCTAATAGTTGAAACATAGTCCGATATGTCCCATCGGGTATCGACATAGTTCAATTTATGTCCCTCCAGTGCCACGATGATCTCAATAGGATACCAGTCTGCATTGTGAGTAAGTCCCCGGCATTATCGACATAAATCACCCCGAAGAACTCCTAGCAACTCTCCATCCGCTTACATAGTCCTATTGGGACTCGGCATAGCATAAAATTGCTTCTTCCGATGTCCCAATGTGTCTATTACATGTTTACTTTATCGGTATAGTTTACACCGATATCCCCGCAGGTGCTTTTATCTTCATTGGGGGTCGGAATAGCTGTTTTCTATTCCTCCCGAAGTCCTGATCAATCTCTGATGCACCTTTATGCTTTAAGCTTCCGAGTTTGTTTTATCGGTATAGGTAATACCGATGGTTCCGCCTTCCCATTCTCCTTTTGATACGGTGTCTTAACGATAGGTTAGTCAATCGCAACCGCGCGTTACTGACAGGTTAGTCAATCGCAAGCACGCGTTACCGATAGGTTAGACAATCGCAGAATGTTGGTCGCCTTGTTAATCAAAGAAACTTTTGATTAGCTCTATGCATCATATGGAAATGTGTAAGTCTACAAAAATGTCCATAGACCATTCTGCAGAAACTTAGATTGTAGAATAACATGGAACATGTGGTGGATGGACTTAGTTATTAGAAAGCACTAAAAAATTAAGGCATAGTTTGATAAAAATTGAAATAATTTATAGACGTTTCCTTTAGTCTGACATATTTGCATGTCCATTTTGGAATAACAGGTATCTTGATTTGAAATATGGAGGCCAACTTTTCTTTACAAACAAGCAAAACACAGGTCGCATTTTGGGGACAAATAAGAGATGATAGGTTGATGAACCTGTTTATCTATGAAGACACCGCATTCCTATCTGTGATGAAGTTGATCCTTGGGCTTGAGTATGTAGAAGGTGGATGGAAGTACAAAACAAATGCGGACATAGTGTCTTTGTTTATGGCATGGTGTCTGGAGCTCCGACTTGTTCTGAAAGTCAAAGAAATCATGAACAGGTGTGTGCAGAAGGAATGACTAGGCGGAATGGAAGCTTTATTAGGATTGGAACGAGACATGGATGGCTTTGAAAGTGTGGGTGGAGTGTGGATTCACGTGAGTGAATTCAGTCCTCCCTTGCGACCATTCTTGCTTTGGAGTGCGACATTCGATAAAGAGGCCAGAAGAAGTGTTGCACAAGTTAGGATATATGGTATTGTGCAATACCTTGAGATGGTCAATGTCTGGGAAGTGGGTGTGGAGATGGAAAAATGGGGACCTTGGCCGGAATATAGAGCACTTGTGCAACGAACGGTTCTTGCACGCACAAAACAACGGGGTCGACCTTGTGGAAGAACAACTAAGAAGGGTCATGTCCTGCAGTTCGGTGAAGGCTCCACCAGGGAGACATAAATTAACCAAGTTAGGAACATGGAAGTGTTGGACGTGGAAGAGGGCACGGTCACTGTTCATGTGGTGTAGCGAGATGGCACATACAACCTTTTTTGAAGCAAGGACTGTGTTTTTTTTTTTAAATGTTTTTGAATGTGTTATGTATGGACTGTTATGTATATCGTCCACTGACTTCGATGGTCTAGTCGGCTAGCCATCGAGGTTTATCTTACAGAATGTAAACATCTTTAGAATTAATATAAAATATAGCTTTACCGGACAAATAAAAACTTTGTTGACACCAACTGGTACTCTTATCTTCTCTGTTTTGAAATTGTTGTTAATATTTTATTATATATGGTGGAAAAACAAATGTTTTTTATTGTACGTGCATGAAATTGTTGTATAACATCAAAGTCAAGCATTTCAATATATATGTCTACAAATAAAATAAAATTCTTGTAGCACAATTGAGTTTCTATTCTAGTCATCTTGGTCATTCTCAGAGCATTTTATATGCCATTTTGGTCATAACCAATACTTCATCGGTTGCCCAACCACCGATTTGCTAAAAAAATGTAAAGTTTCTCAAAAAGTTGCAAAAAGTTGTCAAGCAACAATGACAACTTTTTGTCAAATGTGCATTTTTACTTATACTGAACCTCCTAGCATGACTTCCTAACATTAAACCGATATGGCTAAATGCCTAGTGAGGCTTTAGAAGTCATTTTAGATCAATACAATAAGAACCCCATTCTTAAACAAAATGTAACCCAATTTAATGTAATAGAACGTGATTCACATTACAACAAATTCTTAAACAGATTTATGAAGAGGACAAAGCATGTTTCATCAACAAAGAAAGTAATCAGTACATTTGAAGTAGAAACAGTGAATCTTGTATATTAATGTATGAGAAATGACAGTACACAGAAGCTACCCACTTGGAGATACTTCATTGCAATTTGCTTACACAAAATGACACTTTTGCTTCCTATAAAATTTAATAATACATATGACTTTCAGTCCTTACAACAATGATGCTCCAAAATCCCCCCCCAAAAAACTCCCTTTGTTACGCAAGATGACTCAATACAAATACAAATGCTGAAAGACAAGAATGAAAGGACACACCCTTTCATTATCTTAACAACTATGTGAACATAAATTAAAACGCCTAACCAAGATATCAATTACATTACATAAAGTCAAACACCACACTAGGACTTTCGATCCAGCCACCGTCCACATTTTTTAATATGCCCCAAGTAGGCCAGATCCTTATATGTTGTAGCATTGAAGATGGCATCCTTGGCTGCATTCTCAATCGCATAAAATTTTTCCAATTGATCGACTGTGTCATTCATGTCAAGGACATCTGCTCTGGCGATGGCTTGGGCTGCATTAAGCATAGACTTGCACTCAGCGATCCATACAGTTTTGTCTTTGATCACACCTGCATCATCTACCAGACTGGGAACCCCATGCTCAACAATCTGTTGGCATTCATCAAATTCAGACTTCAATGCCTCTGTAACTCCCTCATGTGTAACAAGCAGACCCTGCAGCTTCTTTTTTTCTTTCTCTTTCGTCGTTGCATCCTGTAACATCATGTCAAGTCTATCTTGAATTCTAGTGTGTGAAATCATATTGTCCATGTTCCTCTGATATTCACCCCAGAATTGGTTCAATGCTTTCTCCATATTGTCATACCTCCTACTTAGCAACACGCAAGCCGTATCGGCCCTAATGCTCTTCATCTATTTTTTCAACTTGTTATGTTCATAAGATAGCTTTTCAATTTTTTTCTTCCATTCGCCTCTTGAATCTGTAATTTGGGGAACAGGGTGCCCACTCCTCTTAAGGGTCTCTTCATACAAAGCCTTATACTTATTCTTCTCTGCTATCTCATGTTTCATTTGGGCCTTATTAAACTTTGAAATATTGATACCCATGTCAACTGTGACTATAGGATCTACTTCCCCAACCTTCAAGGTCATCATGTGACCAAAAGCTTTATCTATGTCAATGATTTTTGGCCTCTTATTAGGAGGATATAAGGCCCACAATAACATTTCTTCCTCCTTTGGATCATATCTTGATCCAATAAAAATATCTTGCACTCCTTGGATGTTTAACTTCATATCCTTATTATCTGAATGTAACAAAGAATCAAAAATAAATGAAGCACTCAGGTCCCATCTTGGAAACACAATTATTCCTGTGTCTACTAGCAATTGTCTGCCCCTTTGCGGGGTCATAGTATCAACTTCTCTTTCAATGTCTTCCTTCAAACTCATCATCATTTCTGCTTCATTATCAGGGGTCACATTTGGCACTGCTTCCCTCAATTTCTTACTCTTGAAGTGGTACAGGAATGATTTGAATTCCTTAGACTTAATGAAGTGATCATCAGATACAAAAGAAACATGTTCTACCATTCTTTCATCTGTCTTTGCATTTAGAGCAAGAATAAGCCTATCTTCTGCCTCTGAATCCTTCTCCTTCTTAGGGGCACGGAGCTTGGAGACTACTTCATTTTCCCCTAAATCACTTTGGGCTAGTTCTCCCTCCATGTTTTCTAGTTTGTGCCTTCTTTGCTCTAGCTTCTTCTCTAAGGTCTCCATAACTCCTGCAAGCTCTTCCACCTCCTTATTCCTGCACATGTCTTCAAATTCATCCTCCTCATGGAGGTAGTCTCCCAAATCCTGTCTTTTCCTGCTTGAATGGATGTAACCCTCAGGATCATAGCATGCTCTAGATACGTGCCGAAACAAATTGTATTCATCCACCAGCTTCCTATCAATGGCCTCGTATGCCCTAGTTGATACAATTTTAAAATCCTGAAAGTGAAGTGTGCCGGGGAGGAAAGCTTGCTTGTGTGCTCCTCTGAAATGTTTGGCATTAGACACACTTAACTGCCTTACAATTTCCAAGAAGGCAATCCTGTCTGGTGCAGGCTTAGGGAGAACATATGGATAACCCTCAAATCCATAGCATCAAACAAAAGTGAAGTTTTGGCACGAGTACCAATCACCCCAGTTGTGATTGACCTTTGGATTTTGGTGCTCGTTAAGCCTAAGAAACTTCTTAACCTCCTCTGAAAATGATCCTTGCCAAGGCTCACCAAAGAGAAAGAAAAGTGGTTTGATAAAGAACTCCTCAAATTTGAGGTAATGAGAACTCTCAAACCTGTAATCCCAAAGGGAAACCCATAATTGCACTGGTTGCTCCTTTCCATCTTTCCCAATTGTATTCACATTCAATTCTTCCAGCCATAACCCTCTAAGTCTCCCATAAAATAAAATGATGTGCATTAACACTGAGTAGTGCTTGAAATATTTGTCTAGATTGTCTTTCAGGTTTAAGAAACCTTCATGCAATCTGTCTACCAGGTAAGAAGTGAAGTCAAATGCCCTAGGCTCATGCCTCTGCACTTCTGCTGCTAGAACAAGTGGTCCAATGTTTTCCACATCAGAAGCCTCAACTCCTCCCACCTGACCACAAGCCATATATGTATATTGCAGATACTTCTTAAAAATAGCCATGTCATATGGAGGACCTTCTTCGTTTGTTAGCCTCCCCTTCTCTGCTTTATGGACAGTGAGGTTCCAGCCCTGGTATGTAGTGTCCATCTTCCTGTACTCTTCTTCCAAATCTACAAAAGACAAAAGCAATTCTGCCTCCAAATCTACTGCAAAAACTTCCTGAATCGTAGCCTTTGCAAAATGCACTAGAGCAGTCCCATCAGGCAACATAATGCATTTCTTGTTTTCATTATAATTTCTTACTAAAAGCTTCAACAAATCAATGTTCACAAACACATTGGGTACTACAAGTTTACCGAGACCCGTTTTCCATGGGTTCGAAATTGGTGTGGGGTTATCCCTGTGGAAGTAATGGAAAAGGAACAACTCATGCCCTCGCACTTTGGTGAATATATCCCCAATCCCTCTGTATATGTCCTCTAACTGCTCGCGGACAGGCAAATTTATCTTAGCTTTGCGTGACCTAGCTCCTTGAGAGCCCATTTGCTCTATCATGTCCTGATTCAGCTTTCTACCCGATTTCTTTGTTGCGGTACTCGATACTTCGGCAGCTTTTCGCTTCCCTTTTGACCTTGACCCCTCCATTTTTGCAAATTATTTCACTCTATATTCAGTAACTCAGAAATTTTCTCAATAAGCACTTAATATCTTTCTGCAATTACTTCGTGAGAAATACTGCTCCCTCTGCAATACCGGATATTTGGGACAGATTTGCTTGCAATCTTTGTAATTGATTATTGCAATATTTGATAGATTTGCTTCGTGCGGCAACAAATGTACTCAATTTATGCATTTAATGGAAACTATGTTGTCACGGTCAGTTCTTCTCATGATGAAAACCAACGGCTAATCGACGACACTCCTCCCGATGATTCAAATGTTTGCCGCCGGTTGTTATTACTTTACGGAGCCTTACTTTACCTCTTTTTTGCTTTCTGATTGGAACAAACTACCCCAACCCACTTATCGGGTCTCCGAATACCTAAATTTTCTTTATCCTGATGGTTCGTTTCAATATACCAACGGACGATATCTTCCGGTTGATCCAACGGCCCGCGTTGTTTTGTAAAGGAAAGATGGTCAGAGTTTATCTTTCGCGAAGCAGCGAAAGGGAAGTGGGCCCATAGTGAGGATGATGTGGAAAGTAAACAAGGTGCATCTTCAAAAGGATCCGATAGACTGCGCTATTTTGGTGGGTGAAATAGCGTGGAGTTTATCTTTCGTGAAACAGCAAAAGGATGGTGGGCCCGACATATCAGACTAGTCCTGTTTTTTTTAAAAAACGGCCATATTGAAGAAAAATACCATATCAAGATAGTGCAAAAAGAGTTATATCAATCCCCGATGACATGGAGAATGGGGAAGGCAGACCCATCAGTATTACCTATACCGATAAAACAAACTCGGAAGCATAAAGCATAAAAGTGCATCGGAGACTGATTGGGACTTCGGGAGGAATAGAAAAAGGCTATTTCGACCCCCGATGAAGATAAAAGCACTTGCGGGGTATTAGTGTAAATTATATCGATAAAGTAAACATGCATTAGGACTCATTGGGACATCAGAAGAAGCAGTTTTATGCTATGCCGAGTCCCGATAGGGCTATTAAGGTGGATGGAGAGTTGCTAGGAGTTCGTCGGGCTGATTTATGCCGATAACGAGGGGGACTTGGTCATAATGCAGACTACTATATTCAGATCATCGGGGCATTAGAGGGACATAAATTGAACTATAGCGATACCCGATGGGGCATATCCGACTATGTTCGGCTATCGGGAGCGGTCTCGGTCTGCTATACCGATACTCGGTCAGTAATGACTAACACGCGTGTTAGTCACACATTTTACACTGTCGATTCTGCAGTTAGTGGTTGCAATTGACTAACCTGTCGTGAAGCAGCGAAAGGGAAGTGGGCCCAGAGTGAGGATGACATGGAAAGTAAAGAAGGTGCATCTTCAAAGCGATCCGATGGTCTGCGTTATTTTGGTGGGCGAATTAGCATGGAGTTTATCTTTTGCGAAGCAGCGAAAGGATGGTGGGCCCGACATATCTCCTTCTTTTTAAAAAAATGGCCATATCGGAGAAAAAGACCATATCGGGATAGTGCAAAAAGAGTTATATCGATCCCTGATGACATGGAGAATGGGGAAGGCGGAACCATCGATATTACCTATACCGATAAAACAAACTTGGAAGCATAAAGCATAAAAGTGCATCGGAGACTGATCGGGACTTCGCGAGGAATAGAAAAAGGCTATTCTGATTGCCGATGAAGATAACAACACATGTGGGGATATCGGTGTAAATTATACCGATAAAGTAAACATGTATTAGGACTCATCGGGACATCGGAAGAAGCAGTTTTATGCTATGCCGAGTCCCAATAGGGCTATTAAGGTGGATGGAGAGTTGCTAGGAGTTCTTCAGGTTGATTTATGTCGATAACGTGGGGGACTTGGTCACAATGTGGACTGCTATATTCAGATCAACGGGGCATTAGAGGGACATAAATTGAACTATGCCAATACTTGATGGGGCATATCCGACTATGTTTCGGCTATCGGGAATGGACGCATCTATTTTGGCTCCAAAAAGACACTACGGATTGACTAACACGCATGTTAGTCGCGCATTTTACACCATCAATTTTGCAGTTAATGGTTGCAATTGACTAACCTGTCACTAATACACTATACAAAAGGTCTATTTTGGAGCTAGAATAACCGCGGCCATCAGGAACAGTCTCGGTCTACAAAATAGACAGTGTAAAACGAGTGACTAACACGCATGTTGGTCAATCTGTACAATGATTTTGCATAACAGTTTGAAGCTAACAGAGAGATTGAAGCAATATTAAAGTACAGAAAAGGCAAAACTAACAACTATAGATCAATACTTCATGTGACAAAAAATTTGTATTTGAATACATGAATACTTAACAAACATTGTGTTAAAAAAATGGCAGCAGTGTGTAAGAAGCATTGGTTCTTTACAAATTGTAATGTCCACCAACCATCCCTCATCAATACATGTAGATGAAAATGAGGACCCTGAAAATGACATCTTTAAACATAAAAAATATTGGCTACAAAATGACCATCTAAGGCGCTCCATGCACCTACAATGGTGACACTTTCTCCTATTTACCATGACAAGATGTTTAATAACTTTTCCGGTAACTACCTAAAATAGTGCTACTGCTAATTTTACAAAATTGATCCTATTGTCTGCAATAGGGTCATAGAAGTGTAGCCAGTGACATATGCAAAACAGGAAATTGTAGTTAAACAACAAAACTAACTCCCAATGTATTGGAGTATGACACCCATGTTCTCTCCAATCTCCATTACTTTGATAGTGGTTGGTACCGCGAGCCAGTTATCATCGGAGTTCAGTAGTCTACGGAAGGGAACCAGATTCCCATTCCTCACCCCCACCCTATACACCTCCCACGCCTCTTAGATGAAGTTCTTCCTCCTTTCCTGTGCTGCCCTTTTTGGGCAGTTTCCTCGTCTTTAGTGTCTGACTCCTCCGATTCAGAGGAGATGTAGTTGGTGTGGTTAAAATAGATGCGGAGGGTGCTTACCCAACAATCAGAATCCAACTCTAGAATGGCATTTCCTAGGGCCTGCCCATGAGACAGGCAGACAAAGCTGTCGATCCTCTGTATGGTCGCTTCCTTTGAATCGAATATGTCAACCATAGTGCAAATGATAGCCTCAAAAACAAACCCATCACATCAATGTCGATTAGTACCCAATATACCATTAGCCACCCGCCATACAACATTCCAGAGCACATCGTTTGCTTGAAATAACCGGCTGCATTGGGCCTAGATCGATTCCTCTCTACATAGGCAACTGACACCAAAATGATGCACCATCGGTTCAGTTCGAGACTTGCAGTCTTAAGACTACAATCTGAACCATTCCTTATATAAAGTTTCAAACTTTCTAGAGAAGTCTAGATACCAACCACAAGAGGCCCGAAATCCAATCAAGGTTCATCCGAACAACATATCTTTACTATTATGAGAACTAGCCGTCAAGTTCCCAACTCCTATGTACTTTATCTAATTGGCCTGATGCGAATCTACCAAAGCGCATGAAAAAACCACAAAGGTCTCTGGTTTGTCCCTCCACTAAGGTATGGCAGGCCTACATCTAGCTAGAAAGAAGCTCCAGATGAAACCACATTGGCAAGCCAAAGGAGGATTATCGGCAACACTTATACCGATGAAACATAGTGCAGACTCATTGGAGCACATTAAAACATACTCAACTCGGTGTGCACTTTTCGTAAGATCATTCCATCGAGATAGCTTGTTCCGATGAGAAATAAGGCGGTTGCTTTCTATCGACTTGCATCGGCTTATCGACAAAGCATATAAATTGCTATATCCATGACCTATGAAAGCATCGGTATAACTTGTAACGAAATGGCCAAGCTTATAACATAGTACCGGGAGATTGGAAGTAATAAGAAAGTTTTATCCCGATACCCGATGACTAAAGGAAACTGAAGGCGACCCCATCGAAAAGAATATTCATATCAGGGCAGTGCGAAAATTGCTATACGGATCCCCGATGATATGGAGAATCGGAAGTCCGAGCCATCGGTATTACCTATATCAATAAAAGAACTCGTAAGCATATAACACAAAAAAGTGTATCGGGAATTCATCAGGATTTCGGGAGGAATATAAAAGGGCTATTCCGACCCCTGATGAAGATAGAAGCATTGGTTGGAGTATCGGGGCGAGTTATACCGATAAAGAGTGCATCAAGTGAGGATTCATGGGGACGTGAGAAGAAGACTTGTATGTTTTGTTGAGACCCAATAGGACCATTGTAAGTGCGGGAAGCGTCTATTCCTTAGGTGAAGTCTTCATCCATATTTGGTCCATTTGAGCCATTTAGGGTGTTTGTAGGCTTAAGGGGATCTATCATTTCCTACCTTGTATTTCCCTTATATCTTACAAAGTCATCTATACCTGTTTGGGTATTGTATTATACCACCATACCTTTGCCTACTATGCACCAAAAACCAATGGAGTTCAGCACCTTAATGAAACTGTAACATTAAAGAGTCATCTAAATTCAAACAATACTCCCACAATCAAATATCTCTACATATCCCATTAGTTTGGCTTCTGCAGATTCCTATATATGCCTGAGACACATAAGAATTTATTCATACCACATTAAACTGCGCTCATCAAAATTCAAAGCATCTTACAAAGAATTTACTGATACAAATGATTCCTGCATATTTAATTCCTCTCCTCAAGAGAAAAGCTAAGAAAAATATATACTGAAAGTTGCCTTACAACCCTTATTCAAACAAAATAACCCTAGATTATTCAGAATGAAGCAGTAAACACTTGCAAACACATTTGAAGATGACACAAAGTTTAAACTCAAAACCGATGGTCTGTATATTGATATTTTCTTCAAAGAAAGTATTACAAAAACTTTCAAATATTCTCCATTAAAACTTGGAAAAGCCCAGACAAATCTTTGCAGTGTTTTCTTACAATATTTTGCGATCATTTCTTACTAGTCCTGGTATCCATTTATAACAATATGGATGCACACATAGCTTCGGACTTTCCTAGGAGAGTTTGTTACAGTCATTGCTTCTCAAGAAGAAGTTACAAAACCTTTTACAAAAGCAGTTACAAGTCTTTTTCAACTTCCGCAGTTTCTTCTACTTGTTGTCCAGTTGCAACCTCTGCTAACTGCTTTGCATCCTGTATGGCATATTTTCTTGTCCACTCATTGTATACATCATCAGTTGGCCACGCGAAGTTAATCACTTTTTCTTTTGCCTTGGCTAACCTTTTCTAGGAATTCCTCATTTTGTTAACCTCTTAATTGAGAAAACCATAATGATACTTGATTCTCTCTATCTCCTGAATTGTTACAACAAAAAAGGAAGCATCATCTAAGTCAATAATTCCTTTTATTCTACCTGACAATTTGGCTTCTAATTCCTTAAGCCATACTTCTTTGTCCTTTAATTGGTTTGGGCTGGCAAAACCTCCTGGGAGTAATTCAAAAACTTGATCACTGTACTCTTTCTTGTACAAATTGATCTTCCTATCTACATTATCTATTCCTTCTACTAATTTTACTAGATCCTTTGTGGTGTCACAAGTGGATTTGATAATAGGATCAGCCCCTGCTTCGTCATAGGATACATAGATAAGCTCCAAATCTTGCTCTCTGGGCTTCCACTTGTCAAAAATAGGCATTAAAATAGCCTTATCTCCATTAAGCTCATTCCACATATCTAGAATCTTGCTCTCGTTGTTATACAATAATGAGGCCCCCATGGTATCGACAAAAGTTGAAATTGTAGCCCTTACTCTTTCTTCATATTTCTTTGCGTATCGGGCCTGAGCCTGTTTTAAATTTTCCAACTCATGAGGAGTGATCTCAACCATTTGAGAACTAGAACATGCTGGAGATGGTGGTAACTCAATAATGGGGCTGGTAGGTGGAGGTCTTGCAGGAGAAGAGGAGATCATCAGTGTTGAAGACTCACCTTGATGGTACTGTCCTGCCAACTGGCTTTGTAGCTTGACAATGATGCTATCTCTACCTCTTATCTCATCCTTGGCATTGCTATAAGCTTTTAAAACTGTCTCCAGCTTAGCTTGGAGATCTGCCTTTTCTTTTGCCTCTCTTTCTGCTATTGCAACATTAAACTTTGTAGTCTCTAGCACAGTGCTAGCAACTTCCACTACCCCAGTGTTCTGCACTCTTTTTACTATCATTCCACCAAGGTAACTTGACCCTGGGGTGTCTTTATTTCTCTTATTTTCATCTCTCTTAAGAGACCACATGACCAGTGCAACATTGTCTTTGCTGAAAGTGACTCCCTCCATAGGTTTGGTCTCTTTTCTTACTGCCTCCAATACCAAGGCATCTGCTATGTCCCACTCGGGGAGAATGAGTACCCAAGCCTGTGCCACCATGTCTCTTCCTTGCTCAGAAGTGATGGTCTTAAACTCATCAATCATTTCTTGCTTTATTTCCTCCTCAACCACAACTGGATCTTTGTGGGGCTGCTCACCTTTTCTCTTTTCACACCTTGCATTATATTTGTCAATGTTTTGCTTCCACACAAATTGCATGAAAGCTTCTGATGTGACAAAATTATTATCAGCCAAGAAGTCTTCATTGTCATGTTTGATCTCAGGATCCCACTCCTGGCCTTTGAATTTATTAACAGTAATGTTCATCTCAGCTGTGAGGGGCTCTTCTGGCATTCCCTCGTCCACTTCATCATAAGTGTAAGCTATCTCTCCAAGACTACCTAATTGTAGCAATTGCTTAGCTACAGCCTGTTCATCTCCTATATGAATAGGGGATTGAGATGGGGAATACAAAGGTTCATCAGATTATATTTCTTTTCCCACTCTTTGTTTCTTTGGGCTATCTTGAATGTCAATGACATCCTGTATCTTCCTCTTCCCTTTTGAGGTAGAGGGCTCCCCTGTTGTAGGCATTAACACACTGTAATTGGACTTCTTGTGCAACATGTAGTCACCAGGAGGGATTGCTCTGGCATATGTGGACCTACTTAGAACCAATCTTGTTTTCTTAGGGTTTTTTTTAATTACAACCTCCCTCTTTTCTTTCAAAGTTTGCATCACATCCTCAAAACAAAGAATTAAGAACTTTATTTTCTCCTCAAAAGGGTGGAAGCTAGACAATGGGTCATAGCTGGTATCAAATTGGTGTACAAAGTCTAAGGCTTTTTTATAAGCCACCCACTTTTCCTTCCTCAACTCTTGCTCATCTAGATCAAACTCATTCCTAATGAGGTCTTCAGGAAACTAGAATCGATGGGGTCTACCTCTACATACGACCCTCTTTCTGAACATGCCATTGAAGAAATCTTTAGGATCGGCACACCTGGATACTGCAATTGATAAGTGATAAGGTCGAAGAAAATCCTCAAAGAATTTCCAACCTCCTTTAGTTATTACAAATTGGTGGGCTACAGTAACTGTAGGGAAAATGGTCCCTTTACCTCTACTATCAGCTCTGCCTCTTGCACACTACCAATCTGTCTGAGGACTTCTGCAATTCCCACCTTGAGAGGGACCTGATAGGGCAACAAAAATGGGGTTCCTTTGAAACCATATACTCTGAACACTATGGAGATAGGGTATAAGTAGATATCACCCCAATTGTGGACAATTTTTATATCCTCAGCAAATTCTTTTGGCCTAATAAATTCCAAAAGAACCTTAGGGACTCTTGGATTCTCTAAACAGATGAGAGTCCTAATCTTAGATGCAAAACACTTATCAAACTTTAAGAAGCTAGCATCTTCTCTGTCCCATGATAGCACTGTAGTCCATAACTGAACTAGCATCTTTTCTCCATCCTTCTCTTTTACAAGATCCATCCCATCTGCAATGTAATCACCACCCTTGAAAAGAAACAGGGGCATGAGGAGGGAATACAATCCAAAGGGCCTATCCACTTTCCCATTCTTTATTCCTATCAATCCTTCATGGATAGCATCAATGATATAAGGGGCATAATCAAATGTCACTGCCGGAGAAGGATTCAAAATTTGAGCAATCATTAACATATAATGAGTTGGCATATTTGGTTCAGCATCTTCTCCGAGAATTTGGTAGAGTGACCAATATAATCCCTTAGCTCTAAGGGTGAATAGATTCAAGGAGAAAGGCTCCATAGTATTGGGTCCTACAATAGTTAATCCACCTATCTTAACAAAAAACTCTTTAAGAGGCCCATTTCTAAGGTGATTCCTTTGTGCATTGTAGACCTGAGCCAATGATTTGAAGTTGATGGGTTCCAAATAATTGGATACTTCACTAAGATCGAATGCATTTCTGAACTCCTCATCATTAATCTCGATGAGGGTTTTTCCATTTATGTCCTTAATACTCTTTGTAATCAGGTCATAATTATGTGCAATTTGAGTCAAGAGGTCTACATCCATGAATACTCCTGGAACTACCAATATTCCCACATCTAACTCCCAGGTGTTGTTCATTGGGGCTGGGGAATTTCTCATGCCAAATCCAACTTTGAATAACCCTAACCCAGACAACCCAACCTGTGGGTCTCTCAACCAGTTACACTTCTCATATAATCCCTCTCCAATTTTCAAGCAAGGAGCTCTTGGCACTAGTTCCTTTGCCTTAGCTGCCGCATTAGTTGACATTGTCAACTGTTCAAGGAAATCATCACATATAGCCCTTTCTTGGTAGTTAACCTTTCCTGAGAATTCTCTTTTAGGTGTCATCTTATATAACTATGCGAGTAATCTAATTACTACCCCAACTGTTCAACAATAAATCGAAACCTCAATTGACACACTTTGTCAAGTAATTGCGATGTGAGAGTACAAGAAAACCTGTTTTTTCTTGAAGAAAATTTCGCTCTGCAATTGAAGAAATTTGCTTTGCAACTACTCTTCAGAATAATGCCTTCATTTAATTGATGCAGAATCATATACAGTAGTAGGGCTCTTAACTGCAACATTGATACTGCATGCTTCAACTGTCCCTTCAGAATTGAATTCATGAAAGAATTTGAAATTTTCACTCCAACGGGTCACGACACATTCTTTTCGCTCTTTCGCCATTTCACAAAGCATAACATGTGAGTAATTTCACCAAACGAAATCACACCAAGCATCCGATCAGATGGAACTCGCATCCATGAAACAACGCGAGCCCTTGGATCAAAACGGAGTTGAACCCCTTTTAAACTTCATGCTTTATTCGTTCTTCGGGCCCCAAAAACCTTTTGCCATTTTGCAGGTTTTAAAACACGAGCACTTTACCTTCGCGAACACATGCGGACCGTTAGATTATATCTGACTTGCTTGATGCTTAGCAACCTATTAAGGTTCGACAGACTCAGCTCTATCCATCTGGCGTTTGGTCCATTGTGTGTCACCTCTTTACTTGCTAAAAAAGCAGCGGGATCCATTTCCTTTATTGCCACCTGGAAGGTCGAGTCATTTCGCCATTTCGCGAAAAGTAATTTGCTTGCTGGTTTCGGCTATGAATCAATGCCAGCCGTTAGATCTTGAACGAGATGAAGCTTCTTTAAACCAGGCCAAATGTGCACCATTGAACATGTTTTTTCCTTTTTCTATTTCGCAAGTCTTAAAGAACTTGCAACTTCGCCTAATGAAATGGCGAAAGCTGTAGATCCATCTGAGAGCTGCACGACACTTACTGGGCCCGACAACATTTGAAGGAAAAAGAGATAAGGCAAAGAATTTTTACGATTATTGAATGACCGCCTAGGCAAATGACAAGGGGGGACACTTCTCACGACCCCAAGACCCATTACTTAAGTGAATAAAGTAACACAAGAATAGAAACCAGAGGGTTTTATCAGTTACTAAAGCGATTTTAAAACCTAAAACCTAAACCCTAAACCCATTTGGACTTAAAGCTGTCTTGGAGCAACAAGAACACACCGGACTCAAAATTTTTTGCAAACTTAGCCAATAATGAGAAAAACATTTTCAACTGCAAAATTTTTTGCAGTTAAAATTTTAACTGTAAATTTTTTTGTAGTTAATGGTTGCGATTGACTAACCTCTCACTAACACACTGTACGACAGGTCTGTTTTCGAGGGTTGAAGCTATTCCCTATTCTGGCTCGTTAGTACAGCGTGATAGTGACGTGTTAGTCAATCGCAACCATTTATTGCAAAATCAACAGTGTAAAACGTGCTACTAACACGCATGTTAGTCAATCCATACTGCCGTTTTGGAGCCAGAATAGACGCGTCCATTTTGGAGCTAGAATAGCCATGTTTGACCCCTCCCGATAGCCGAAACATAGTCGGATATGTCCCATCGGGTATCGGCATAGTTCAATTTATGTCCCTTCAATGCCCCAATGATCTCAATATACCAGTCCACATTGTGAGCAAGTTCCCCACGTTATCGACATAAATCACCCCGAAGAACTCCTAGCAAGTCTACATCTGCCTTAATAGATCTATCGGGACTCGGCATAGCATAAAATTTCTTCTTCCGATGTCCCGATGAGTCCTAATGCATTTTTACTTTATCGGTATAGTTTACACCAATATCCCCGCAGGTGCTTTTATCTTCATCAGAGGTCGGAATAACATTTTTCTATTCCTCCCGAAGTCCTGATGAGTCTCCGATGCACTTTTATGCTTTATGCTTCCGAGTTTGATTTATCGATTTAGGTAATACCGATGGTTCCGCCTTCCGATTCTCCATGTCATCGGGAATCGATCTAACTATTTTTTGCACTATCCCGATATGGTCTTTTTCTCTGATGGGCCCACCTTCAGATTTAAACCGATGAGTATGAACAAAGGTCAAGTGAACTGGAGGCATATTTCAAATGGCCTTGGCTACTGTAGCTCCAAATTAGACCTGTCGAACACTCAACATATCACTCAACATTCCCTTCAATAAGCCGAAGTGATGCTTTTTCATGAAGATATTGCAACATATCACCTGTACATACAATCCACCACTAAATGCTCTTATGATGAAACTAAAAGTGTCCACATATAGCACAAAACTATTTTGTAAAAATATGTGCTAATAGGATGGGCAAGATGAAGGTCTAACGGTAAAGTAGATTTGGTCATATGTGCGAAGCGACCAATATCATGGCAAACACATTTGACATCAACCAATATCTCAAAACAGTATCACACTGAAGATATAATCATTGTGGCTGTTTATTGTTTACGATATCTCTTTCTTTCTCCGATATGTGCAGGACGAGAATGGGAAAACACCGGAAATGGCGGGACATTATGGTATTGGAAGTTCCAGATGGTGGTTAAGGTTTGCGTCATTTCTGTTCAAGGGATATTCAGTGGATGCCAATTTGTGTCAAAAATGATTCAACGTTAGACCTGTGTGCAGCGATTCCCCTGGGTAGATTGGATGCATTCGTGAGAGGGGAATCGTTGCACGAAGGTGTTGAAACCCAATTCCTCTGAAAGCGACACACTGAGCACGATAGTTCTTTGCACAACACGCATACAACAAAGATGTACAGCTGGTTCGTAGACACATTCTTTCATATTCTTTGTCTACGTTTAATGACATAACGACTGTTCTTGATAATAGGAGAGTTGTTTTTTGAAGGTATTGGTGTTCATATGGACCAGAAGACAACAGGAAAAAGTCATCGAATAAGAAGTGCGTGTGGACATATAAAAAAAAAAGAGGTTGTACATGCCACTTCATTGTTAAGGTGTTATATGGTAGGGCAGATGTGGCCATCTTGATATTCAAGCAACCATTGCATGTAGACAAGAATGGTGAAGCTTGTCATGGCGTCGATGATACCAGCAATGAGCTGTGCTCTCAATTTGCACCAAACCTTTCTGATGAATGCAAAGCATATATAGAGAGGCTATTGCTAATGGATGTGAGCATTGATGCTATTGTGGACAGACATCTTGATGATCTCATTTTTCATGACATGTTGAAGAAGAGAGATTCATTCGTGACACGCAAGGATGTTATCAACGCGGTGACGGGGGTCCATTCTATTCGGTCACGAAAGCATGTGCACGATGCCACTAGCATCTTAGAATGGAAAAAATAGGATGAGGCAAATTTCTTTTTTTTCCAGCAGCCACAAGGTGCCAATAGACCTTTCATTATGGGAATACAAATGGCTTGGATGCTTGACATGATGGTACGATTCTCGCATGACTCAATCATCTCAATGGATTCGACATTTGCAACAAAGAAATACGGGGTATGTCTCTTCGAACTTAACCTGTCCGTTTTTCATGCAGCCCATTTGATCTGTGGATGGTCATGATCTTCCTGTTTGTTGTTTAAAATAGTATCAATTGTATTCGTGTCTCGTCTTCGATGAGCAGTAATCGGGGGTGCCTATTGCATGGGCTGTGACATCAAGGAACAAGATCGAGGATATCCAGGTGTGATTGATGGAGTTGCGGAGATGAGGAAAGGAAAAGAGGCCTGATTGGAGGATCAATGCATTTGTCATGGATGATGCAAGTGTAGAGATTCAAGCCATAGAGTAAGTGCAAGAGGGATATTTTGTCTACATGAAATCAAACAGTATGGTACACTACTTTACATTTTATTTTAAATGACCACGCTCCCGACTCAGCCCAATTAAACGTTTTGTTCATAACAGGACTGTTTTTGAATGCCGTGTCATACTTTGTATTTGGCACGTGTCAAGCATGGTTGAAGAATGTATACAAGTATGCAACGAAGGAAAGAGTAATGGACATTTTTCACCATCTAGGGGCGATAATGATGGCAATGCATGAAAGTGAAGAGAGCACGGTGGAGGAGCTGCACACTTTCTTTGCCGAATTTAGTGATCAGCCACATTTTCTAGAGTACATCTATAGCACATGGTGTCAAGGAGAAGGCCGTATCGGTGAGTTCGACATTACATTCGAGTAGTGGCTTTATGACTTGTTACTCGTTTTGGTTGTCATTTGGTAGTTGACATCCTACTCCTATTTTTAATTTCTTTATTTCAAATTTTGTTTTTTTGGCCAGCTATGTGGGCGAAAAACTTCAGGAATTTCGCTCATGCTAACTAGGACACAAATAATGCCATCGAATCATACCATGGTAAATTGAAATCATTGCGTCTAAGAGATGATAAAAAGACGTGCTCGAGGAGGATGGACAATCTGTATTTTATACTTGTGTATAAAGTGGAACCATTCTACTAGCATAAGCGAGAATTGCAATATTTTGGATTTATCAAAAACTACAGGTTGACACATTTGCAAACTAGTATGGAGAGGGCAAAGGCAATTCCTGATGCCGATTGTGTTCCAGACGACACTACTCCTGGATGGTACTGGGTGAAAAGTCAGTCCTCGTGCAACTGGTATGTGGTTAGGAAATTTGGGGATCACTTCTACATCTGTGAATGTCTGTGGAGTTTGCGAGGAAACATGTGCAAGCATGCGTTGAAGGTTGTTGCAATGATGAACAATTCATTCCACGATTCACGTGTTCCGGGTAAGTGGATGTTCGTGAATGTTGATTTTTTGCTAACTTAAAAGATGTGTACTTCACCCTAACATCTTGTTTCATATAGATCCTATTCATATGTCGACTCCAACATCTGCTAATACTAATGAAAACCCAACACCTGAACTTGTCGTCGATACCATTTCTAATGCACATACAAATTTAGAGGATGTAGACACCGTAATGTGGAACGAAGCAAACAGAAAGTTAAACATATTGTCACAAACAATGTCGGCTTCAGGCGATAAACTAATGGCATTTGTAGGCTGTCTGGATAGGTTCATGGCTGATCTTCAGGATGCCAGTGCCATGTCATTTGATTTTAGACTGTCTACCAATCCAGCCAATACAACCACTGAACATATGCGGCCTTGGTTCAGTGCAAGTCAGGTCCGTCGTCACAATCGACGACAACATAGGCATAGTAGTAGGAGTGAGATCTGTCATGATGTTCAACAACCTCTCACCTTTGAGTTTCCCTTTGAGACTTCTAGGAGGAGAAGGGGAAAGAGGCAATTGGACCAAGCACGAGAATCGCATGTCCTTGCTACTGCATCGGTTGTCTCTGATACAGGTTGGTACTCTAGTGTCACCTGTAAGTGGTTTCTAAACATGTGAATGCTGCACGCATTTATTTAGTCGTTGTGTCTTGTAGTCGGTGAAAGTGATACACACTTATCTGTGACAGTGTTTGGCACCCCCTCAACACCTGGCCATAGGAATCCTCGTCGGCGATTGGCTTTTGATGGTCTTTTACGTGGAGAGGGATCACACAGTGATCCTCACTGATACTAATTTTGGTATTATTTGTTCACATCAAGCTTTCTATTTCTAACTATGTCATATATGTGCTTGATGTCCCTTGATGTTTAGCCATTCTTCATTCAACCTATTGCGTAATATGGAACAACTTTGTTTATTCTAGTTGCGTTGTAATGTTTACTATAATTGTCCCTAACCATCTTTTATAATGTATGTTTGTATGCAGGTTCGTTGTTTTTTCGCCCTCTTTTATCACTAAATGGCATTCACATACACGTCCAGCAACAGGTGCAGGTTTTATGCAACTTAATTTTCAGTATTACGCTTTTATGTCTTCAATTTATTGAATGCTCTAGTTAAATAATTAATACTCTTATGTCTTACATTTCTTGAATGCTATAGTTATATTACTAACACTCTTATCATATGTATCTGCAGACTGCTAGAGAGGTTGGCAGAGAACGACGAGGACTCTGCCTTATTTCAGTGCCTCTCAGATGTCATTGTTTTGGATATTATCCGAACAATAACTCCCACACGGGCCACTGAGTGGACCATTTGAATGGGAAGACATTATGCCGAAGACAATATGTACATGGTCCACATACAAGACGTTATCTCCTTCGCCAGATTGTCAACTCGGTTGACGGTCGATTTGTATAGGCGACTATGGCCAGTGTATTTCACCCTTGCGTACTGGCCAGCCACTCTCCCTTGGATTCACATTATCTGTGCTGACAAACCCCATTGGAGACATGGACGGTCCCTGGTGCCTCACTCCAATGACAGTATCGAGGATGTCATGGAATTCTTTCCATGGAACCTGCTTATTATGGACTACACTCCCATTTTCATGGGTTATGGTAGTCCACGACCAGCACAAAGGTTTGTGAGGATATAGAATAGATTCCCATCGTAGGGGAGGTCCTCTAATTAAAATTGTATAACTGGTCCTGTAAGACTATGCTATTATTTATAAAACAGTTAATTTCTATGGTTACATAGCCGATCTTTGAACGTCGTTTGTCTCCAATGTTTACCATTTATATGTTTGTCTCAGTTATGTTTACAATTTATATGTTTGTCTCGGTTATGTTTATAGTTTAGGTGTTTGTCTCTATGCACTTTATCTGTCTAGAAAGCAATACACTTTATATGTTAATTTAAATCTAATAAATATAATCCTTTCTCTAAACAACATGCGCCTATTCTGGCTCCAAAAAGTTAGTCGCGCGTTTTACACCATCGATTTTGCAATAACGGTCGCGGTTGACTAACCTATCACTAACACGCTTTACGAAAGGTCTATTTTCGAGCTAGAATAGTTGTGGCCCTGATTAATTTGGATCATATCTTGATCCCCTAAATGTCAATTGACTAACCTCTCACTAACACATAAAACAAACAGCTGTGATTGACTAACCTAACACAAAAAAGTGAAACTAACGGCTCCGATTGACTAACCTATCACACAAACGCGATATGAACGGCTGCGGTTGACTAACCTATCAAAAAACGCGAAATGAATGGTTGCGGCTGACTAATGGTTGCAATTCGACTAGTGGCTGGCATAATTTTCCTTTTGCCACGCAAAACGGCGAACTAGACTAACATGTCATCGAAACTAACTGCTGCAATTGACTAACCTATAACAAACACGTGAAACTAACTGTTGCGATTGACTAACCTGTCACAAACACATGAAATTTACTGCTGCGATTGACTAATCTGTTAGTAACGCGTGAAACTTACGGTTTGGGATGACTAACCTTTCACAAACACGCGACATTTATGGTTTTGATTGACTAACCTTGCACAAACACGCGACTTTTATGGTTTTGATTGACTAACCTTTAACTTACACGCGAAACTAACAGTTGCGATTCCAGTATGGATTGACGAACACGCGTGTTAGTCACGCGTTTTACATTGTCGATTTTGCACTTAACGACTGCGATTGAGAAACCTTTCGCTAACGGCTGAAGCTATTCTGCTCCAAAACAGACCTTTCGTACAACGTGTTAGCGACATGTTAGTCAATCACAGCCATTTATTGCAAAATTGATGGTGTAAAACGCATGACTAACATGCATTGATAGAGAAGAGTCACCCACACTGGTTGACAGAGAAGAAGCTTTTGGACATTTGATGATATGAAAAGTTGGAAAGACTGACCGTAGAAGCACTAGAAAAGTAAACTTAGATATGGCTCAACTGAATCAAGATCAAATAGAGTTTCTGTTGAGGGAGGACTCTACATATAAGAGGCTATATGAAAAAAAGTGATGAAGACAAGCAAAGATTGCAAGCAAGATTAATAGTTACAGACCTTTCGTATCATAAAGATTTAATAGTTAATACTCATTGATTTATATTTAATATTTATGAAGAATAATAGTCATTGAGTAGTCTATCTTATGTACTTGTGATACAATTTATCCATAAATAAGCATTTTTTCAGTCTGTAAAAAAAATTGCCATCTTACAATTAGTGGTTCATTTAAATCCGCTATAAAAAAGCTTTTAACCTAAAGTTAGGTTTCAGGTATAGGTTCACCCGCCTTGGTTTGCGAACACTGATTGGGAAGTCATATTAACTTATTAAGAGAAGTGCGAACACCATTCATCATAGAAGACGTATAGAAAAGCCACATAGAACCATTCAGAAAGCATGAAAAAGTGTACAACAAAAATTCAGTTTATCCATCATTTATAAATAAGCATTTTTTTAGTCTGTAAAAAAAAAATTGCCATCATACAATTAGTGGTTCATTTAAATCCGCTATAAAAAAAACTTTGAACCTAAAGTTAGGTTTCAGGTATAGATTCACCCGAGTTGGTTTGCGAACACTGATTGGGAAGTCATATTAACTTATTAAGAGAAGTGCGAAAACCATTCATCATAGAAGACGTGTAGAAAAGCCACATAGAACCATTCAGAAAGCATGAAAAAGTGCACAACAAACCAATCATTAACCATTGATGTTTAAGTGAAGTTAATCACATTTTTTTATTTTTTTATTTTTTTTGACAAGGTGCCAAGGCCACTTAGTATATTTTTACAACCGGTTCAAGAAGGGCTCCCAAAGAAAAGAACTAGAAAGAAAAACTTCGGTCACTCAAGTTTATTGAAAATAACCATTCATGAAGCATACAAAGTGTCTTCCTAAATGAAAGAATATGTCTGATTACAAAAAGTCGGCACCACTGCTGACGTTTTATTGAACAGGAAAACTTTCGTAACAGTGCAAGCCTGTTATAGAGGCAGAGGTTGAGATTTAAATGACTTTTGTTTCCCCCAATGGTTGGAGTAAGGGGAGGCACATCATTCCCATCATCTTCATCGGTTATAGAGGCAAACACCTCCGCGTACCTCTGTTTCCAGTACTGAGCGCGTTGCGCACAAACATCTAGCATCCCCTGCATCTGGTCACTTATGATTTTGCTATTTTTAGCACATGCCTCACGAACTACCCCCTGTCTCTCATTCACCATCTGCAAACCACACACTTCCAGCTCAAGGTTCGTATTCTTATCGTCCAAGTCCATGACCTTGTTATTGAGTTCCATGCATTTCTTATTGAGTTCAGTGCATTTCTTATTGAGTTCAGTGCATTTCTTATTGAGTTCAGTGCATCTCCTTTTCACTTCAGTGAGTCTCCATTCAAGATGAGAAACAATCCCCTTCAGCCTTTCTTTTTCAGCATGGGCCATTTCGACCTTCTGTGTTAGCAGTTCTACTTGCATGGCGTCAAACTTCATTGTGTCCATCCCATCGTTGCAGTCTGCAAAGGGCGGTGGTGGTTGTCTTGCAGACTTCCCTAAACCACCGTCAGAGGTGAGAACATTGACCATCCCATTCGCTTTTGAATTCGTAGCAGGCATTCCGTTCTGTGGAACAGATGTTTCGACATCCTTTCTTTTTCCTATTCGTGGTCTTCCCATTGCCATCCCTACAAACAATGTCAAAACGAAGTATCTGTAGATAGGTGGGCAAGACAACATGAAAAATGCAGGAAACAATAGTTTATGCCAACAAGAAAGGAACTGCTATCTGTTGCATTTTTTGGAATGAATAACATTATGCATGATACAAAAAGTTAATGTGTTCGGTAAAGTTGACATGTTCACTAAACTGGGCACTTGGGCATCAGGTTACCTGTCAATTGGGAATCCAGGTGTATTTTAATAGATTTTTTGTTTTTTTGGGTTATTTTTTTGTTGTTAATTCATTTCAGATTCAGTGTTAAAAAACAAACAATCACAATGGTATATTCAACTATCGTAAGCTACAATGGAAAGAGCACATGGTTCATAATTTCAATCAAACATTCTGCTTCACCTATATACGTAAAAGAGTTGCAGGGACCCTCTATTGGTACGCAATAACAAAACCTATGCATATGCAACATATAAGAGACCTTGAACAAAACTTGAACAGTAAACGACTATCATCGACTTTATTGTACCATCAACTATCATTATTAAAAATGTTGCGCACCAAAGAAAGGTTTGTGAAGTTATTAAAGGGTAGTTGATAGTGCAGGATCACCATGAAAGAGTCCAACAAATCAAGCCTTTACAGTTATTTTGCTTAAAATAACAAGAAAGGTGCTTAAAATAGCAGGAAAGGTTGAATAATAATGTACAATTCATCTAAGACAAACAATAATTCAAAGGGTTTAAACTTTAAACTATGCTAAGGTAAAAGCTATGTCAATATAACATCTCCAAATCCCATCTGAATAAAGTCTATCAAGACTGAAATTCCACCACAGTATCTCGCTTTAAATATTTGGAAAGAGGAACAACAACTATGATCAAAGAATATTTATCGCCTCCGCTGTCTGGATTGCGCAATGGAGTTGACGGCGCCATAAAATGCTTTACGCTTCTTCTCATTCTTATGCAACTTGGGAGGGGTGATGCCAAGTGATCGTAGCCTGTGACTTACCCGTCTGATCATAGGGCTGCGTTTAACATCCTCTTTTTGTGGCTGGACAATTTTGCCAACTTTATCCTGCCACATACAAATGACATCATACGAGTGCTGCCTATTTCATTCCATTGAAATAAGGTAAAGGATGGCATGAGAAGATGGAGGAAGGGATCTTGTCATCTTCGAAACTTACCAAGAGTGGGGAACAGACCAGGTCTTCAATGGGCCACACCGCCCACGAGTTTAGGGAATCCGACAAGACATCGGCGAAAGGACCTGGGAAAGGCAGTTGGGCATTTGCATCAAAGACTTTGACGATGCAAACTTTAGCACAATGTTGTGGGAGTGGAATAGTATGACACATTACACCCTTCCCCAGGCCATCAACAACGCCTTCCCCAACCATTGCCCCATCCAGGAGTAGGTGGACTTCAACTCCAATAGCAACAACGTGAGCATCTTCA
The DNA here is from genome assembly GCF_030272615.1 of Cryptomeria japonica. Lineage (NCBI taxonomy): Eukaryota > Viridiplantae > Streptophyta > Pinopsida > Cupressales > Cupressaceae > Cryptomeria > Cryptomeria japonica. The sequence goes on from NC_081405.1 coordinate 523,300,510, forward strand.
TTGGCGCACTCTTCTTTGTCTTCCACGGTTGCCTGCATCAGTAATGAGTGGACACGGTCGCTCAAATAAAATTCTTTATACATCTCGATCAAACATAGTCAAATGAATCCATGCCAATGCAGTACAATAGTACCGGAGTAGCTGTCTCTCCCGACCCGTTGCCCCCGTCGTGGTCACAGTCTGCATTTGTACATCCATTATCATTTCCCCCAGACTCTTTGTCAATGCTTGTTTCTATTGGATTATGATGCAAAACGTGACACATTGTACAGGAGTGTAAGTACACATTAAACTCATACGCCTATGAACACTACTAGACCAAGGCCGATGAATTTTACATGACTAAGGTAATAACAGGAACACAAATAATGGAGACAAACCACAACATCATAAAAAATGCTCCAGTATAACACTGCCCCTCACCCCCTGTTATCCAAAAGAAGAGCCCAATACTTGTTCATCTCTGCTCTTATCCTCCAATGTCTGCCCCAATTGAGTGGACTCCTCTGCAATCTTCTCGCCACTGCATGCACTCAAATTTCCATTCACCATCGTCTTCAGTTTCTCCCTCGAAATAGACTTCTGAAGTTTCTCGTCCAATACCGTAGCCAACTGCATCAAAAAAGAGTTACTGTATAGTATAACACACCATGTCATGATATAGCACTACATGTCATGCACAATGGCACCGCGTTACCTGTTCATCTTTGCAGCTATCCTCCAACCTCTGCCCCAGTTGAGGAGGGTGCTCTGCAATCATCTCGCCACTGCATTCGCTCGGTTTTTCAATCGTCGTCTCCTTCACCTTCTTCCTCCTAATAGACATCTGAGATTTTGGACTTGGTTTTTCGGGAACACTACACATGGTGTCATCAAGAAACTGCATTGACTGTTCTTTGCTCGTATCGTCCATCGTCTTGCCCAAGTCACGAGACTGCTCCACAATCTTCTCGACACTGCATGCACCCAATTTTTCATTTGACGTCTCCTTCAGCTTCTTTGATGAAACGGACTTATACATAACAAATGCCTGAGGTTTTCGACTTAATTTTTTTCGCACACTGCATTCTATGTCATCCAATACCACGGGACAGTCCATGCTCCCTCCGCGGACCCCATCACCCTACAATGACATGGACGAAATAGTCAACATACTACACAGTGCAGTGCAAAGCATACCATGCAATGAAAAAACACATATGGACAAGCCAACAGACAGTCACCTTCGATGACAAACGTGTTGCGTCATCTGAAGTCAGACTTGTTTTTTCCGCGGCATTCTTCTTTTCTTGCTTCCTCGATGAATCTCATGCAGGCTCATTGGCTGGCACGTTTGTTTGAGGATGTGAAGTCCGCCTTCTTTTTTTTTCCGCAGCATTCTTCTTTTTTCGCTTCCTGACAAAACAAGTGCACCCTCTTTTGTTTGATGACCTGAAGCTCGCCTTGATTTTTTTGCAGCATTCCTCTTTTTTTGCTTCCCCAACGAAACAAATGCAGCCTTATTCACTGGCACGTTTGTTTCGCGATTAGCCTTTGATGACAGAACCTCCTCGCCATGGCCTGCACTATCACTTAAAATTTGGGCACCAGGATAGGATACCTGAATAAGTCATTCTTCACATGTTTAAAGGAATTTAGTAAACTGTAAAAAAATACGATCACTAAAAAATTACCTCTGTTGCAATATTCTTTCTTTGCAGTAACTCTAAAACCTTCTTCCTTCTCGCCTCCCTAAACGGATTGCTGTCGTACATTCGCATTGCTTCCTTTATCTCTTCCTTCCCTTCGGTAGGAAGCTCATCACATGTTTTCTTGCCATATTTCATATAGACCCGGTCAGTGACACGTTTTTTTTGCATACTGTGTTGTACGCCCATTTGGTATTCAATATTAGACTCCCTCTTTTTCAACTCCAATGACGATTTCTTCCTATGATCGGCACTGCGCTTTCCACTTCCACACTGTTGACGACTGCGTCGTGCAATCCCCAAAAATGGTAGTTGATGTTCTCTGGCTCTATGCATATTGAGCCTCCCCATATCCCAAAACCGATGACCTCCATTTTTGGAACAATAACGGAAGAGACAAAAGTAGTGCAACCTGCCATTAACATGTTCTCTTTTGTGATCGGCCTATTGCTGCACACAGCCAACAGAGACAAAGAGTCATATTCAATTTTGCACTAATCAAGCATTATAAAGATAATCCAACATATAATGACTAATAGTGGACCTCCTTGTTACTCGCCCCTCCTTGTTCCTGTTCACGACCGCTGATAGAATCACGTTGCCGTTCAGCCTCCTGCTCTATGCTCACCTCGTGCTCGCTACAAATGTCCCCTTTTTCACTCTCACCGCCTCGAGCATTAGTATAATCGGCCTCATCTACATTTCCACTGGCCTCATCTTCCTCACCAACACAACCACTATCATAATGCTGTTCAATAAAATAGCACACATCATCGATCCATTTTATGCCCGTGTATATATCCACATTTCCACTTATAAATCCCAACTTCCACCAACCATGCCATGCAATGATGGAAAAAATATATAATGCAATGAGAAATAATTACTAGTGTGGTTTTGCAGTTGCTAAGAAGCCGACTTGACAATGGGTTCAAAATTGGAGACCCGACTGGTGACTCATTCAGATTTGAATCCCCAACTAGTCCCTGACCTGAAGGCCCATCCCCTGACTCTTTCGGATTTGGATCCCCAACTAGTCCCGCATCTGAAAGCCCAACTCCTAAGTCTTTCAGATTTGAATCCTCAACTACTCGTGGATGTGAAAGTCCAACTCCTGAATCTTTCAAATTTGAATCCCCAACTTGTGCATCTGAAAGCCCAACTCCTGAGTCTTTCAGATTTGAATCCTCAACTACTCGTGGATGTGAAAGTCCAGCTCCTGAATCTTTCAGAATTGAATCCCCAACTTGTCGTGCATCTGAAAGCCCAACTCCTGACCCTTTCAAATTTGAATCCTCAACTAGTCCTAGATACGAAAGCCCGACTTCTGAAACTTTAAGATTTGAATCTCCAACTGGTCGCGCATCTAAAAGCCCAACTCCCGACTCTTTCGGATTCAAATCCTCAACTACTCCCAGATGTGAAAGCCCAACACCTAAATCTTTCAGATATGAATACCGAACTCTTCCCGCATATGAGAGCCCACCTCTCTCCTGGGTATACAAATTAGCTCTCCAGTCACAAGCATTAAACAGTTACAACACCAAGCAATACTACATGTTACATAATCCATTAAAACTACTTAGCTTATAGGAAGGCCGATGTCACGTGTCATTGGGAAGCGAACGCGACCAACTCCCAGGAGATCATCTGCCTTTAGCTCCAACAACCCATAATCAAGATCAACATTTTTCCTCAACCTTTTTCGCAACGCAATTGACATGATTGAATTGAAACATAAAAAAAAATGCAATTCATATTCGTCACACTATCAATAACACCACACATTCACTACAAATGACACAGCCAACACACGATCGGTTATGCCCACATTCCAATACAAAGTCAGCGTGTCGCTGTGTTATGTATAACCCAGCTAACAGTTTAGCCATAAACTATCCATGACATTCCTCTCTAGAACATATTTGGTTGCAATTGCAACGAAATAATGACTATGATACATCACCAACGTTGTTTAAAAGGCTAACTGTGTTCTCCCCATCCAAAATACAACACAAAAACTAGACTTTCTTAAGGATTGATAAACAAGGATGCAAAACACGCTTAACGGATCGGCTGTGTCTATTTCGGCTCCAAAACGGACCTTTCCTTCAATGTGTTACCGACTGGTTAGTCAATCGCAGCCGCTTAAAACGAGTGTGCAACAATTAAGATGGTCAATCTATGTTAGAGAATAAACAGCGATTCATTACCATTAACAAAGTCTTTCACGATAATTAATGGGTACAGAGACCTCCAATTCATTTTTTGAAAGACACAAGTCTTTTGAAACGAGTGCATAGTCTAAAGCTTCCATCTCTTTGTTGACATGGGAATAGTATTATTTATTAAAAATGTACTCTTAATTTACGAAAAGAAAAAGAAAAAAACACTCTGAAGGATAGACACATGAGGAGTTCGTCGTGCCAACCCGAGACACCTCAAACAGAAGCCCAAATAACATTTCAGATTGGAGTTGGATCATCAAACACATGTACTTCTCAAACATCACGAACATCAATAATCTAGAAATACAAATACACTACGATGAACATTAACACTCTCATGCAAATCAACATAATATATACAAATTTATAACACATAGTTCGCAAGAATCAGGATTTCTGCTTCATATATTCAACACTGGTTTCATGACTCGAAGATCCATAAATAACAATATTAAGGCATTCAAGTTCGAAAATTATATCTTATTGTCTAATATGATGCATCTATAGCATATAATAAAACGCATCAACGAATTGCATTGTTCATTTTCATTATTATCAAATTCAGTAAAAGTAAGGACATTAATATTACATGATCAAGAACTGAAATTTATACATACATTGGTGCCGCATAAAAAAAATTATATACAAAAAACTATATATATATATAACGAGCGCCTTTCAAAAAGTTGCACAAGCCCAAAGATTATTAATAAGTGGACATTACAGTGCAAGTAGTCTTAAACAAGGGAGACAGAGCAACAACCTGAGAATGTCTGGACGTTTGCTAGGGGACTACTCAATAGTCCTTGAAAATCAACAACCCGCATGGATAACTCATGTTACTGGTAATCTACATTGGGAAGTACATGCATTTCAAAAGACAAAAAACGAACCTAAATGTTCATATATGAAATTGCAGTTTAACATCCAATATAAACTACCACTAAGTAATTTATATCACCTAAATTATATATGTCAATTTGCCATAGTACCAGAGCTGTACCAGAGTTGTCTATATCAACCACCTATTTTCATACTATTGTTGTGCGCTCAAGGACAGACACCTCTATTCCAACTCGAAATCAATGCTATGGTCTGACTAACATGCAACTTAGTCACACGTTTTACACTATATTTTACATTCAATGGATGTAATTGGATAACATGTCACTAACACGCAGTACCATTTGTCTATTCTCAAGCCTTGTTATTGACTAACTCCATCTACTATGGTAAATTGCATCGTGTGTTAGCCTTTGGCTTTATCGCTGTTAGCTGCATCAAATCACAACTCGTACATGAACAATGGTCCGTGAGGTTGTGTCTCTTCTGGTTCCAAAATAGAAAAATCATACAGACTAACAACCTTGTGTTAGATAGAAGCAACCATCAAATGCAAAACCTACGATTAAAAACCTGCCACAAACATGGGGTGTTAGTCCCCCCATTTTGTTTTTTGTAGCTACAATAGAGGCATCCCACTGTGAGAGTAACTTGAGTTTCGTGCTAGTGTTTTCTCTGACAAAAGTACCAAGTTTTTGCAATTCACGGCCTCTTCTTCCTGCCAGGATGCCCTCCAAATGCGATTCCTTCATTCACAAGCTTTTAATGTGCATGTTATGCACAATAAACCGGCAGTAACCATGAAGCATGCCGTAGCCATCCTCCGACATTTCCACATAATTTTGCGTGGGCACCGAGGACTGAAACCGAGAAGTCGACAATAACTCCACATCACATACCATGGGTCGGAGCACCACGAGAAGTTGGCATGGTATGCATGTCTTGGAAATATATGTCGATGCATGTTGTTGGTACGATACGTCCATTGTCGAGCCACAATACACATAGCCTCCCACATATATATGCATTTATGTTTATTCTACACTTTTCGAGTGTGATTAGGTGCTTCCAACTTGTGTCAGACATGTCTATTCTGGCTTCAAAATGAGATTGTAACAACGACATGAATCGACATACATGACACACGTCTATTCTGGCTCCAAAAATGACATATCGTACCAATGACATGCATCAACATACATGTCCGAGAATAAATATATATATGCAAATACAAGTGGCAGACACCTAATAGCTACATGAAAGACACAGTGAGATAAAATGTTTTGTTTCAAATTGAGCTTCTTCTACGTGGTCTTGACCTCGTTTACATGCTATGGTTTGCCTTTTGATGCAAACAGACTCCTCAAAATTAGGTTGTTGACTCATTGATGCAACCATTCCTTGACTGTGTGTGACCTGCTCTTGTTTAGGAGTTGATCTGTTGTTTGCTGACAATTAGGAGTTGATATGTTGTTTGTTTGATGATAGCAAACATGACGCCTTTTTCATTTGCTTAACATGGAAAAAGTAAGACTAATGCGCGAACGAAAACATTATTGTTGAAGGGCTCCTTGTTGAAGTAGCCTCCGTCTATTCTGGCTCATTGTTGAAGGGGGATTTATGGGACTATAGGTTTTCTTTTTTTTATCTAATGAGCACCTGAGAATAATGGAAACAGAGCATAATATTTCCATAGTTTCTTTTATCTATGTTTTATTCTATTGTTTTCATTTGTATTGTAGAGGACATGTTTGTGTGTGTGTGTCTCTGCGAGTGTCTGTGTGTGTGTGTATTGCTTCATATTGACATATATATATATATATACTAACACACACCAAACCACAAACAAACAATCCAAACCCTGACGGTTTTCAACAAAATCCCAAAAATCAGCCGTCAACAATCAAAAAGGGAACCTTGGTATCTTGACACGACCATGTTGCAAAATGATGCCTAATTTTCACAGATAGAACACAAAATGACACAGGAAATAAAATAAATAAATATTGAATGTCTTAGGGTTTCAAATTACCGCAACCGCCTAAGCCTCCACCCAAATCGTTGTTCTCTTGACACCTCTTGAGGGCACACTCACAACCACCTCTGCGATACAAAAATGATATAAAAATTTACAATTTCAAACACTGGGTTGACGAAGGAATCATAAAACTATCTTTATCTGTTAGGGTTTGAATTTACCGATGCCACCATAACCCTAAACAACAATCTTCAATCGTACCACCCCCTGTACGCTACGATACCTCCTCCTTGCACATGAAAAAAAACCCGCGTCTTAACAGATGAGAAGGGTATACGACTAACAATATACCTAGACAACTTGGGTTATGCATGCGGTTGGCTTTTCTCCTTCCCTTCGAAGCCACACATATTTTAAGAATGCATATCTATAACTACAATTGAAGCGTAGCTCCTTCGCTTAGTGATTCAACCGGGCACATGAATTTACAGCCTGAATTTCCAGGGTCGAATATTTTGTTTCGCCTCCACCAGCGCGTTCTGCATGCAGCTACCAGATGAAATATATTTTCAATTTTCGCGAAATGGAGTTTTCATTCAAAATTAAAAAAAAAATGAATTGAAAACTATGCCCATAACACGTGGCCGCCACCTGATGTTAGTCATGTTAGTCGACGCAAAATCTAAATTGGCGGTCACTGAAAATGTAAAACGCTTGCTTGGCGGTATGTTAACCGCCTCGCCCGATGTAACCGTAATCGTCACATCGCAGTGACAACGGCCGGGAAAGTGTTAACCGCGAGCAAGCTTTTCCGTCAAATGCAGAACGACAACATCATCCATGTCATCGCAGCCGCGAATTCCTCCATGTCATCTGTGGGTCCCAGGAACGTCGCTCTCATGGACCTAACGTACTTGAATGGTATGCTTTCGACATCATATCGAGGCATGGCGTTTTGGAGCGAGAATAGCTACAGCCGTGGGATAAAGGGTGGCCATGTCCATTTAGGAAGGAAAATCACGCACGTTGGACCATGACAGCTTTTAATCACCACACTAAAATTGCAAAATAAAATTTGACACCTTGGACGAATCATCGTCAACACGTGACGAATTGACCAAAATTTTCTGTTAATCCACTCAACGGAAAAAAAGGTTGGAACTTGGAAGTCCACGTGACACTCCACGTAGACCCCGAAATTAGGTTGCGCATCTCCCCTCCCCTATATTCAGTTCATTCACGTAGCTTTCAATGGAGAACAAACAGTGGCGATCTGACAGCATAGACGAATTTTTCGGCGAGTATGATATATATTCCTTGCAGACGATTTGCCCGAGTCATGACATTAATCCCTCGAGATATTTCTACATCGGAACAGCCTGTTTGGCCAGGCCGTGTGAACAATGGGGGAGGTGCTGAAAGCGACATCGATGACGAAGGTGCAGGGAATGGTCAAGATGATTTCGATCTCTTACACCTTTAAAAGGACCAGCCTCAGCAGTTGATTCGCCAAACCAGATCGGTCCTTTTCGTACAGGGGAGCACTTTCCAAGTAATTATTATAGAAGGAATAATTTTTTTCAAGTGATTAAATGGGTGAATGAAAGAATTTTAATGACGTGCCCATTTTCTACAGTTTCGGTACAAAATCATGCCTTATCGCCCTCAATTAGTGCGGCTAGGGAAGTTTCTGTCTGGTGAGCTTTACTGTGTTTCAAATGGAGTCCACACTTGTATTTCGCTGTGCAGAAATTTCTTTTCGTGCAGAAGCAGATTTTTTCTAGAGCTCAATGTTTTAATTTCCAGGTGAATATATTGAAGGTTGGGGGCTAGAATCCTACAAATCCCTAGCAGAAAGGAAAATGCCGTTTCCTTATGGACTATTTAATTACAAATATTTTCGAAAATCATTGAACAGTTCCTGCAAAGAGATATTTGTATAGAGTCTTTCATGGACTCACTAGGTTATTGAATGGAAGATAAAAAATGATTGGTGAAATGGTTTCTTCCCTACTTTAATTTAGGATAAAAAGAGGAGACAGTTTCTTAAAATATTCCCAGATTTTTATCGTAGTTGGAAATTTTCTGAAAATTTCTAAATAATTTGAGTTGGGAAGACCTTTTGCAATAAAACTGCAGCAAATCGAAATCTTTTGGATGATTTGCCCTAAGGCATACGGAGTTTCCAAGAACAGAGTGACTGATCCTTAAGGTATATGGAGTTTCCAAGAACAAAGTGACTCATCCTTAAGGTATATGGAATATCCAAGAACAAAATGACTTATAATTTCCTTGATTATGGTGATTTTGAAAGGGTCCCACCCTTTTACCTAGTCTATGAAAGAATTCAAGGATACTCAGAAATCAACAAGAAACACCAGCAAAGATCATACAGCTGTGAAACAGCAATACTACAGAAAACTAGTACACCTACCCGATGGGCAAGGAGAAGAAAACAGGGTTAACATCCCAAAATACCGAATCTTATCGGTTGATCCTATGCTTCATAACTTTTTTAATTATTCAAGACGACTTTTATGATTTTTTTGGGTGGAAAAAGACAATCCATGTAAAGACATATATTAGGATCATCGGACGTTGAAAATAATTTAATTTAAAACTGATCTCTTAACATTCTCGTTGCCTGTGCGCTGAATTTCTTAGGCGAATTGCAGGCATGGGGATGATTACTGTAAAACCTCTGTATTTACTCTGTCTGATAACAGTCGCAGTTTTGTCAGGTGGCACTCATGCTTGTTCTGATGGCACTTGCCAGGTGAGTATATCTATTCAATTCCATTCTTCTAACTGTTTTAGATTAGTTAGCTTGCTGAGAGGTCAATCGACACTGCAGGAAAAATATAGTAGGTAAGGGGCTGGTAGCTCAGTAGTAGAGTCGGGGAGTGAGGAAAAACTATATTGATGAGTTCGGAGGACAATTGTGATGGAAAGTCATTTTCTGGGAATATTTTTTTTGAAAATTGGAATCATGGTGTTGTGACTTCAACTAGGAAGTGGTGTCTGAGTTTGCTTAAAATAACGAAGGGAAAAAACCAAAAAACAATAATACAAATTAGAGGATATCATATATACTATATGTATTGTTTTTAAAAATTGAGTTTTGACAGCGTTTTTTATCAAGTCTCAGTTGGAGTGAAAAATCAGCTTTCAGAGTTCTTACAGTCTCAATGCTCTGAATTGAACATCTTCATGCCAGTCATTTAGGAATTTCAAAAAAGATAGAACTGATAAGTTTTTGAAGTGGATAAGAATTAAATGAGTGGGCTTATTCATTTTATTTGCATTGCTTAAATGATGAGCTAGTATGTGATCAAGATATCTGATGTTCACAAATCATAGGAATTTACTAGAATTTTATTTTATTCTCAGTGCAGGTGCTGAAAACAGGGTATTTGTTGGTCATATATTGTAGACTTCACTAGGAATTGAAATTGAACTCACTTTTTTAATTTTGTGAAATTTGGGGACAATTTTTCAGCTTCTAGATCCTTGCTCAAGTGACAGTGATTGTGCATCTGGACTTTATTGCTCATCATGCGACGATATCGATTTGAGGTGTGTTCGTGATCAAGCAACAAATCCATTTCAAATTGTGGTAATTGTTTTCCTTGCTTTAGGTGTTATTTGATTTAACAAACTGCCCTGGAAAACATTGTTAATATTATTAGGAATCAAAGATAAAGACTAGTCTACCAGAGAGATCATTTAAAACAAGCATATCTTCTTTTGACCCTTTCTTATATTTTTATTTGCTTTTATCTGGATTCCATTGTGGTGATAAAAATGCTCACAAAGTTAAATGCAGCTAAAAGAAAAAGGATTATCATGCTTTCCTTTGAAATCTTAAATTTTTTTCTTGTATCATCATTCAAGCAAGATTTGGTTTTGATGTTGCTCATAAGGATTTATTCAATTTCTTTTTTTGGGTCTTTAGAACGGTTCACTTCCATTCAACAAGTACTCATTTCTGACTACACACAACTCATATGCAATTGACGATGGTACTCCCCGGCTCACCTTCACCAATCAAGAAGACACCATCACACAGCAATTGAATGTATGCATTCAACTTATTTCTCTCATTTTCTTTGCTTTGAACGTAATTTATTTCAGATAAACCTGGAATTCTTTCTGATTGTATTCTTTTTGAGTTTTTTCCAAATGGATAATAACCCTCATTTTGACAAATTTCGATGGTCTCCATTAGGCCTAGGATCACCTAGCTTCATTTGTTATAAATTTATGCCACCAAATTGATAAAAGAACAGCTATTTTCTATTTGAAAAATATTAATCATGCAAGAAGCAATCCATGAAATTTTTTCATATATGATTTTATAAATAGTTCAGTGAGGATATCTTTTTGTCGGATAATTGTTTTCTCCTTTTTATTGATGTAACAATACAAAACTCAAAGATGCTGACTTTCTGATGAACACAATGTCTTGGCTCTAGAAGGCATTAAATGACATCTAGTTGTAAAGCTTTTTCATTTAAACTGAAAGCATAATGACAACAAAATTCAATTAGATAATCTTCCTTTTTAAGACAGTCTATACAAACAGCAGTTCTAGTTCTTTTTTTAATTCCATCCAATATACTCCCTCTAAACTAGCAAAGTTCATGAAACTAATTTCCTTCTGAATGTGAAATTGGAATCTACTAAAATCCCTGTAATTTATATTTAGGCTCCTCTAACAAATTAATTCTGTAACTAAAACTGTCATACCATTCTGAGTAATTGACCAGAGTCGTTTTTTGCATTTATTTTATGGTTTGAATTTTTTTGAATAAGGATTGCTCATAGTTCCACAACCAATACTTTTCGTGATTTTTCATTTAGCCATTTTAGTTGTATGGCCTTTCATACCCGCTTTCCCTCCATGATGGAAATACTGAATTGCAGTTTTTTTAAAGCTCTAAATTCAATAGTATTAAAGAATTTCTTCAGTGGTCAAAATCCAATGTGGTAAAACCTTAAGATGATCCTCATCTAAAGGCTCCCGAAGTCTCCACAGCATTTGATTATATGTAGGAAATTTCAAATTTTTAAGGTCGAGTTATGTTCTTTTGGCAATAAACCATACAAAAACTTTGTTGTATGCGCATGGCAATCAAAACCATCTTCCTTATAGACAGTCTTATCCAGAATCCTTTCTTTAAAACAATATAGACTATGGAAGCTTTAAGTTGTCAGTAATACAAAAATGTTACATAAAAATAAACAACAATGTTAAATTCAGAAAAAATAACACTGACGAGTGATTCCAAAACATAATACATTATTGAAAAGTGCAGAAGCAATATGCTTGATTCAAATAAGTACAAATACAGTTCATAAATCAAGAGTTAAAGCAACAAATACAAACTTCTGCTCTTCTCCCACCAATCTCTCTAATCCCTTCTATAAAGTATCCATAATAAAATGTAACTACAGCCTTTTCTAGGCCTAAATTAGCACCATATTTTCATGAATGTCCAACTTTGCCCAACAAGTTTGAATAGAGGTCATCAAAATACACCATTTTGCACTAGACTGTTTTTAAACTACTGGTTACAGTTTCTAACCATTTCAAAACTAAAAGAGGGATAAAAATATATACAACACAAAGAGAAGTACAAAGCAAGAAGGGCCAGCCACCTAGCAAAAAAAAAGAGCACTGCACAACCTTGTCGTTATCCACTAACTGGTCCAAAATGTGAGACAATTCCAAAGGTAAATGTCCCCTATCCACTATATTCCAACCTTGCATTTGATCAGAAGCCCATTTGGCCAAACAATTTACAACTCCATTCCACTCCCGAGGAATGTGAATAAAATTAACAGATTCCAACGAGCCACACAACCTCTGAATCTGTCTAATAACCAAAGCTAAGTGCCAACTGACATCATCTAGTCGGTGCTCATTCAGCAGAGTCACCACCACTCGAGAATCAGATTCACAAATAGTCCTTGTCCAACCAAGAATACAATCCACAACATACAAAGTGGTAAGAGCCTCCATGTAATTATTTGTTTGAAGACCCTTATAGATAGAAAAAATAAATTGAACTTCTTCAGTGCTGTCACGGCCTACTTTGCCAATTCCAGCATGATCAGGATTCCCCTGAGAAGAGCCATCAGTGTTAACTTTAAAAACTCCTTGAGGAGAGATCCACTGACCATCCCAATTTATCTTCCGCAAAGGATGTTTGCATCTATTCCTCATGATCTACCTACCATTCCTCACCCCAAGAGAAGGATCACCTCCTTGGAGAGGAAAATTTAGCCAAGTGTAGATATCAACATCTTCAGGAGCCACACCTGCAGCAAAGTCACACCTTGCCAAGACAGTCTCACGAAGAGAATTAATAATTTTCCATCACAAATGTTGAACAACATCCTAGCAGCATGAAAAATTCTGCAATTCCTCATTAACCAAATATTCCAAATAATGAAAGTGGGTCCTAAAGCCCACGCAACCTGAAGAAAGTGAGTCATAGTTGTGGGCTTACCCCAGCAATCCCAAAACTCAGCCAAACAAGAGACGTGCCAACAAGCTTGATTCCAAACTCTCCAACAGAAGTGCCAAATTTTCTTAGAGAAAGAGCATTTACAGAAAAGATGAAAAACACTCTCCTCATTGTTACGACACAGAACACACATAGAGGGACCAAGGAAGCCCCTCTTGCACAAGTTATCCCAAGTAAGACAACGATTCTCAACCACGAGCCACATAAAGAAGTTGCATTTGGGCCATGAAAATTTGTTCCACACCTATTTCTACCAAGGAACCTCTAAACCTCCAAAAAGTTGTCTATTAAGCTCCAAGTACCTCACAGAAGCAAAGTACTTACTAGATGAAGTGCTACCCCAGGCAAGAATGTCTTGCCCCACCAAGGAGCTGCACTCACAAGAAGCAAGAATCTGAGCCCACTCGGTACGAGCCTCCTCCAACGCACCTGGCGTCCATTCACAGGATTCCTTCCATATGTAACTAGCTGCCATCCCCAAATTTCGAACAGTCTTATAATTCACAACCATAGTCTAACCAACTATAGTATAACTATCACATAGTGGCTGTAAGTCCAAATATATGGAGAGAATAGGAGGATTACCATCCTATGAATCAAGCCAAAAAAGATATTTTGAGCCCTTATTGCAGATCCAAAAAATCCCCTGCTTAATAAGTTGAGCCCCTGTTTTTAGAGAGTGCCAAATCATAGATCCCCTTCCCTCCTAACAATAACGAGGAACATCCAAAATGTTAACTCCTTTTAAATATTTATGCGTGAGAACGCAAGCCCAAACCTGATTCTGACTAGTACACCATCGCCAATATTATTTGGTTACAAGAACTTGTCCATTCAAGATGGTAGAACGAAGACCAAGGCCCCCCTCCTTCGGTCTACACACAGACTCCCACTTAACTAAATCCACTTAGAAGCAAGCAAATTACCACTCCAAAGGAATTGATGCAAGAGAGCATCAAATTCTTTGAGGAAATACATAGGAGCTGCTAGAACAAAAACCTGTAAATAGGAAGAGCCTGAATCACAAATTGAAGAAGAGTCACCCTAGCAGCAATGGATGGCGATCGAGGAGTCTAATGATTAACCTTTCGATGCAACTTATCAAGCAAGTCCTACCAGTAAGGCCTAAGTTGCCTTCCAACAACTAGAGGAATACCCAAATAGAGCAAGGGAAGAGAACCAATTTGAAACCTCAAAATATTTGTAGTCCTTATTTGAATAGGTTCAGGATTGTTAAAAAAATAAATAGAAGATTTGTGATAATTGACTTTTTGACCTGAAGCAGCTAAATAAATATCCAACGCCCGCCTGGAAGATTCAACTTCATGAAGATGAGAAGCCCCCATAAGAGGAGTATCATCCACAAACTGGAGATGAGAAAGCTTAGGCAACCCATTACCCCAGCTCCAACCTTGAATGAAGCCTTGGGAGACTCGAGACTTAATAAATCTGCCCAAGCCTTCAGCGATAATAATACCCTTGGTGAAGACCCCTAAAAGCTCCAAATAGCTAGTGTTCCACCGGCGTTGGGGACGGGGGGACAAGTTGACGGGACAGGGGGACAGTATAACAGTATAAGAATTACATTTCAAATGAAACTATAGGAAATTTGAAATACTAAATCTAAATACCAAGATTTCTTCAATGCTAATTGCTAATTGCTAAATAAAATTTGACAAATGAAATTGTCAAATTGGAGATTTCTATTATATCGAAAAAGGAAAATATGAATATCTAATGCCATTGCAAAGTCTATAAAGATGATTACATGATTCATCATTACAATGAATAGCCAAATACAAATACTAATAGCAATAGCATTACAAAAGAGACTAGAGTCAAAGACAAAATGACAAAACTCAAAATGTAGCTAGGGAAAGGGTGGGGCCCACGTCCAATTAGGGTTACCCCCCAACCCCCCAAAATGAAAAATGTTACTTTTTTATAAATTTTAACTTTAAAACCTACATTTCACGTGGGGCAACGGGAGACGTCTGGGCATCTCCCTGCCCCTCGAGAAATGCTCCCACGTGTCCCAAAGAGACTTGAGGATGTCTCCGCGTCTCCACGTCTCTTTGTCTCCGGCAACGCTTTGGTGGTGGTGGCCGTACGGTGGGGGACGTTGCGTCCCCGTCCCCTCGTCCTAAAGAAGTCCTTGTCTTCGAGACGCGGCCAAAAGGGGGGGACGCATCCTCGTGGAACACTGCAAATAACTCAAAAGGCTCGCCATTAATAATAACAGATTAGGACGAAGAAGTAACACAACTCATCATCCAACTGACCCATGCCTGACTAAAACCAAAGGCTATGCGATTTATTTGCAAAAAGTGCCACTTAACTCTATAATATGCTTTGGCCACATCCATTTTGATGAACATAAATGTCCCCTTAGACATGGCCATAGAGTGAATGACTTCCGAAACTAGGACCACCTCATCTAGAATTTGTCGCCTAGCCACAATACCCCCTTGCTCCTCCGAGATCAAAGATGAGAGCCAAATTTTGAGCCTCTCTGCAATCAATTTAGTAATGATTTTGTACACCACATTACAAAGAGCAATGGGCCTTGTTGTGACGTATTCACACATCGCCCCATTGCAAATGGGGACCCCTACTTTTTTCGCTTTGTGGGGTTTTGCTTTCTAGGTTTTAGAGTTTTGTCTGTTAGCCTTTGCTTTTTGAGTGTCGCCAGGGGGATCACTAGGATGGCAGGCTCTGCTTGAGCCAAGGTTGAGTCTTTGGAGCCCCAAAATTAGGGTTTCTTTGAAAGTCTTCCTTAGGGCCTGGTTTTGATCTTGTTGCTAATTGTGTCTTGCTTGGTGAGTGAGTATCATTCTTGAAGGTCCAAGCTAGGTCAAGTTGGTGAGTGATGAAGTTTGGAATGTCATCCTGATCTTCAAATGCCCTGAAATTTGGCTAAGTCTGGAATGTCCTGATCCTGAAATTTGGCTGTCTGGAATGTCCTGATCCTGAAATTTGACTAAGTCTGGAAAACCGAAGAATCCTCCAAAAACTAGATTTTGCAATATAACTCCTAGAGGTCCGAAACCACTCTCAAACATCCTGACATTATATATGGAATATAACTTAAAGTATAAGAAAGAAGAAAGATATAAGGAAATGTCACTTATACTTCAATGTTATATTCCATAAAATGATCTTGACGGAGAGACCAAAATGTCAAATTTCACTCCTGACCCTTCCAGAGGGTCCAAAGCGAATTTCGCTCCTGACCCTTCCAAAGGGTCCAGAGCGAAATTCTCCATAAGACATTCTACTTTGACCAAAACCTAGAACTAACGCATTCCTAGGCTTGAATGAAGGTAAAAACGCTTGTTTGAATGAGGAAATGTGAAAATGAAGTCAGGATTTGAGCCCAAGGATGATTTTCGCTCCTGACCCTTCCAAAGGGTCCAGAGCGAAATTCATTTTTCTCTACTTCGCTCTTTGACATGACCAAGTTTGTTGACTTCTGGGGCGTGATGGGAAGGTTTTGATGCACATTTGTCTTTGAGAGGAGATTTGAGGTGACAAAATGATGGAAATTAGCCTAAAGTAGGAATTTCGCTCCTGACCCTTCCAAAGGGTCCAGAGCGAAATTCTTGAAAACCTCATTTTCTCCCTTGTTTAGACCAACATTCTAGTTTTGAGGTGATGGGATGTGAAAATGTGAAGGATTTTGGCCAAGATTAGGAATTTCGCTCCTGACCCTTCCAAAGGGTCCAGAGCGAAATTCTTGAAAACACTCATTTTTCTTTTAGCCAAAGTCAGGACCAAGGTGGAAATGAAAGGAAAGTAGTCTATGTTTGCCTCCCAAGGAAGATTAGAGTTTGAAAAATCAAGAATCAAGGTCAAAACATGATTTTCGCTCTTGACCCTTCGAAAGGGTCCAAAGCGAAAATCCTTATATCTCTTGTTTTCTTCCTTGTTTTGGCTAGGCGTTGGCATGATGAAGGAGGAATTAGTATGTTCTTGCCCTGAGAGGGAGTGGGATGCTTTAGAAAATCAAGTTTTTGCCTAGAAGATGAATTTCGCTCCTAACCCTTCCAAAGGGTCCAGAGTGAAATTCATTATATACTTCATTTGCTCCCTTGTTTTGGCTTGAAACCTTGCTCCTTTGATGGAAAATGATCTATATTTGTCTGCAGGAGAAAATTGAAGTTTAAAAAGTGAACAATCAAGCCCAAATGGTGATTTTCGCTCCTGACCCTTCCAAAGGGTCCAGAGCGAAAATCCTCCTAAGGCTCATTTCCTCCCTAGTTCGACCAAATTTTGAGTTGCAAGGAATCTTGAGGGGAAGAGTGGACATGTTTGGACTTTGGAAATGTGTGGGAGCTTTGAAAAGATGAAGGATCAAGTCAAGAATGAGATTTTCGCTCCTGACCCTTCCAAAGGGTCCAGAGCAAATTTTCTCAAAACCACCTTTTTTCCCAATTTTGTGCCAAGCCTAGTGCTGACTAAGGTGAGTTTTGATGGGAGAGGTCCTTAGGAATGACTTTGACCTATCAATGATTATCAAATTTGAAGGAATTGAGCCAAAATGAGAATTTCGCTCCTGACCCTTCCAAAGGGTCCAGAGCGAAATTCCTAGGATCACCCTTTTTTCCTTGCAAATCAAGTCAAGTTTTGGTTTTTTTGGCCTAGATAGGAGTGAGGCGATGTGTCCTTGGTCTTGGAGGTGGATTGGAGTTGAAAAGATGAGGAAGTAAGCCTAAAATAAGATTTTCGCTCCTGACCCTTCCAAAGGGTCCAGAGTGAAAATCCTAAAAACCATCTTATCCTCCAAATTTTGTGCTAAGTCAGGCCTAGACTAGGGTGAGAGAAGCTATTTGGAATGCCTTGGAAAGATGTTTGACCTTCAAAAGTGTGAATTTTGAGCTAAAATGAGAATTTCGCTCCTGACCCTTCTAAAGGGTCCAGAGCGAAATTCTGGATAGGTCCTGTCCCTGGCTAGGTTTTTGAGCGAATTCTCCTTTTTGGGCTTTGTGAAGATCAAACCAATGTTGCCAAGTTGAGGAATGGATTCAATATGAGGGAGTCCAGATGAAGTGAAGTGAAGGAAGTGAAATTGAGTGTGAATAAGCAAGCAAAAAATGAATTTCGCTCTTGACCCTTCCAAAGGGTCCAGAGCGAAATTCTTCATCTACCTATTTCCTCCTTGTGTCAAGTCAAGACTAGGAGTCTTGAGGTGTAGTTGAGGTTGAAATGATGTTACTTTGCCCTGCAAGATGAATTGAAGTGAAGAAAATGAAGAGTTGTGACCTAAAAGGTGAATTTCGCTCCTGACCCTTCCAGAGGGGCCAGAGTGAAATTCCCAATTTCACTCAAATTTCTCATGATGGAGGTCAAGGCGTGAATCCTTGGGCTCTAGAGGAAGGAAAACTAGTGTGCGCTTGCCTTGGAAGGTATTTTGGAGAGGAAACATGATAGATTTTGTCCTAAAAGGTGAATTTCGCTCCTGACCCTTCCAAAGGGTCCAGAGCAAAATTCTTAAAAACCTCTCTTTTGCCCCAAATTTGCATCAAGATTGGTGTTGGTTGAGAATGAGGGCGTCCTTGGGCATGTATCTAAGCAAGTATGGTTGCAAAGTGAGAACAATTTGAGCCAGGAATGCAAATTTCACTCCTGACCCTTCCAGAGGGTCCAGGGCAAAATTCTTATGAAGCCTGTCCCTAGAAAGAATCTTGAGCAAACTTTGTTTTGATGTCTTCTTGTTGATGATTTAAGGTATAAAATGCTATGTTAGAATAAATATATTATGTGTCCTTAATCATCTTATGGTTTGTCTTGCAGATGAAAGAAGACCAGGCTAGATCAAGGACGACCTTCGCCAGGCCAGATCAAGGACGACCTTCTCCAGCATCATCAGGGACGACCTCTTCCAGACCAGCATTTGAAGGAAAGGTACACCATCCATCCTGCGCATCAAAGACAAAGGAGGTTAAAGCAAGGGTCCGTTGAAGAAGCCAATAGTTTCAGAAGAGTTAATTAAAGCTAGCTTCTCAACATCATCAAATTGAACATCAACCAAGTTACAAGTGTCAGACAAGGTGGCATCCCAGTCATCACTCCTCCAGTCAGATTGGTCCAACTCAGCGTGTCCAGATTCAATGTACCCGACTCATCAAAGATGGCACTAACTTTGATGTACCTACCCCGGTTATCCATTGGTTGAATATTCCAGAGAAGACATGTGTCCAAATAATGCAATTATTTCATTGGCCGGAATTGAGTTTGTTGTAACAAACCCTAATTAGGGTTTTCATTGTAAAATCTCGGCCATTGATCTGAGCCATTGAATTGTACTGAGAGCACTATATAAGCCCTGGCTCCTCATTTGTAAAGGCTAACAGTTAGTCAGTAGTTAGAAGGTGAATAGTTAGAAATAGTGAATAGTCAGCTGATAGAATAGCAATTAGAGTAAATTAGGAGGACAAGGCAAGAAATTGTTGCCTTGATTGTAAATGAAACCCCTTTTTTATTGAAGATATGGTGAAAAATGTCATTTCTTTACAATACGCATGGTCTCTTGTTGAATCTTCATTGTAGATGGTAAATAGTTAGATTGAATGAAGAAAATTGTTGAATGCACCTGTGTGGAATCCGTCTAATCCATACCACTAGCCTCTTACTGATTGTAAGTGCGCCCTGCGTGGTCAACTGGCATAAAATGAGCTTAATCTCAAGTCATTACACATCTATTGTTCATGCATTAACTTGAATGATGATCAGTATCTGATGGTATCCGATTTGAATATATTTGAAGCATCCCCCAGAAGATCGCACTGAGTTGGTGTTGAATTGTTCAACCTGATGGTGAGACCCAGCCCAGTAGGACTCCACCTAGTCGTTCATCCATCTTCTCGCATTCTAGGTAGTAGAGTAGACTTCTTGAACCCTGCATCTTTTGCCATTTGTTTGTCTTCCAGTTAGTTAATAAGACTTCTGATTCCAGCGAATCAGATGTTCAGGTCATCGAGTGTAAGTCCCCTTGTGATTCCAGAAAATCACATCATACCGCGGAGAGCTTATCCACACGTAGAGATCCTACATAACAAAACCTTGGAGTTACTCCGACTGATCCTTCGGCGAGATCTTCAGCAATCGGGAACTTTGTTCAAGAGAGGATAAGGTACCTTTTAGGTATTTTATTTTGTGTTCGCATGTGCATAAAAAACACATCAACAGGCCTGAAGAAATCCAACCAATTAGCCCCTTCCTTTTTAGGAATAAGAACAAGAAAAGTTGAATTCAAGGCCCAGAGCATTTGTTTGCTACCATGAGATTTTTCCAAACCACCTCCAACAAATCGAATTTAATAACATCCCAAAATTCTTGAAAAAATTCTATAGGAAACCCATTTGGACTAGGAGCTTTGCCCTTATGCATCCCAAAAACAATTTCTTCCAATTCAGACAAAGAGATTAGATGAATGAGGGATTCATTCATCTCATTGGTGACTAAAGAGGGAATACATGCAAGAATCATATTCTCCTCATCTACAGTAGGAGCAACCCCCCCAAAAAAAAGACCACACAAAAAGGGACCCCGTCCCCTCTCTCTGCCAGTGAACCACCGCAAAATCCCCCCAATGCACCAACACACAGATCCGAAAGTAGAGAAAAGAATGATTGCAGAGAAAATAATGGAGCCGCGGGTAGGGAAGAACCCTAGCTCGTGAGCCTGACAAAGGCCATCCCATCGCCATCATCGTCTCTCAAAATTAGTAGCATACCATTTCATAGGCACATAAAATCATGATCACAATTTCTAACCATTTCTAATTGCAGAAAGAAATCAATTTACTAGGAACTAGTTGTAGAATGGTGTTAACATGTTCCTGCATCACTCCCTAACTAAATTATTCAGCCTTTTTGAAATTTGATCAATTTCTTTACCAAAAAACTAAATCACAGGAATTATCTTAATAAGATGGTAGATATATCACATCCCACATTATAGCTGCTTACATGTTGGACTTAGCATAGGTTGTAAGGAGTCAAATAAATGAATATTTCCTTTGAATGTTGGAAACCATAGAAAAAGGTTAAAGTATAGGAAAGAAACTGAATCTACCATTCCTAATGGCATTTTAATATTGAAGGAATGGGCAGCATAGAAAGGGAAGTTAGGTTGCCAGAGGAGATCAACTTTTGCCAACTCCTTTAAAGTCTGTATGGCTTCCAATGGCTGCCATAAATTCTGAATTGTAACAACTGCCCATCGGTTGCTATTAATTTTTTTTTACATTTAATTCATAAACAAGTACCACTTTAATCGACCAAACATCTTTCTTCTAGCTAGAAGTGTCAACTTCACAATTTCTTATATATTTTAATTTTTTTTAATTTTTTTTTGTGTTTGGTAAACTTTTTAACGTGAGCAGTGATGCTGGCATGACACGCCCTTCAGCTCCACGTGAAAAATGCTTTTAACCCGGAGCTATGAATTGTTGAGCCCAGAAACAGAGGACCTCATCCCCACACTTCACTTGATCAAACCCGAGAGCTCAATGTCCCAGCGAAAGCACAAGGTGTGCGAGCTCAGTGGCCCAACAGGGAATTGAACCTTGGTTGGTGCTTCACCAATGAAGTACTTGAACCGCGACACTACATGCCTGAAGACATATATTTTAATTTATTAAATCCATTCAAAAGGGGACATTACAGTCCACCCTTCACTATTATTTAAAGTTTTGAATCCTTCTAAACTGAAATTTCATCACCCAAAAATTTTGTTTTGGCCATGAACCACCCAAACTTATATATGAAGAAGTCTATCATTGCAATTGTTTTAAACATTTTTTACCAGGTGACCCTCTTGTAAAAGTACCATTAGAAGACATTACTAGATTTGGTTCACTATTATTTAAGGTTTTCAATCTTCGTGATCTGAAATTTCATCACTCAAACATTCTGGCATGGTCTATGGAACACTGAAATTTTATATTAGGAAGTCCACCAATGCATGTGTTTGAACATCTTTTACCAAGTGATCCTCTATGTAAAAATCTTAAGGTTTTAAATCTTTGTAACCTAAAATTTGATCACTCAAGGTTTTCGGGATGAGCTATAAACCACTTAACTTTAATATGATTGCAGTTTTCCATAATATGATGGCACATTTAGGTGCCAGGCACCATTCATAAAATTATTTCTCACTTGGATCGCTCTAGAGATCTTATGTTCACCTTCCATAAGGTTTTTGAGAAGAATATTTATTTAGCAGATTGTTTGGAAGAAGCAATGGCTTATCCTTGATGTTACTCTTTGGGAATCACTAAAGTTCATCAAAGAAGCAACTTTGCCTTTTAAGGAAAACCCAAGAAAGGGAAAGCAACAACCATTCTGAACAGTGTGAAGAATATTGAAACTAGAGAGAGAATGAAGACCTGAAATCTTAAGGCCATTGATGATGGCTTTGAACCCTAGAAAACATCCATCTCCATGACGAACACAAGCCGATATAATGGGCATTGTTTTGTATAGCATAAATCAGACTTGTATTTGGACATTTTGAGATATCCCTGTGAAACTTTCCTAGTGCTTCCCTCTAAAACTTGAGGATTTTAGAAGCTAGGACTCCTTTGTCCCCATCTAACTTGGAAAAGTCATTCAAGTTTAATAATTTTTTTCTTAATGAGATGCGCAGGTTATAAAACTGTCTTTACTTCAGGCAAAGCCATTTCCAAAGCTCATCGTCCTTTCCTTTCTTTTGAAAGGATCTCATTACCTTTGCTGAGGTTCTTCCCATTCCTAAGATAATAGATTTTGGCGTAATCTCTTTCCTATAAATTGTGCTGATTCGTAGATGCAACAGTGTCAGGTGCTTAAAGGATCAGAAGAGAGCTGTTGAAGTCCTTGGAACAGTACTTTTAGTCAAGAGCTATATTTCTGTGTCAGATGGATAACCATAATCTGCTTATTGGCCTTGGAGCCTTTTTGTATTAGAAATGAGGCATGTTAAAGAGGGAGTCAGCTTGGGATTCTGCACTGGATTTTGAAAGCTTTATATCAATTATTTGTTTCCTTCAAAAATGTTTATTTCTATGATACACCAAATTTCAAGGATGGGGTTTGCAGTGGACAGGGTGGATTTTTTAATAGACTTGTGAGGACTTGCGAGCCATATTTGGCGGCGAGTCACTTGCTAAAAATCTTGCGGACGAGTTTTGCCCTAATTTGCCGTGAGTTAAACAACAAAATATTGCTAAAAATCGCACAGTTTGGGGTGAAACATCGGTGGTAAAAACAAAAAAAAATTAACTCGTAAAAACCTCAAACGAAAAACTCATTTCGCTTCCTTTCCCAACCACGACGGAGGTGTTTTGATCGAGAAGCAATCTCTAAGTACCTAGGAATGTAGTTTGGTAGCTCGAGGGCCTGAGATCTATGGGAGTCGACTGCTCCCAAGAAAGGCACTTGGACTCTAGCCGAATCATATGATCATCAGTGATCATCATACTCTGGTGTCTGCGCTAAGTTTATTGTTAATATTAATTTGATGAGGAAGAGTGCTTTAACGGGAGGGGCAAAATCAAATCGAGGGATTTGAGCCCGTAACCAAAGAATAATTAAAATATGTATATATTTTCCCAATAATCTTGTTTAATTATTTGTGGCTTAAAAAATATATTATAAATAATAATCTATAAACAAATTATTTGGAAATTGGATTGATTTTAATATTTAATAAAAAATTGTTTTAGTTCATCAAAGATTCAAAACTATTAATTGTTTATAATATTATATATTAATAAAAATATTATTTGTTTGATTGAGTGAAGAGTGAAAGTTAATAAATAATCAAAAATATAATTGAAAGATATTCTAGAGTTATTGAAAATTTGAAACTATTCCAATTTTAAGAAATTATATATTTTCAAATGTTCGATAAAGTTGCCGAGTTATTGCTGATTTTTCCCTGAGTTTTTAAAATTTTTGGGCCAGCCGAGTCATTGCCGGGTCCGAGTTTTTCAACTATGGTTTTTGGGATTGTGTTGGGAAGGCCATTTTTTCGGGGATGATAGGGGATGGCAATTTAAGAAATTGGGGAAATTTAAAAATATAATAAATTTTTAGTACTTGTATGATAAAGCATTCATCATATACATTCTATAATCTGATTGAACTGAGATTTCATATGAGAGTCCACTCACAAATTAACAAAATTTCATTGCTTCTATTATCAATGTACATATTTATCATATAAAAATTACAACAAAATGTCCAAAGACTACAAGTTCTAGCTGCAAATTGTTGGGATCTATGCAATTCAAATAAATTGTGAGTGTGTATGGACTTAGATAATCTTCTACCTATATGAATTTTATTACTATATGAAATAAGGCCCGTTCACCCCTTGACATTGAATGGACTATTGCCAACAAAAATGGCCATGCTTAGCCTACAAATAAAAGAAAGCTACAGTGGAAGAAATTGCTTATCTACCACATTCTAGTCATGCACACTTGTAGACACGTAGGCACCATTTAATTCACGAGGATCTAAAAGCATATACGTAATAACAGGGGATGTTGTATGTGAGATGGTAAGAAATGCCAAGTGGGACCAAAGCTCCTTGATTTTTGCTTCCATGGCCACACAGGCAAAATCAACTTGAAAGAGGCCAAATTGTTCTGAACTTTGTGTGAAAATCAGATTCACTAGTAAAATATCTTAGTTCATATTAACTGGTAAAGATTACAATTTATAGAAATACAAAATATTGTAGAAATTAATGATATTACCTACCTCTATCTACCTAATACTGTAGATACATTAATGAAATCTAACAACCTAAGTTGACCATTAACAATATAAGAAATTATTATTCTAACACCTTCCCTTAATGGTCAATCTATCAAAAACACCAAGTTGCCCCTTGAATTTTACAAATTTATCCGGGCTTAGAGACTTGGTGAGAATATCCGTAGTCTGATCCACTGTCGGAACATTCTGTAATTGAACTGATCCGTCTTCTACTAGCTTGCGGATGTAATGACAATGAAACTCGACATGCTTGGTACGTTCATGGAAGACTGGATTTTTGGCTAGTTTGAGCACCCCTTGATTATCAGTATACAAGGGAGGACCTGTCTGTGGCATCTACACGTTAGAGAGAATCCTTTGGAGCCAAATTGTCTCACATGCGGCCTTGACTATTCCTCGGTATTCGTCTTTGGTTGAGGAAAGAACCATGACCTGTTGCTTCTTGCTGCTCCAAGTGACGACACCAGTACCCAAACTGAATACGTACCTGTTGTGACGTTTTCACACATCGCCCCATTGCAAATGGGGACCCATGTTTTTTTTGCTTTTTAGGGTTTGTTTTCTAGGTCTTTTAGGGTTTTGTTAGTTAGCCTTTGCATTTTGAGTGCTGTCGGGAAGATCAATAGGATAGCAGGTCCTGTCGGAGTGAAGTCCTGATCCTGAAAATTCGGCTAAGTCTGAAAGTCCTAATCCTGAAATTTGGCTAAGTCTGGAATGCCCTGATCCTGAAATTTGACTAAGTCTGGAAACTAAAAAACCTCAAAAAACTAGATTTTGCAATATAACTCCTGGAGGTCTGAAACCACTCTCAAACATCTTGAAAGTATATATGGAATATAACTTAAAGGAAATGTCACTTATACTTAAATGTTATATTCCATAAAAATTATCCTGATAGAGAGTTCAAAAAGTCAAATTTCGCTCCTGTCCTTCACTGAGGATCCAGAGCGAATTTCGCCCCTGTCCTTCTCCAAGGGACCAAGGCAAAGCGCTCCTGTCCCTCACCAAAGGACCAGGGCGAAAATACTTATTTGAGCCATTCCTGGCCTTGTTTGGTTAAATTGAGACATCAAAAGCATGGTGAAGGACGAAATGAGCATGATAGAGCATCCAGACTTGATCAAAAACAATGAAATGATGAAGTTTTTGCCTAGAAGGTCAAATTCGCTCCTGTCCCTCACTGAAGGACCAGAGCGCTTTTCTTTATATGCACAATTTTAGACCTTTTTTGGACATTAACTTTTATTCATAGCATGAAGTAAGATGATATCTTCCTTAGCCAAGACATTTTTTGATGAAAATTGTAACGATTTGGCCTAGAGAGCAAAAATCGCTCCTGTCCCTCACTGAAGGACCGGAGCTTGAATTCCAATTTTGCATTATCCTTGCAAGATTTAAGTGGTTTCGCGATTTGAGGAGGTCAAGGGAAGTATGTTTTGCCCGTTGAATATAACTTAAGTACGTCACAATGAAGAAAATCGGCCTAAGTAACAAGTTCGCCCCTGTCCCTCACCAAGGGACCAAGGTGACTGGCTAGGGCGCTCCTGTCCCTCTCCAAGGGACCAGAGCGATTTTCCCTCAAGACAAGATTCGGGCAAGAGAAAAACAAGTTTTACGTTTGAGGTGGGTGAAGGAAGACGCAATCGATCCGTTGAAGATAATTTTCGAAGCTAGCAAAGGACGAATTGGCTTGTAATTGCAAAAGTGCTCCCGTCCCTCACTGAAGGACCAGAGCTTGAATTTCAAATTTGCACTGTTCTTGCAAGATCAAGACAATTTTATGATTTGAAGAGACCAAGGAAAACATGATTTATCCATTGAATATAATTTGGAAGGCTAACAAAGGACGGATAAGCTTGGATTTGCAAAATAGCTCCTGTCCCTCACCAAGGGACCAGGGCGAAAATGCTTTAAAGTGCACTCATTTCAAAGATCGAATAAATTGAACTCAAAATTCTAAGTAAAAATGCCATCTTGGACGTCAAAAATGAGGTCTTGGACGTAAAAAACAAGAAGTGTGAGGTCTAGAATGAGATCGCTCCTGTCCCTCACCAAGGGACCAGAGCGATCTTGTTAATAGCCGTTATTTTTCATGATTGGGCGCCAAATATCCTTCAAATTACATTAAATGCCAGATTCGATAAAACCTTGAAATATTTTTGGCATTTAATAAGTGCGCATGGTATTTAATAATTAATTTTGAGCCTAAAAATCGATTTTTTTTAATTATGAAGGCATTTAAAATTAATTATTATTAAATTAAAAAATAAAATGGGAGCGCTTGGGGTATTATTTAATGTTTTTATCAAGTCGGCCTCTTCTTTTATTAATTTTCATTTATCTTTTGGCCTATTTTTCCAAGTCGGCCCATGGAAATAAAATGGTGAGCGCTCTATATATTTGAGGCATGTTTTTCATTATTCAAATTATTCACTCATCATTTCAAGTGCGATTTGGAAGAGCAATTTGAGGAGCGAATTTCTACCAGGAGTGGAGATTAAGAAGGGCGAAATTCATCTTGAAGGCTATTGGAGAGGCGTATTTCTTGCTAGATTGGAGGATAAATTCCAGATGTTTTGAAGGTATTTGAAGGCGAATTTCCAGATCTTGAAGAAGCTAGTGGAAGATGGAGTTCTTTTCCAAGCTAATGGAGGCGCAATTTTATCCAAGGGAGAGCTTTGATCTACACTTTGCCTAGCAAATTCATCTTATTTTTGCATCATTTTTTTTTAGAATTAATTCCCAAGTGGAGGTATGGCGTAATCACCTTGGCACCATTTTTGAAGATTTAAATTTTGCTTTGAAAATCCTAAATTAGGAAATGATAACTCAAGATTTATCATGAAGTTTCCTAATTAAAATCTTGAATCTTCCTTTTAAAGTTTAATTTTTTTAGATTTCAAGATATATTACTAATTTTGAAATGTTGTGTAGGTATCAAGATGGCGACTCCCAAACTCGAAGGATCTACAAGTCGGAAGACTCTCCTCAAGGAAAATCAAGCAAGGACAAAGACGACCTTCTTCGATCCAGCCTAGCAAGGACAAGGGCGACCTCCTCCAGCCTAGCATCGACAAGGACGGCCTTCTTCGATCCAGCATCATCAAGATAAGGGCGACCTCTTCCAATCCAGTATTCCAAGGCGAGGTACATCAATCATCCTACACATCAAGGACACAAGAAGTTAGAACAAGGGTTCGTTGAAGAAGCAAATAATTTCAGAAGAGTTAATTAAAGATAGCTTCTCAACAACATCAAGTTGAATATCTACCAAGTTACAAGTGTCAGATGAGGTGGCATCCCAGTCATCACTCCTCCAGTCAGTGTGGTCCACCTCAGCATGTCCAGATTCAATGTACCTAACTCATGGAAGGTGGCACAAACTCCGATGTACCTACCCCAACTATCCATTGGTTGAATTTTCCAGAGAGGACATGTGTCCAAGCAATACAATTATTTCATTGGTCAAGCTTTAAATGTTATGTAATGGTTGTAACAAACCCTAATTAGGGTTTTCATTGTTGAATCTTGGCCATTGATCTCGAATTGATCTAGGCCATCGAATTGTATTGTGGGCACGATATAAGCCCTGACATTTCATTTTGTAAAGGCAATTAGCAATAGTTAGATAATAGTTAGAGAGTTGAAAATAGTTAGAAGATAGAAATAGAATAGTAATTAGAGTAGAGTAGAGAGAGAAGGCAAAGATTGTTGCCAAGATGTTGTTGTAAAAG
Organism: Cryptomeria japonica; assembly: GCF_030272615.1. NCBI lineage: Eukaryota > Viridiplantae > Streptophyta > Pinopsida > Cupressales > Cupressaceae > Cryptomeria > Cryptomeria japonica. The sequence continues at coordinate 523,329,285 of NC_081405.1, forward strand.
ACTTGTAACTTCATTGAAGAAATGGTGAAATTTATGGGTCGATTCGACAATTTGCATGGTCTTTATACTTCTCATGTTTGATTTTATGATTAGATGAGTGGAAGAAATGTGCTTGATTGATGGTGAAATTCGTATATCCATACTACTAGCAGTTTGTTGATTGCAGACTTGCCTTGCGTAGTCAACTGGAATCATTCAGCTTAAGCTTAACTTCAATTGTCGCTTCTTCATCGGTATGCATCAACCTGATGGTGTCTATGCCTGCAGTGATGATTTGAAACATCATAAAGCTTTCCTTCGAAGATCGCACTAACCTTGTGGAGATGTTCCTATGATGTCAAAACAAGACTTAGTTAGAATTTCATCAAAGATCATTCATTGCTCTTACATTCTTAGTGTTAGGATTAGATCCTTTCCTCGCCCTCATCTTTTTTTCCTTTTTTCAAATCTAAGCTAGTGAAAATCCTGTGTTCCAGCAATATTCAAAGCAAACCAGAAGTTCAGGCATCAAATGTAAGTCCCCTTGTGATTCCAGCAAATCACATCATACCACAAAGAGCTTATCCACACGTAGAGACCCTACATACAAGAACCTTGAAGTCATCCTGATTGATCCTTTTTCGCGATATCTTCAGCAATCAGAGGCTTTACTCAAGAGAGGATAAGGTACCCTTGGGTATTTTATTCTGTGTATGATTGTGTACAAAATACACGTCAACAGTACCCATAGGTGGATTTTCTGTCATCCACTAATCTTGCCCAATCTGAGTCAATATAACCAATCAGCTTTGGATTATTGCACCTGCTATACAAAATGCCATAGTTGGAAGTGCCTTTCACATATCGTAGTACTCGCTTCGCTGGAATCCAATGATCAACTTTTGGGGCCGTCATGAAGCGAGAGATGTAGCTGACAGCAAAATAGATGCCAGGTCTAGTGGTAGTGAGGTAGATGAGGCTGCCTACTAGTTGCCTGAATTTGGTTTCATCTACTGCAGGTGAATCAGATTTGGCTGATAACTTCAGCCCTTTCTCCATAGGTGTGGAAGCAGGTTTACAATCCTGCATTCGAAACTTGTCAAGCAAACTGCGGGCATACTTGGACTGTGAAATAAAGATACTATCATCAGTCTGCCAGACTTCAACACCTAAGCAATAATGAAGAAGCCCCAAATCTGTCACGTCAGAAGCTTGGCACAAGTCTTGTTTGATGGCTGTAATCAAATGTGCTGAATTGCCAGTAATGATCAAGTCATCGATGTACACAACAAGAAAAAGGATATCATCACCAGACAATTTGACATACAAATTAGTGTCAGAGGAACTGCGCTGAAAACCATGTTCAACCAAGTACTGATCAATCTTGAAGTACCAAGCCCGAGGGGCTTGCTTCAAGCCATAAAGGGCTTTTACCAATCTGCAAACCTGATGTTCCTTACCAGGAACCTTGAAGCCAAGAGGTTGAGTCATATAAACTTCTTCCTGGAAGTCACCATTGAGGAATGCACTCTTAACATCCATCTAATGAAGTTTCCATCCAAATTGAGCTGCAATGGCTAGAAGAAGACGAATTGTACTCATCTTGTCAGTAGGAGCAAAAGTCTCCTTGTAGTCAATGCCCTCCTGCCGTGTAAAACCCTGAGCAACCAATCTAGCCTTGTACTTATCCAAAGTACCATCTGCATGATACTTGACTTTGTAAACCCATTTACAGTTGATAGGTTTCTTCCCACGAGGTAAATTAGAAAGAACCCAAGTGTTATTCTTCAGAAGACTATGGTATTCTGTCTCCATAGCCTTTTCCCACTCAAGAATGCCTTTAGCCTCAGAATATGTTTGGGGCTCATGGATGTTGTGGATGTTGGCCATAAGTGCAAGGTTGATTGTATTTTGCTACTTTCTCTTGCGGTGAATTGATCTATCCTCAAGAAGCTCATCATCACGAAGATCTCCTATAGTCTTGGCTCACCATTTAGGCCTAAGGGTAGAAGTACCAACATTTGGCATTAGAGGAACAACATCCCTTGGAGTTGCTGGAACAAAGTCATCTGGATGCGAATCTTGTGAAAAATCAAGTGGTGCTGGATCAATAGATTCCTCATCTTCAGAGTCAGAATGCTCTGAAGCCCTCCCATCATGGGAACCAAGAGGAAGACGAACACCAACATTAGGAGTCTGCATAGACGAAGTTGCAGGACTAGGAGTAATAGAAGGCATAAATGGACCAGTAGTCTCATCAACCACATCGCAACTGAAAATGAGACAATTTGTCTCTACATCAATCAACTTGTAGGCCTTGTGGTTGTCGCTGTAACCAGTAAACATAAGTGTTTTTGCTCTTTGAATCCAGCTTAGCCCGCTTAGCGTTTGGAATCCATACATGAGTCGTAGAACCGAAGACTTTCAAATGGCCCACTTTAGGCTTGCGTCTTACCTAGGCTTCTTTAGGAGTCATCTTCTTGACGACATATGTAGGTGACCGATTCATAAGGTAGACTGTAGTGTAAACTGCTTCAGCCCAATATTTCTTAGGAACATTTCAATGCTTTATCATAGAACGAGACATTTCAGTAATGGTGCAATTTCTATGTACAACAGTTTAACTACACCATTCTGCTAAGGGGTGTATGGTGTGGTGAGTTGGCATTGAATGCCATGTGTAGCACAAAATGTAGATAGGTCATTGGAATAAACTCCCCCCCATTATCTAACCTTAGAGTGACAATTCGAGAACCAAATTCTTTCTCAACTAAGGCCTTAAACTGCTGAAATGTACTGAACACATCTGATTTATTTTTCAGAAAATACACCCACATTTTATGACCGAAATAGTCAACAAATAACAAGAAGTACCTACAAGCAGTAACAAATGGAGTGTTCATTGGCCCACTTACATCAGTGTGAACCAACTGAAGGACCTTGGAGGCTCGCCAAGAATCACCATCCGAGAATGGTGTCCAATGCTGCTTCCCAGCTTGACAAGTTGCACAAACTCCATGATTTTGAGGTTGGATATCAGGTAATCCAGTAACCAAACCCTCCTGATATAACTGAGAGAGATAGTGCACGTTTAAGTGCCCATAACGCTGATGCCAAAGTGTTCTAATGGATGTACTCCTAGCAACTAAAGCATGCTCTTGAGAATCACCAGAATCAACAAGTCTATACAAACCATGATTTTCAAGTGCCATAGCGATTGTAGTACGAGTCTCCCTACCAATGATGCCGCAGATGGACAAACTGAAGACAACATCTAATTGAGGAGAATGCCTCATGATCTGATTGACAGAGAGGAGATTATTTTCCATGCCTGGAACATAGTAGACATCAAGAAAAATTAAATCTCTACCTCCTGAGTGAATATGGATAGTGCCCTTACCAGCAACTGTGTACTCTTCTCCTCCGAAGATTACTGAATTCGAAAATGGTTCAAATTTCATGAACTGATCTCGACGATGAGTAAAATGTCGCAAGCTCTTGAATCAATATAGCATGCAGAAGAGTGTACTGGATCTGCTGTTCTCTTGACCATAAAAGCATAGAAAGCAGATTCTTTCTGCTCAGAGTGTTCGGCGACATTTGCTATCTGTTGAGACCCTCCTTGCTTCTTTTGTTCAAAAGCCAATTGAATTCGACACTCGGCCTTCATGTGACCAAACTTGTGACAGTAATTGCACTAAATCTTCTTCTTCTTGCAATCCTGAGAAGAACCAGAGCCTTTCGTCTGAGAAGATTGAGCCTTCCCTTTGTTCTTAGGAGAAGATTTGGCATAAAACGCTTGTTCGGTGGAGGTGCTTCCAAACTGCTGGTGCCATCGATCTTGCTGTAAAAGCTTGTTACAAAGATTAGGAAACTTCAAATCGACGTCAGTGGAAGTGATATTGAGCATTTCGATGAAATGCTCATACGAACGTGGGAGACTCTTCAGAGTAATGACCACCATATCTTCTTCCTCCATTTTTTGACCAATAGCTTCCAGCTGGTCGCGAATATCCTTGATCTTTGTCAGATGCTCTTGAAGAGATGTTTTCTCATCCATCATGATCGTGAAGAGCATATTCTTGAGGAAGAAGGCTTTGCTCTTGTCAGAGGTTTCAGGGAGACTTTTCAAATGATCCCATATCTCCTTTGCAGTTTTGCCGAATGGTACCTAAGGTAACTGCTCATTGTTGACAGAGAGTTTGATGAGCATGATTGCTTCCCGGTTGCGTTCATCCCATTTGTCTTGATCTTTTCCGATAGTGTCTGGACATTGAGATGTGCCTAGAACAACTGCATCAAAACATCAGTACTCAAAAATCGTCAACATACGTTGCTTCCAGATGTTGTAGTTGCGTCCATTGAACTTTTGGCTACTTTCGAGCATAATGTTCGTTAGCAATGCCATCACGTACCCCAAGGTCGAACTGGTGAAGGCACGGATGCACAAAAACCAGAGGATGAAAATAGTGGGTTTTAAGAAACAAATTCTGCAAGTTGGATTCGGAGGCAGAAATTGAAACCCTTGCACGGTTTTTGAAGCAATAATTTTTCGGAAGACCCGGAAAAATATGATGACAACCCAATTCAGATCTCGAAAAACATACAAAGATTTTGCAAATAATTTTTTTTTTTGACTTGAAACGAAGGAGATAATCTCAAAACCCTCCCATAATTTTCAAGGTAAAATTTTCAACTGAGTCTTAGAAAAACCAGCAAAGAACCAGAAATCCTTGCGAAAAACCCAGAAAGAATCTGCAATCAGAATATTTTTTCTGAAAATGAAAGGTGAAATCCGTGGGCTCAAAAAACGAGGCACGAAAAATGATGCACCCCAAAAAATCCGACGACAACCCAGTTGAGCTCTCGAAAAACCCACAACGATTTTGCAACCGGAAAAAAATTTGCCTTGAAATAGAGGGTCAAAACCCTAGGCAATTTTTTTTTGATGGTGACCCAGTTGAGGTTTCGAAAAACCCACCCAAGAATTTGCGATCGAAATTTCGTTTTGCCTTGAAACAGAGGGTCAAAATCCTAGGCGAAGTTGCAGAAACACTAGGTAGTTTAAAAACGTGCAGATTTTCTGAAAAAAAACAGGTTCCGTGCCCTAGCTCTAATACCATGTGAAAATCTGAGTCACTAGTAAAATATCTTAGTTCATATTAACTGGTAAAGATTACAATTTATAGAAATACAAAACACTGTAAAAATTAATGATGTTACCTACCTCTATCTACCTAATACTGTAGATACATTAATGAAATCTAACAACCTAAGTTGCCATTAACAATATAAGAAATTATTATTCTAACACTTTGATGGCAGTAATAGTTGCACAAAAGAAAGAAAGAGAATGATATGCAGCTAGTTGCCAAACAAATCCACAGGTTTGACCTTAGCCCAAAGAACCACAGTTCATTTGAATCAGAAGCAACATTATGTAGAGCATGTGACTTAAGCCACCTACAATGTGGCAAACTAGGAGGGACAAGTTGCAGTATGACCTTGACTGGCTCTTGGACTCTTGAAAGGCAGAACTTGCCAATCCATACCATAGCAACTGGCCTTTGCACATCCAAGCCCACTGATTTTGACAACTGAAAAACCTAGCAACTGGACTATATATCATTTTTGAGTTTTTAAAAGAAGTTTTTCTTTTTAATTGAGCTGTAGGGGAAAACTAGCTATCCCTTGATGTGGGCGTTTCCTTAGAAAAATTAACTCCCTGGAGAGACATTTCTAGTTTTTTCAACAAATTGGGTAAGGTTGGGGGATGTTTTCTATTTGTCCTTGCATCCCAAAATGTTTCCAATAGAGGACAAGATGCATCCCCAAAGTACATAGGTTTATTTTTTATAACTGACTTACAGCCATTTTTGGATGTCATAATGTGCTGAAGCTATGCTTTTCTTGTTCTTGTTTATTAAAATTTAAAATCTGATGCTTTAGAAACTTTAATAACCAGGAGCTGCCTGATGCAGACCCTGGGGGGTCGCCCAACTGAAAAGGCAACCAACCCAGGTAGCCTTGTACCAATATAATCCTACATCATAAAATAATCAACAAAGACAAGGCAAACCCAACCATAACACCGTTATCTGGACAAGAAGCACAGATTAGTCGAGTTTCTGGAAATTAAAGTAACAAAGCATTTTAAAAATCATGAACTTTCACAAGCACTTCGGGTAGACCCTTTTAATAAGAGTAGATTGTTTACATATGCTTCACATAGAGCAATCCAATGGAATAGCATTGAATTATCTTTATGCAGATCCTTAAATCCCCCTTTCCAAACCATACAGATTCTTTTTTTCTTTTTCTGAAGTGCTGATCTAATCAATCAGAATGAGAGCCCTTTTAATAAGAGTAGATTGTTTACATATGCTTCACATAGAGCAATCCAATGGAATAGCATTGAATTATCTTTATGCAGATCCTTAAATCCCCCTTTCCAAACCATACAGATTCTTTTTTTCTTTTTCTGAAATGCTGATCTAATCAATCAGAATGAGAGCATTTTAGCTTCCCTTTTCTCTTTCTTTATTTACCAACACAGCCTCCAGCCCTTCCAATCCTGGCCTTTCGTCTTTTTGTGACCATCTCGACCTCAGTGCTGCCTAGCTGCCTGCTTGTCTTTTTCCGAATTTGAAAATCTCTCGCAAAAAGAATAGATAGTCTTTTTTGTTTAATTGCTTGTTCTCTACCTTCCTATACGAAATACAGAGCTAGTTCCTCTTTCTTCACTCTTCAACTTGCCACTGCCAAAAAATAGGTTCTGATACCCTCTAGTGCAGACACTATGTACCAATATGCAATCCTACAGCTCTAAATAATCAACAAAGACAAGGAAAACCCAACCGTAACACCATTATTTACACAAGAATGACAGATTAATTGAGTTTCTGGAAATTAGAGTAACGTAAAGTTTTTGAAATATCATGAACCTTCACAAACACTTAGGGTAGATAATTTTAATAAGGATAGACTGTTTACATATGCTTCATGTAAAGCAATCCAATCGATAGCATTCAATAATCTTTAATACCTGCTCTGCAGATCCGTGAATCGCCCATCCAAACCAACTTACAGACCTTTTTAACTTTACTTTTCTGAAGTGCTAATCTAATCAATCAGAATGAGAGCATTTTAGCTCCCCTGTTTTCTCTTTCTTTATTTGCAACACAGCCTCCGTCCATTCCATTCGTGGCCTTTTGTCTTCTTGTGACTATCTCCACCTCAGCGCTGCCTAGCTGCCTGCTTTTTTTTCCCCAAATTTGAAAATCTCTCCCAAAAATAAAAGATACAATCACCTCCAACATTCTATTCTTTTGTGCACTCTCTCCTTTAACTGAAGGTGCTCTTATCCATAATTGTTAATGCTGTCTTTGGATTCCAGAAAAAAAAAACTGAGTGCCTCCTAGAATCATGGAAATCAAGATTAATTGCAAGAGAAATATCTAAAGACAAACTCAAGAACTTACTAGCATTTATTTATTCATTTTTTATGAGGATTTCCTATCAACCAGGGATGCTCCTGCATCATTGCCTTTCCACAAGCCACTTGATTTTAAGGCATTAGATTTTATTAACAGTAGTTGGAACTATCAAAATTGACCGTTTACTTATTATTCCCTTTATGATGTGAATCTGTTACTCATCATGTCAATCCTGTATAGTCTTCTAGTAAATATTGCTTCTGGTGGGAGAAAGCTAGATATTTTTGTTCTTCTAAATGATTTTTAGTGATGCTTTTCTAATCATTCAGTTCTCTAATTACAGAATGGGGTAAGGGGCTTTATGCTCGACACATATGACTTCAACGGAGATGTATGGCTCTGTCACTCAACAGGTGGCGTGTGCTATGATGTTACAGCATTTGTATGTCAGGCTAAGATGCTTTCATTGAATGGCTAACTGTCTTTCATCTGCTAATAAGTACAATTGACAATAATTCTTGTGGTTTAAATTGAATATAGAATAATCCTACATGATGCCTTGTCTGAGAGTTGTCATTCTATGGCATTGTGAGCTTCAGGGCCCAGCAATTGATACTCTGAAAGAGATTGAAGCATTCTTGTCCACAAATCCTACTGAGATTGTCACTCTTATTCTTGAAGATTATGTTCATGCCCCCAATGGGCTGACAAATGTATTTACAGCAGCTGGATTAATGAAGTATTGGTTTCCATTGTCAAAAATGCCTAAAAATGGTGGAGATTGGCCTCTTGTGAGTGAGATGGTGGCCAATAACCAACGTTTGCTTGTATTTACATCAATATCCTCAAAGGAGCAAACTGAAGGGATAGCGTATGAATGGAATTATATTGTGGAGAATCAATGTAAGATGTGTTTTCTTTGCATACCAGATTTTCCTTGGAGAATAATTTTCTCGAGTTTGCATTTTAATCCTAACATGGTTTATCCATAGCACTAGCTGATATGCGTATGGTTGCAGATGGGGATGGTGGAATGGACGCAGGGTCCTGTCCTAATCGTGCAGAGTCATCAGCTTTAAATGATCTTTCTAAGTCACTTGTTTTAGAAAATTTTTTCCGATCAATTCCAGTAAAGCTTCTTTCTTGCGGTGACAACTCTGACCCACTTTCTGAGATGATAAAAACTTGCTATGCTGCTGCTGGAAATAGATGGGCAAACTTTCTAGCAGTTGATTTTTACAAGGTATCCTTTATTAAGAATTGAAAGCATTCGTGGACATTTTCAATTAGAATTTTTAAAATTTAAAATTTTTATATTACAAGCCACTGCATGCCCCGAAAGAAGCCAATGGAGAAAGAGGCCAGAGCGTGAAAGTTCACAATAGCAAACAGACACTGTTACTTTCCTTAGATGGTGTTTGTGTGGTAAAGGGGTCCCGTTGCTTTGTAATTATCACCAAGATGCTCGAGGAAATAAAATGTCTTTAGTGTAAATAACTACTCTTAGAGGTCAACTTTAGATGACTCAATTCAGAAGAGACAAAATACCCCCCAAAATTCTGTGATTGTTAACTTCTTGTTGTCTGATCAGAGAAGTGATGGCGGAGGGGCATTTCAAGATGTTGATACTCTGAATGGGGGGCTAATTTGTAACTGTAATGATATTCATGCTTGCCAGGTAATCTGAAGATTGAGTTGAATTCTATTTTGAATTATCAATGAGATATATGTGTAGTTTCACATAGAGTCTAAACTTGGTGTCATAATAATCTTATTCTGCTATTCTTATTTTGCAGCCTGGAGCCACACCTCAAGCTTGCAATCAGTCCTTGGAGGTGCATTTGTGAGCTAGCATAATCTCCCACAAATATGAATATATTGATGTCCTTGCTTAGAATATCGGATACTGCTCTACATGAAGTCATTTAGTTAAGCATGTACAATTTATTTTGCGTTAGTCTTTGGAGCTGCATGATTGTTTCTAAGAGAAATCTTAAGAAAGTGTGACGTGGAGTGAAAATTCTCAGAAACTTTCAAGAAAGATATTGCAAAGAAGAAAAAATGGATATATCTTCAAAATAAATTCCCTATCAGGAACTTTGACTTTATTTAATATTCAGTTAATGGAGTTTACATTGCCCTCATGTGCACAAGGTTTGGTTGAAAACATACGTATTTCTCATTCACACCTGTTACACCTAGTGGAATTTTGCTTTTTAGTATTCAATCAGACACTGCAAAATATGTTTCCCGACTAAACATTAGGGATATATATTTATAGATGTGAACTAGGTAAAAACTATTTTCACATACAAAAGAGGCTGAAGCCTTCATAGTATGAATAACAATTAATAGCTAAAACGAATTGTAGAATGATATGCCTTTCTTGTGACAAAGAAGGTGAGTGCCAACTTCAAATGATTCATAATATTTTGCTTACATGCCCGGATGAATCTTTTACGTTTGAATGTTCATTGTTAATATTTCTCTCATGGAATTTTTGGATTTATTAATTGTTATAATGAAAATAAGTTTCGCTACATTTATAAATGTATCGACTCTAGGACACAATTAACCTAGATTAAATTCAGAGACGGGCTGATAAATGAATAATAATAAATGCATTAATTAAATAGGAGGAAATGAGGTACTTAATGTTATGAAGGATGACTCAAGATTATTAAGAATTTTGTTTTGATTAAACAAGCAGCGTTAACTAGGACGCTGACCCTTTACATAGCCAAAGACTATCAATTTTAAACAGACCAAGCAAGGGTGCAAACCCCAAAAGAACAAAATCGATCAAGCCAAACAAACCTGTCAAATCAGTAACAACCCAACCCAACTCAAGAGTGGGGAGAAATACCCAAAATTTGACAATGGGGGGTTTGGGAAAGGGGGGTATATTTTCCCTTTCGCGTACGACAAACAATCGTCCAGGCAACACTATCATTAGGAACTTTCAAAGAAAAAACAGGCGGGGAAGACCTTGCAAAGTCACTGCTAGGCTACTGCTGTAGAACAACAACAAGCTCTTGCTATAGAACTGTTGGCATTTGTGCAGAGTATGTTGACATGATGATATTATGTTGTCATTGATGTCAATATGTTGGAGAGTGAACCAACAATATGCTGAAATGTGAATAGGTATAGTGGTATAAACCGGTATATTGAGCAATAGGTGAAGTGGTATGTTTGTCCAAGAGAACTGGTATGATGAAATGTGAACCGGCATATTGAATGTTTTCTATGAAGGTTTAATATGGTATGACTATCGGTTGGTAGTCTTAGTTTAAGGGTTTCCGGTTGAAGTGTTCTAACCCTGTGTGATTCAACCGATGACATCGTGTGATGAGTTAGAATTGTAATGAAGATCAGATCATGGTGCCATGTCAGCCTTGTGCGCGTAAGGATCTTGCATGAAGGAGATTGATCCTATCTACCTCGAGAATGTGCGAAGTCCCTGTAAATGGTGGAGAACGTGTGATGGGTTATCGCTTCTATGAAGCGGTGAAGAACGAGCGATGGAGGATGTCTCGAGATCTATTCAAGACCGTTGTATTCAAATGCAAACTGTTCAATGGCCATGATTGAACCATCTGAATTGCTTAACCTAAATGTTTAGGGTTTAGGGTTTATGCTACCGACCTATCTGTTTCCTATAAGGTCGATGTTGTGTTTCATGCTAAGGTTGTTGGCAAATGGTGTGTGTGTATCTAAGTGTAGAGGTACGTGACTCTTGCTAGACCAGATGAGATAAGAGGATTGATTCCTAGTGTGTGTACAGAAGGAAGGAACTTAAGCAGATCTACATTAGGCATTGAGTGCTATTATCAGATCATTGTAATACCTGTTGATCTTTAACCATTTCAACAGTTGGAAAATCCCTTAACTGGGTAGCTTTAATCAGCTTGCTGTAAATCCTTTAACAGGGTGACTCAAACTCATTGAGTTCTTGAAATCCTCTAACAAGGTAACCTCTAACAGGGTTTAACCCTTAACCGAGTATTTAGCGATCCCTTAACCGGGTGATCTCTAACATGATCGGTTCCTAGCAGAACTTGTTGTAATAGTCTTTAACCGGACTAGGCTCCTAATAGAGCGGACTTCTAAAGAGTTCAAAAGCAGCTTGTGGGTATTCATCCCCACCGTGGTTTTTCCTAGTTAGGTTTCCACGTGAAAAATCTGTATGTCATGTGTAGTATTTTTCATGTGATGATTTAAGTGATTTGTGTCTAAAGGTAGATCATGCTGAGCTAGCTGTTATTATATTTCTGATGATAGGTTAACTATTCATGCATAAAGGTGAAATGGGAGTATAGTATTAAGTCGAGTGGAAAGCTAAGTGATTAACCAGTTAATACTTGTCACAGTCATTCTTAGCTTTATCGATTGCACTCTATTTCAGACCGGTGTTACTGTCTGTCAGACATTTGCAGCGTTTGTAGTCAAACTGGTTCGGGAAAAGTTTTTGTGACTGTACTGATTCATCCCCCGCTCCCCCCCTCAGTACTGGTTTGGTACTTATTGTTCATCATTGAGTTATCAATTGGTATGAGAGTTTCCTCCAGGTCCTCTATGTTGTGAGCTTAACCGTTTGAGGGAAAGATCCTATTGTAATGATGAAGAGGGAAGGTCCAAAGTTCAACAGAGATAACTTCAAAATATGGAAGGACAAAATGAAGATTTACATCAGAAGCATGGGTGCTCAACACTGGAGCTATGTTGAGAATGCTTTTGTTATTCTTACCAGTACTCTCACCGATGATCAAAAGAGAGAAATATAGGAGAATGGGCAAGTCATGGAAGCTCTAATCAGCAGCTTATTTGACATTGAGTTTATTGATGTCCAGGATAAAGACAATCCCAAAGAAGTATGGGACACTCTTGAGAATATCTATGGCGGTGATGAGCATGTAAAACAAGCTAAGGAAGAAAGCCTTAGAGGGAAGTTTGAAGACATGTAGATGGTTGAAGGTGAGACCATTCAACAGTATGGAATAAGAATCAAAACTGTTGTTGGAGATATCAAGAGTGCAGGTGGTAAAATAGAAGATTCCACTGTGGTAAGCAAAGTTTTGAGATCCTTATTACTGGTCTATGCAATAAGGGTTGCTGCTATTCAGGAGTTGAGATCAATAGACAAGATTAAGGTATCCCTAGACTCCATCATTGCAAAGTTGACTGCCTATGAGCTAAATAGTTTCGATGGCAGTGTTCAAAAGACTGAATAAACTTTTAGAGCTTCTGCTGTACCATCCAGAAAAGAAAAAGAAGCAAGCACCAGTGGTGAACCAAGACAGAGCAGAGAAATGGATGATGAGAAGATCCTGATGGAATTTGAAGCTCTTCTTGCCAGGAAACTTCCTAAAGGAACCGGTAAATGCAGAGGTAAGCTCCCTTTGAAATGCTTTTCTTGTAATCAGATAAGACATATTGCTATAAACTGTTCTAATGGTGACAACAAGGACAAACCAGAGAGGTTCAAGAAATTCAAAGGAGGAAACTGGAGAAACTGTTTTGTTGCAGTTGATGAAGGTGTCACAGATGAGGAATCAGAAGATGAAGAAAATTAAGATATTGTGTTTGTTGCAGTAAATGAAGATGTGTCAAAAGAGAAGGCTCTTATCTCCCGCTTTGATAATTCCAATGAGTAGATTATTGACAGTGGCTGTTCTCACCATATGACTAGTGACCGAAGCAAGTTTCTATCTTTGGAAGAATATGATGGTGGTGTGGTTCGTTTTGGTAATGATGCACCATGTATGGTTAAAGGAAGAGGGTCCATCTCTCTGAATGGAAAGAGCAGTGCTGACAATGTGTATTGGGTGGAAGGTCTCAAACACAATCTATTGAGTGTTGCCTAGCTGAATGATAGTGGACTTATTCTGGAATTCAAAAATGGAGTGTGCAAAATCAAAGGAAAGAATGGTGAATTGATGGCCACCGGTAAGTAGACCAAAGGTAACTTATTTCAGCTGGATGCAAATGTAAGTACATGTCTTATGGCTAAATTTGATGATAGCTGGATATGGCATAGGAGACTCTGCTATTTAAACTTTGATAACATTGTGAAGGCCAGTAAGACCAAGGCAGTCAGAGGATTGCCGATGCTGAGCAAACCGGAAAATCCTTTGTGCAGAGAATGTCAACTGGGGAAAATGTCTTCCTCAACTTTCAAAGGCAAATCTTTCACAGCAGACAATTTACTTGATCTTGTGCATACTGATTTGTGTGGTCCTATGAAAACTAGGAGTGTGGAGGGATAGGTATTTCATGATTCTGATTAATGATTGCTCAAGAATGATGTGGGTCACATTCTTGAAAGATAAGTTTGAAGCTTTTGGAAAGTTCAAAGCTTTCAGAGCACTGGTAGAAAAAGAAAGTGGTAGAAGAATCAAATGCCTTAGAACTGATCAAGGAGGAGAGTTCACTTCCGGTGAATTCAACAAATATTGTGAAGAGAACGGCATCAAGGGGCAACTGTCTGCCCCCCGGACTCCACAACAGAATGGCTTAGTAGAGAGAAACAACCAAACTATGGTCGAAGCAACTAGAACTATATTGATCCAAGGAAAAGTTACTCACACCTTTTGGAGAGAAGCAGTGAGCACTGCAGTATACACAATGAACCGGGTACTCATCAAGAAAGGAAAGGATAAGACTCCTTATGAGTATTGGACCGGTAAGACACCAGTGGTAAGCTACTTTAGAATGTTTGGTAGCAAATGTTATATCAAGAGGAGTGAACATCAGAACAAGTTTGATGCAAAATGTGATGAAGGAATATTCCTAGGATATTCCACAAAGAGCAAAGCTCTCAAATGTTTCAACAATAGGACTCAGAGAATTGTTGAAAGCATCAATGTTAGAGTTGATGAAAACCCTGGAAAACCTGAGGAAACCGACAGTAAGCAAGTAAGAGATGAACCGGTAGTAACCTTCTGGGAACCAGTTGCTAATCAGCCAAGTACCAATAACAGTGTTCCTACACTGGTAAATGCTGATGCTGATGAAGATGAGGATGAAGAAGAAAAGCAAGAGGAATCAGTCAAGAGCATTCCTCGATATGTCAAACTAAATCATGATCCAAAGCAGATCACATGAGATAAGGATGCAGGAATCCTTACAAGAAGAAAGGTCAGAGAGAATTCTTGTATGATCTCTGAATTTGAGCCTAGATCATTCAAAGAGGCACATAAAGATGAAGACTGGATCAAGGCAATGGAAGAGGAACTTGACCAAATAGAGAAGAATGGTACATGGTCTTTGGTACCCAGACCAGAGCATAAAAATATCATTGCGCTAGTACATTCGGAGCTAATTTCCGACGATCGTTTGTCAAATTTGCGATGAATTTTCATCGAAGTGCCAACAAAATCAACCATCGAAAACTCGACGTCAGATTGGTTGACAATGCCATACTCGTCGGAAATACGACAATCCAATGGACTCTGCTGATGCTGTATGTCCGCCGATTACATCGTCGGTCAAAAGCTTGGTAGTCGTCGTAATTCCGACGATGATAATTTTTATCAAAAAAAATAAAATTATTATCGATGTCGGCGTTTCCTTCCTTCAATGGCTCTTTTATATCGATGAGACATCGCTAGGTCTCATCGATACCTTTTGAATTCAGATCGATGAGACCCAACGATGTCTCATCGATATAAAAGAGCCATCGAAGGAAGGAAACACCGATGAATTCCAAAAAGGACTCACCGAAGATAATAACTTCATCGACAAAAGATATCGAAGAAAGCAGAGAGGGTCTTCATCGATGGGAAAAGTTCTCGAGGAAATAATACTATCGGTGCAACATAAAAAGGACCCACTAAAAGGAGTGTTTTCATCGAAAGAATAATATCAATTAGACAAAAGGAAGCTATATCGAAAAAAGATATCGATGAGGATATAGGTTTCGAGGAGGTTAAAAGGCATGTTCTCGATATGCGTGGTTTTGCCGATGTAACTTTATCGGTGAGATAATAGACTCATTCATCGACAGGGCATAGTGATATCAATGAAAGAAGTATTTCGAAGGAAAAATAAAGGAGCACACCAAAGCCCAAGGTTTCTTCGACATAAGACCTGATGGATATCAGATATGTTTCGATGAGGAGACAACCAAATTGACCGAATACAGTATTTCGATGAAGGGAAAAAATACTTGATCGAAGTAATATTCGAAAAAAAAGTATTGTCGATAGAAACAAAGAGATCAATGGACTAAAGAAACAAATGATCGAAAGACATATCCTCATCGAAATGATTATTGATTGCCGCGAAAATAAAAAACAAATCCCACGAAAGGTCACATCGCCATTAAATTCGAACGTGTGCTCGAGTGACCGTTGTCCAAAACGGCCATTACTAACTGATTAAATATGCCATAAGTAGTGGATCAACATCAAAACACACAACATTAAGGAATTCACAGGCGACAAACTGAAAGAAGGAATTGGGTGAATTCACAGATAAAGCTCAGTAATTCCAAGTAAGTTGTTTGCACACAGACCTCTTTGTTAAAATTCAAATGGAATCATCATCTAAAACTAATAAGATCAGAAAGGGAAAAGAACCTATCACTGCAGAAGAAAAACCTAAAAGACAGAAAAGGGAAGGGCGTTCTTTGGCCTAGGACCTGATTGACCAGTGCCCATCATCCAGTTTGAGGTCCAAGAAGATTAGAGCTGATGAGGAAGGCCTGGAGGACCGGTTTGAGGATCTTGGAGACATATGGATAAAATTGAGAGGGTATGAATTATTCATATATGGGTACAATAGAAGAGTTGCCCCTCAACCTATCAACAATTTATGGCGATTGAACTTAGGAAGGTTAGCTGTGGCTAATGTATTCGTGAATGTGGAGCTCATGAAGGCATTGGCAAACAATTATGACCCTAAAACCAGGACCATATATAACTACATGGGTGAGCCAATTCTTGCAATAAAAAAGGGGGTTATTGACACCGTGTTCAAGTTGGATTGGGGATTTGAAGAATTGATTGACCTCAAGAAGTTCACAAGTGAATATTTTAACCTAGAGCACATTTACAAAACGTGGAGACTCCCTATACATAGACCTAGGAATGCAGGGTCCTTAGTGCCACTAGGTCAGGATGACAAAGCTCCCTATGATGTCAACTCTTTCCATCCATATTTCAAGTATACCTATTACTGTGTTGCCCAAGTGCTAGGGATAAAAGCCCATCCTTTGATGGATATTGCAGCCATGGTCATTTGTGCCGATTTGCAGTCTAAGGACCCCCGCTTCTTTGACTTTTCTACTTATTTGGTTGAGGTTTTGAATCATGGGTTAGAAAAGTGAAAGGGGGATGCCATCAATGTTCATTTCAAGCATTATTCCTTACTTATGCATATGCTATTGTATGTGGGCCAAGATGAAGGGTTATGGCCAGAAGAGTTATGTGTCAGGACATATGACAATGCTGGGATGAGAAAACCAGTGCAACTATGGGTTTCTTCATGGGACCAGAGGTATGTGAATAATCAATATTGGCATTTTTAGGAGTTCTTTGTCAAGCCATTATATAGATTGTTGGGATGCCCGTGCGATCATGCCCTTGCACTAGATGTTCAAAGATTCCTAAGACCAAAAGATTTCGCTAAAGATCCCTCAATTGAACACAATTGGGGAGATTAGTATTGTTTTTCAGACTGTACACAAGTCAGGGTATACGGGTTCGAAGGGAGATCATACTTACTACCACTTACAGTCCCTAACCGAGTGGCTTGTTTGGAAATTGTGAGGCAATTGTCAATAGTGAGTACAGAACATCTGACAAGCCATGGGAAACAATCAATTGTACCTGGGTTGTTAGTATTTTCAGATTTTATTGTGAAAAGTTCAAAGAGTTATGGCCTGCTGCAGACAAAATTGGATTATTATGGCATGGCTATGGCGGATCCAAGGCCCAATTTTGATCCTGAAGGATACATAAGGATAGCTCGGTCATCACAAAAGCTGAAGGCTGGAGAGCATAAATCTTACCTACCGGATGACCTCATTAAGAACATTGGCAGAGAAGAGGCCAGAGTGAAGCGAATAAAGTTTGAGAAAGCAATGCAGGCTTATAAATGGAAGCTTTTTAGAAGGAAAATGGATGAGAACGTGCTATAAAAGATTGAAGACCCCTTGGAGTTGGCCAAAAAACTTGTGGAGCATGAATTGGAAATACTTGAGGGAGTCCTGCCTCATGTTTTTAGGGATTACATTGATACTATTAGGAATACAGAGCCTTTGGCTCATATTTCTCTTGCTTCCACATCTGGCATCATTCCATTCACTCCTCGAGAGGATTACCCCTTGGTTATGAAGAGGATACATCGATAGACTTGGCAACAAGACAACTGAATGTCCGAGAAGTGGCTGACATTAGATTCCTGGAGCATGAGGATTTCATTGCTGATAGTGACTTCATTGCTTCCAAGGAGTTCACTGCATTCCTCTATCAACATAAAGGATCTCAAATTAGGAATAACATGAGAAATAGTGAAGAAGAGCAGCAACTTCAAAAGTTACAAGAGGAGATGGATCTTGTGATGAGAGAAATGACACCTGAGAAGGGAAGACAGTTGCTTAAGGAAGTTGGTGTGCTATTATACTCTGGATGGGACATGAACTCTACGATGTTGTTTGATGGATTCCTCAAGAAACAGGACCCAAGTAGGCAAATGATGCCAAAAGAGATTGATAAACTCTTTAGAGGATCAGGATATGATCCAGATCAGAAGGCTCTTCTACAATGAGCTATCTATCCCAAAGATAAAAGACCTATATTGGTTGATACAGAAGAAGCTTTTGGACATTTGATGGTTTAGCAAGTTGGAAAGACTGACCCTAGAACAAGTGCCAAACTAAATTTGGATGTCGCTAAACTGAACCAAGATTAGATAGAGTTTTTGGTCCGAGAAAATTCTACATACAAAAGCCTATATGAGAAAACCGATGAAGAAAAACAGAGGCTGCAAGCAATATTGCTTCAGATTGATATAGGTACCAGTCAAACAGGGATGACATATGGTGTTGACAAAGATGCCATGGATGCCTTGACAGACGCTATGTATTGGAGGAACAAGGCCGAAAAGACATCTCAACAAGTAGAAAAGGTACAACAAAAGATGGATAAGTTGATTCTGGAGATCATTGAACATAGGTTCAGAAGTATGATGCAAGTTGCAGAAATCTATTGGAAAACATACACTGGAATAGTCAGAGCTTTGAAAGAGCATGAAAGGCTCAGGTCTCAGTTGGAAGACATGATGAATGACAACAGTCTGATTAATCTAGGTGAGAAATTTGAAGCTGAGGCTTACTTGAAGTCCCATGATGAATTGACAGATCAATTAAGGAAAGAACTTCAGAGGCTGGATGATGGGAATACCCTAGGGTGCCCTCTTTTTACAGTAATGGTGAGTTAGTATCGTTTGAATAGTGGAAACAAGAGTTCATTGATGAGAATAATCGAGCAGTAGTAGAGTTGGATCGGGACAAAGAATTGTCACTTTGTGTTAACCATATTCTATCCAATCATTTCCAAACAGAAAGTGACATGAGGACACTAAACAATGATGTTCTAATGTATAAAGATGATAAGTGCATTCAACACATATGAATGCTGAACTTGTTTATCTTCCAGTTTGTTAAGAAAAATGCTAATTAATAGTTATGTGCTGAAAAGCCACGATGCTTGGTGACAATGTATACCCTCATATAAATGAGGGAAATTTTGTAACAATAAGGATCATTAGAGAAGAAGTAGAATATAGCCTCAAGCTTACTATTGTACCATTTTGTGAACATACATAATATAATCAGTCGTCTTTCCTTTGTGTATATGCTGTGGATTATTGCATCTTTCTGTAGGCAGTTGCTTGTGATATTATCTAAAGGAGATAAGGTTACTTGTGTTCTTCTAGTAAAACTCCATGTTTCATATTGTGGATTTGAATAAAAGATTTACTTGGAAATATAGTTTTGTATATAGTGCGTCTGCATATTATCTCAACCATGGTGCGCCTGCATATGTATATAGTTTTGTTTATAGGTGGAAAGCCCGAGGTTCAATAATGAACTTGGTTGCTCTGATACCACATGTAATATTCCACATCTAACATAAACTTGAGCCAACTAACTCACTGGTTTACTAACCAACTATCTAGCGAATTGCTTAATGTCTACTAAGAATAACGGTCATAAATGACCATCATAAGATAATTAACATACACTTGAGTCAGTTGATTCATTGGTTACAGAACTTCTAGGTTTAGCTGATCCAATTTGTTACATAACAGTCTCATGTCTAATGACATTAACGGTTTACAAGGACCTTCATGGGATTGTGACATAACCTAACAAGCCAACTGCTACAAATCCCCTATCTCTAACAAGCTTCAACTGTCATCATGGAATTAAACCTAATACAACATTGGTTCCCTTATTTAGCTAAATTAACACATCATATTATGACTCAACAAAAAATACGGTTCTAATATTTTTTTTTTTGTCTTTCTATATTCCCCAAAGTATGCATCTAATTGATGATAAGAATCCTTCTTCAGGTCTTGCAACCATGGAGACTGGTTATAATTTGATTATAACTGATGTGCATTGATTCCAAGATGAACCATATTCGGTTGAACTATGAGTTAAGAGTGGAAAACAAATAAACATACAATAGCTACAAATTATAGCAAGGTATTGTGACTATAAGATAGAAACCATCCTAGGAGCCTCCAATATATCAAAAGTTGAGAAAGTAGCAAGCTTACTGTACAAAGACAGTGATCACTATAAAGTTGCAGTCAAGTTCAAAGCATTGATTTGTGGGAACAAAGGGTTTCATATGGGGATAGAGCAGTCTCATGAAATATCATGACAGTCATAATCATAATCTAAAGAGTAGTCAAATCTTCAAGATAGATTGGTGATAGTGCAGTCATTTTGTTGAGCATCGAATCTGAATTAAGTCAAATATATTGATTTGAGAAATTAAATCATAGAAGCCATCTCTTTGGAAGAAATCATCATTTTCATTGATACCATAATAACCCATAAGTTATCAAACAAGTCTAAAAGCATTCTATCGAAGTATCTACAATTCAAACAGTATCGATGAGACCCAACGATGTCTCATCAATATAAAAGGGGCATCGAAGAAAGCAAACACCGATCAACTTCAGAAAGGACTCATCAAAGACAGTAACTCCATCCATAAAAGATTTCGAGGAAAGTGGAGATGGTTCTCATCGACAAGAAAAGGTCTTCGAGGATATAACACTATCGGTGCAAAAAGACTCACCGAAAGAGATGGTCCCACCAACAAAAGGTATCGAAGAAAGCAGAGGTGGCCCCCACTGATGAGAAAAGGCTTTCGAAGAAACAATATCATTGATGCAAGATAAAGAAGATTCACTGAAAGAAGCATTCTTATCGAAAAAGTGATATCAATAAAACAGAAGAAAACTACATTGATGAATGATATCGATAAGGATATCAGTTTCGATGGGAGGACAAAAGAAGTCATCGAAGTCCAAAGTCTCTTCAACATGAAACCCGACGGACAACAAAAAGATTTCGATGAGAATGCGAGTTTCGAGGAGACTAAAAGGCATGTCTCCGATACACATGGTTTCATCGATACAACTTTATTGGTGGAAGATGACAAAGAGAGGATAAAAGGGGCTTCGGTGAGACAACAGACCCATTCATCGAAGGAGCATAGTGATATCGATGGAAAACTAAAGGAAGTCACCGAAGCCCAGGGTTTCTTCGACATAAAAAGGGATCGATGGATACCAGATAGGTATCGGTGAGGAGACGACAATACTCAATTTGTTTATCTTCCAATTTGCTAAACAAAAAATGTTGGTTACTGGTTATATGCCGAAAAGCCACAATGCTTGGTAATAATGTAACTGATAGACTCATTGAGAGGTGGTGGGTTTAAAAATTGTCTCATAAGTTTACACAATAAGTCATAAAGAAATATTAAGACTTTGTAGCCCAAACATCGAAGAAAGGCACTAGTCATCTATAGAATACAATTCATCAATTCACATTTCATTTTAAAGTAATAGGAGTAGCTGAGTAGGAAATATAGAGTAGACTATAAATAGTGTATATACATAAATTTCAAGCACAAAAACTGAATAATTTCTACAACAACAATCTTGAACTCATCTTCTATATCTCCATCCTGGCAATTTATGCCATTCTGAGATGCATTAGGTTAGTCTCAGTCACTAGAACACAATTTGCAACATGCATTAGGAGTTGTCCTCCTTACAAATAGTGCAACATTAAAAAGGTATTATCAAAGCTACAACCACAATTCTTAGAGGAAGCTTACAAAGATAGGACAAAGCTAGGTACAGTCTTAAGTCAAGGCAAATTCATAGTTGAAACTCAGTCCAAAATAGTGAAGAAGTGCAACAAATGACATGAGAAGTCTAAATAAGTATTATAGCAATCATGAGTCAAGGATTAATGAAGAGATTTTTTGCATCCATGATACAATCTCAAACACACTTTTTACCGTTCTCTTGGTGATTGTGCCCAATTGTGTATGTCTTGCTTATGTATGAAAATGGCATTTTGCAGCTTTCCACCGACCATGTATTTGAGATGTCTTTGATTTAGATATGGCATGAGCTTAGTTGTAGAGTGAGACTAGGGAGTTGGACCATCTCAACCATGGTGCGCCTGCATATGTATATAGTTTTGTGTATTCATTAAAGATTTTCATTTAATTTTAATCAACTAAAGAGCAATATTCATGACTTACAAGTAATAAAAAAACTTACAAGGATGAGGCATATTCATAACTTTTGCAGTCCTACCTTGGATATCAACACTAGAAGCAACTCATATTGTTCGTGTACAGACAAGACAATATGGGAGTTCATTATACCCAACAACTTGTGGTGTTGTTGTTCGTGTTGGCTCCACTTGCACCTTGCAATTAAGATTCAATATCATTATTCAATAAGATTAACTGTGCAACATAATGAAATATTGAA
The DNA here is from genome assembly GCF_030272615.1 of Cryptomeria japonica. Lineage (NCBI taxonomy): Eukaryota > Viridiplantae > Streptophyta > Pinopsida > Cupressales > Cupressaceae > Cryptomeria > Cryptomeria japonica. The sequence goes on from NC_081405.1 coordinate 523,351,745, forward strand.
AAGTGTGTTACCTTGTTGAGCTTCCCTTGGTTTCGAGAATAGTTTAATATTCTATACTTAACAGGGCCAACCACGTGAAGGTGGAAGCTCATTTGGCCCCTCCCCCCCCCCCTAACATCACTCTAAATTCCCCATTAACATCTTATAACATTCATTCATTAATTCTTTCTACCATTAATAAAATATAGCATTCATTCATTAATATCACATAATATTCATTAGCACATAACATTGATTAACATTAATTAACACACAACACTCATCAATATTAATTAACACATATCATCCATAACCATTAATTAGCACATAATTACATTCACTAACACATAAAAATCAGTCATTATCAAATAAGTTAGATTACAATCATTTCTTTCTTTGTTTTTTTTTGAAGCTATGAAAAGACTAAGTGGAACATCGGTTTCTTCATCATTCCCCCCCTCTGTAGATGTTCTGCCAACTGCTTGTGATCTCAATGTATGCCTAGTCCTATACTGAGGATGAGGACACTGAAGCGAAGGGGGGTCCTCTGCAATAACAAAGAAATGGGTTAAATTCAATTTTTTTTATATTATTGTTACAAGTATTTCATTAATTTAGAGAACATAATTGTTGTGCTCTTTACCTGATGGGGCCACATCATTTTGTGTAGCCTCAACTTCAACCTGCTGAACACCCTCTAGATCATCTGGAGTTGAAATACTAAAGGTTACATTAATGCTGAACACCAATTGCAATTATATTTGTTTAAAGAAATAACAGTGGTCCTCTTTACCAGAGCGGGGAACATCACGTTCTTGAGGTTGTGTACCCAGATCATGCTCCACTTGCTCACCACCGACTACATGCTCTAAAATATTAACAAAAAAAGTTACATTAATTACTACTTGTTGTGACCATTTCACACATCGCCCCATCGCAAATGGGGACCCCCTCTTTTTGCTTGTTTTTCGCTTGTTTTCGCTTTCGTTTTTAGGGTTTTGTTTGTCAGTTAGTTGTCTGGATTTAGGGCCAAGCCTTAAGGTTTTAAATTTTGCCTTTTCAAGCCAAAATCCAGTCATTTTTTGAGAGCTTTTAAGCTTCTTTTCTAGAATGCAAATTTTGAATGCAATGAATTCGCCAAAATGGTCTAATTTTCAATTGGAATGTTCATGCAGAGCTTAAACTTGTCTAAGTGTTGACCGTCAATATGAATTTTTGTCTGACTGAATATTTTGACCAAATTTTGACTTTTTTGAAGTTTGATCCTGGGCATTGGAATTGATTTGTTTTCGCCTCGTGAAGTGTTAAAATGTGAAAAATCTTGTTATTTTGGCCTGTAGGAGCAAAATCGCTCCTGTCCCTCAGTGAAGGACGGGAGCTCAATTTCAAATATCTCATCGTCCCTGCAGAGTCCAGACAAATTTTACGTTTGAAATAATGGAGAACGACAAGATCTTTCCATTGAATATAAATTGAAGATTTTCATGAGCACAGAAAGGCCTCCAGGAAGAAAATCGCTCCTGTCCCTCAGTGAAGGACCGGAGCTACAAATTCAAATTTTGTCTTGTCCTTGCAAGATTTTGAAAGCTTAGCAATTTGAGGACGTCTAAGGGAAGATGCTTTGCCAAATGAATATAATTTGAGATGTAAAAACGAAGGAAAATGACCTATATTGACTAAATCGCTCCTGTCCCTCTCCAAGGGACCAGGGCGAGGTACCTTGTAGCTCTCGTCCCTCTCTCAAGGACTAGAGCGATTTCCTTCATTTTGCAAAATCCAGACAAGGGTCGAGGCAAGTTTACGTTCAAAAACAAGGGAAAACATGAGATGAGCACATTGAATATAAATTGAAGATTTTTGGGACGTCCATACCAGTGTTAAATGCCTAGTTCGCTCCTGTCCCTCAGGAAGGGACCAGAGCGATTTTTGATATAATTGCTTTTCTTGCAAAGTTACGAATAATGTAAAGGCATGGGTGGATAGAGTGAAGAAGGACGATTCCGTTGAATATAAACTTGGAACTTGGCAAAGTAAGATGAAGGCCACAAGGGAAGGATCGCTCCTGTCCCTCTCCAAGGGACCAGGGCGATACAATGGTGATGACCCGTCCCTCCAAAGTTCAAGGTTGTCCCTCCAAGGTTCAAGGCCGATCCAAGTTAGGACGAAGGGTGGCGAAGACATCTCAAGGCATTTCCATCAAGCGCAACGTTGCAAAGGTCATCACATGGAAGGATTTGCACTCTAAAGACCTAGATCGCTCCTGTCCCTCTCCAAGGGACCAGAGCGATATCTACATGATGGCGTAAATTTCAAAAGGCAAACAAATTTCAAGTTACCAAAAGGGTCGAAAGGATATCATTCCACGCAATGAAGATAATTGCAAGTTGGTACAAACAAGAACAAGCATGTAATGATAAACTTCGCTCCTGTCCTTCAGGAAGGGACTAGAGCGATATTGATATATTAGATTAATCCATGCAAGATTTACGTAAAGACAAAGATACACAAGGTTACATATGCTCCAGGACATCGTTTGAAGATAATTTGCAAGGGTTTTAAACGTCCAAACATTGCTAATCAAGGTAAAAGTCTCCCATCGCTCCTGTCCTTTGGACAAGGACCAAGGCGATACTATTAGAACACTCCCGTTCCTTCAAAGATCAAGGCGAAACAAGGTTATGAAGTGCGAAGGACAACGTTTGAAGGACATTGCAAAGGAGATCGAAGTTTAAAATCGCCAAGACCAAGGAGAAATGTGGATCGCTCCTGTCCCTCTCCAAGGGACAAGGGCGATGATCCTTATAACATCGAAGGTACCTTGCAAAAGCAAGTGGGACGTGCGCAAAGGACACAAGCATTGATAAGTTCGAAGGTCAAAAATGCAAGGTGAACGTGAGGACATGGAGATCGCTCCTGTCCCTCTCCAAGGGACAAGGGCGATGTTAGACAAAGCGCATGATATTCTTTTAAATCAAGGGCGCACAGGGTTTTAAATGACATTCAAAAAATTAATGCAAGGAAAGGATCATACCAAAATGAGGAATTTCAAGCAAAAACATGGAGATCGCTCCTGTCCCTCTCCAAGGGACCAGGGCGATAATGATCATAAGATACATTTGCTCGCACAAGAAAGGCATTCTAATTCGAAGGACCACCAGATGATCGATTTGGGAGGTGAAAATGAAGGAGTTAAACGTCAAAAACGCAAGAATCTAGACCAAAATCATGGATCGCTCCCGTCCCTCTCCAAGGGACCAGAGCGATGAGGTACGTCCTTTTATTTTCATATCTTTGGCGCCAAATTTAAACAATTCGAATTTCATTAAATGCTAAATCAATTTAAAAATCAAAAATCCATTTTTTATTGGCATTTAATATGGCGTTAACATTTATTAATTATTTTTGCCTTATTTAAAATCAAAATTTGCAATAAAAAACGCAAGGCATCAAATAATTATTTAATTAATTAATAAAGAAAAATCAAATTGGAGCGCTCATTTAAGGAGGTCGGCCTTGTCATTTCATTGCAAATCATTTAAAAATGGTTTTATTTACCAAGTCGGCCTAAGGGATGAAAGGGTGAAAGCGCTATATATTGAGGGTGGAAGATATCATTTTTACATAATCATTTTTTTTATCCTTCATGCGAATTGAGGAAAGCAAAGATAGAGCGAATATTATCCAAGGTGGCGAAGACACTCCAAAGGTGGTGCGAATTGCATTGAAGACCAAGGGTGGCGCGCTTAGACATTCCAAGGGTGGTGCGACTTCAAACCAAAGGTGGCGTAGACATTCCCAAGATGGTGTGAGGCGTGCGAAGTGTGTTTGAAGAGGTGCGAATTGCATTGAAGATCAAAGGTGGTATGAATTCGAAGACCACACCAAGGGCGAATTTGAAGATCACATTCTCTCCAGAGGTGGCGAAATCAAATTTGAGGGGATCATATTGAAGATTATCTTTATACCTCAATTTTGCCTAGGCAAATTTTGTTTTTGCATTCTAGAGTTAGCTCTCTATCGAGGTATGACGATTTAATTATTATTGTTTTATTCATTCATCGTCTTATTTCAAATTTTGAATTTTAAATCTCTTAGCTCAATCGTTGTATTTTAGGAAATGATAACTCTAGAGACTTATCATAAGGTTTCCTAAAATTTATCTCTCTTATCTACGTTATTTATTGCAAAAATCTATTTCTCATAATGAAATGTTGTGTAGGTATGGCGACCCCAAAGGCGGGAGCATCCACCAGTCGCTCGGCTCTCATGAAAGAAGATCAGAAGACTGAAGAAGTGGAGACCAAGATCGTGTCCAAGTGGAGCAACATTGGAGATACAAACTTGGGGAACTTTAGCACGAAGAAGTTCCGAGAGGTCCCTTACATCGGCAAGCCATCACCTGTCGCCCGGAGAATAATAGAAAGTGGCATCATTAAGGCGGCCGGTTTTCCTCCAGCCATTCAGTGTCACGAGTTGATGATCGAGTGTGCCCGTCATTACAATCCACAGTCCAGGACAATTGTGTCCAATGAGGGAAACATTTTGGCGTACCTTTCAGAGGAAGCCATAAGTGAAGCCTTTCATCTTCTAGAGCACAGGGACATGATATACAAGAGCATTGAAGGAGCCAGATCAGTGTACGATGATGATCCAGATGCTTGCCTAAGCATAATCAACAAGAACTGGCTACTTAAGAGTCGTCCCCGTCTGAGCAAAGTACCGAACACACCACACAGGATTGATTTCCAAGAGGAGTACAGAGATTTGATCACCATGCTCAACAGAGTTACAGGAGCACCTCATGCCTTCTATTTTGAGAAATGGATGTTTTATTTCATCCAGGTGATTGTTCAAGGAAAGGGTACAATACATTGGGCTAGGATAATTAGCCATTGCTTAGACGTACAGTTGAGAAGACTCAGGGCTACTAAGTCCTTCCACATGAGTTCATACGTCATCTATGCCTTAATCAGGAGCGTTGAGTACGCAGGACTACCTCACAGAGGAGTGATTGGAAGAGGACCCGGCGAGGTCAGAGTTTGTGAATCCTATACCTACTTGCATCATCCACCAGGGAAGAACTACAAGTTAATCAATGATACTTTCACGATGAACATCACCAGGACGCTGCAAGGAGGGATTCACAACAGATTATCTCAGGATGCCCAGGAGTTAATCAAGAGGTACGGTGCTTGGTTCATTCAGTTTCCCAAGTTCACTTACATCAGAGTGTATGGATGTCCTTTACCTCCATACATGTTGCCGAGATACCCGACAGACAGGATTGTGTTACTTGAAGTAACAAGGCAGTTGGCAGCATATGTGAAGGCATTCAGACACAGGCATCAGAATGGAGTTCAGGTACCTATTATTTTGGGTAATTCAGTTGAGGTATGTCCTACTGTCTTGGCCATGGATGACGCAGAGAAGGAGTTAGCCTTGTATCCTTTTTCATCTTTTGCTTGGAGGAATAGTTTTGACCCTCATGGACATTTAGAGGAGACAGTCGGTAGAAGATTTAGACATGAATACCAAATTGAAGATTTTATGATGAATCTCCTAGATGATCTTGAAGTGAAACGTAAGATACATTCTAGATTGCCTTTGGATTTTATCAGGAAATGTAAGATTTACAGAGTAGCCGACCAAGCTCAGGACAACGGCAGGCACATCCAATCTTCATATGATAGAGAGAGCAAAACAATAAGTTTGAATTGGAATGAGCCCGAGGCCGTGGATTTAGATGATTTGATGGCACCAGTCTTGTCTTGTACTCGCAGATGGGTAGATGTTCAACATCAGAAGTTGAGAGAACAAGGCATAGCCATGTCTTTTACTTTGGAAGAAAAGCCAGCCGAAGGTGGAGCCAGTGTTAGTGAAGGCAATCCTAATCCTAGGAATTCAAGTGAAGGTAACCTTCGATGTGCCAGTGAGGGCAACCTCCATTCGAGAGGTTCAAAGAGAAAGGAAAGATCAGAAAAGAAAGAGCCTTCCAAGAAAAAGCAAGGTGCTAATAAAGATCAAACGCCAGGTACTTCTTCCAGACCAGAGGATAGAACAATTCGAGTGGAAGAATCCATGGAATCAATGGTACAGAATGATAGGCAGGAGGAAGGACAGGCACAGCATGTTTCATCCGATGGATCTCTCCAAGACTATGATTTAGATAATGATAATGAAGTAACATCTCCTCCCAGACAAGAAGAAGTAGTACACAAAGAAATTCAAGTTCAAGAGACAAGATCAAATATCCCGGATTGGTTGAAGGAAAGATTGACTAAGGTGATCGCAATTGAGGACGAGGACAGTGCAATTGATTTAGAGAGCCTTGTTGGACGTTCACATATGACAACAGAAAAGAAGAAGGCTATAAAGATGTCCAAGATGATTCGAGATGAGACTGGATCTAGAAAACTGCAGATAGCTACACTGGCAGCAGACAAATATGAGGGTGAGATCCTAGCAGAGGACTATCATATACAGACTATTGAGTTAGGACCATCCACAGCAGAGCAGACTTTAGATGATGCCACCGACACATTTGAGGCATTGAAGGATAAGTTTAGAGAAGAAGTAGAAAAGAATAAAAAGCTTGAGAAAGAGGTCGGTGCATGGAGGACATATTTCAGTCACATCAATGAACCTTTGGGACGTCAGGATCCAGTTAGATCACCATTGCAGGCATTGCCCCTTCAATCAATCAATGAAGCAGAAAGATTCAGGAATATGGTCCAGCGTACATGTAATTGGATGGATAGATCTCACACGGTGGCCATTGAGTTTATTACAAGGATGTCGAAAATCACCCACCAGGCTATCCAAGTTCTTGAGATAATCCACAGATTGATGGCAACAGTAGCTGCATTTGCCCATACCAAGGACGTTGTCATCCCTGTCTTGAAAGTTATAAGACATACATCTAGAAGAATTTTAGCACAAGAGAAGATCTTAGAAGGTGATTCTCACAGTTTGTTTCAGTGGTCAACCTTACTCCATATAAAGAGTGTTCTCTTTGAGGACATCAGTGTTAGATGTGGTCAAGTTGAGGAGGTGATCAATCCGATCCAGGACAGAGTATTTGAGGTACTTCGTACCATTCTTGGCAGAGGGATCGAGGTCGAGACAGATGTGGATTTACAAGAATTTGAGGATAGAATCACGATCATCTTTCGCAAGGACGCAGATGTTACAGATGAGCAGTATGATCAAATGTATGCCACCATGCTCCTGATTGATAGAACAAAGGAACTTGAACCTACTTGGGACACAGCTCTTCTAGATGCATTTGATCAGGTTATCCACTTAGAAGAGAGTATCAAGAATCTTCTCGAGATTCCAATCACAGAAATCGAAGGAATCGTGACAAAATTCATTGCATATGCTAAGAAAGAAAATTGGAAAGGGAATAAGATTCTAGATGAAAGGTTGTTACAAATGACATGACATCTTATTTCTCATTGGTTGATACCTCCTAGATTTTTGTGCCAAATTTAATATTTGGCTATGTATTTAATATTGTTCAGTAAAAAGGAGGTCATTTGTAACAAACCCTAATTAGGGTTTAGGTGTCATGATCTTGTCCATTGATTTACTTTCAATCTGGACCTTTCATTGTAATTGGGGATGCTATTTATACCCCCATTTTTCATTTTACTTAGAGTCAGTTAATAGAGAATAGAGTTGAGAGTGAAATAGAGAGATTAGAATTGTAAGCAATTTTTATTTTGTAGCAAGATTGAGTCTTGAAAAGAGAAATTCAAGCAATTGTTGTATATGATGACTTGGAAATCAATAAAATATTGAAGTTATGGTGTTTTGTTGCAAATTTCATAAGTTATCTTCATGGTTGTTGGATGTACTTGAATCATGCTCAATCAAAGTAGTTTGTTAATTTGAAAGGCTAAGTGTGAGGTTTGATATTTGGTAGGATTCGCAATCCAAACCACTAGCTTCTTGCTGATTGTAGGAACGCCTTGCGTGGTCGACTGGAAAACATTTTGAGTCCTTAACCTTCAAGCATTTTCGCATTTAGGATATGTACCTTCGTAGTAGTATCCTTGGTCTTTGATGCATAGAATACTATTATTACCTTAGAAGATCGCACTAATTTCAATTAAGTTGTTATCTTATGGCAAAATTGGAGTTAGTTGAGTCTTACCAAATCTCATTCATGCTAAGTCGTTCATAGGGTTAGGCTAGATTAGACCTCTTAAGCCCTATCTTTTTCCCTTTTTTTTGAAAGTTCCTTTTAGTTTAGTGAAATCTTCGAGCCTTTGGAATCCGTAAGACGCCTTGGAGGAAACAGCAAATCACATCATACCACTAAAAGCTTGTCCACACGTGGAGACCCCACTAAAAGAACCTTGGAGTCTATCTAACTGATCCTTTTTTGCAGATCTTCAGCAGTTAGAGACTATTTTCTCAAGAGAGGATAAGATGCCTAATGGTATTTTATTCTGTGTATGATTGTGTACAAAATACACGTCAACAGAATTGGCGCTAGAAGGAGGGCTCTTAGTTTCCGAAGTTCGAAGTCTGAAGATTTTGAAAAGGGAAAAATATTGCAAGCATGATCATGAAGTACAATGGTGTTGCCGAATGAAGGACTGAATCAAGTGGTGCAACCCAATTTGCAAGTAGGCAATACCCAAGAAGACATCATTTCCCAATTGAATCAAGTAGCTTGGAATACAAGGAGAAGTCAAGTCGAATATAACGGAGTCAGAATCATCTTAGAGCAAGAGGAAGATATAGCCGAAGAACATCAGAGGGTCATAGCTAGGAATCTTCACAACCAAAGGAACCCACAATAATCCTTGCAAGACTTCACGCTGGATCGCATTGGTTCATTCTCGCCCGAGAAACATCAAAGGTTGTTGAGGTCCACACTAGGCATCAAAGATCTAAGTGAACTTCAGTTTACTTCCAAAGCAAAGCGAGTTAAGAGAGAGGACACTCCCAAAGAGTTCGAACTAAGATTGGAAGGATCTCCCGAGTCATCACAAGTTCTCCAAGAACAAGTCCAAGCGGCGATCCAATCTAGTATCCAGGCGATTTCACAAACAAAGAGCCAAGCTAGTTCATCAAGTTCAGTTTCAAGGAATACAATGGCTCATCGTGCTCCACCACCACCTCCTCCTCCTCATGTACTTAATGGTGCGACGTGGCTAGTCAACAATCCATCACCATTGGAATTTGCAGTTTATCATGATATGCCAAAGAATCCCGAACACTTTTGTTCCAAGTTCAATGTTAGTGATTTCCATCGCACGGCAGAGGATCACATCAAGATGTTCGAGGACCTTCTTCGTAACAGACAAATTGAATATGGAGATGTAGCATGTAGGCTTTTTCCCTACTCATTGGGAGAAGAGGCATACTTTTGGTTTATTCATTTGCCTACAGGGTCCATTAGGACTTGGGACGCGATGAAAGACGCATTCATTGCTAAATTTGGCATCCCAACTACACCAGCAGAGTTATACAGACAGTTTGTTGAGGTTCGAAGAAGGGAGCATGAACCTATTACTTCCTTCAACGACAGATTTCACCGAGCATACACAATGCTACGTCCCCCTTATCTTATTGCAGATCCAAGGGAAATTTACTATGGAGCCTTAGATCATCTCACAGCCATGTTCGTAAGGACACATCCAACTCCGAATGATTTAAATGCGGCATATACAAGAGCCATTGAAGTGAGTAAGCACATGGGACAAAACATCACTGGACCACTACTACATATGGGATCCGTCGCAGCACCTAACCAGATGCAGGCAGTTGGCACAGCCTTGGCCAACCATACTCCAGTCATGAACCCAATCCCGCAAGCGACCTATCCAAGCGTACAGCCGGCAAATCAGTTGGTCCTTCACCCAGGAACTCCAATCTCTCAAGCCCCACCCGCTCAACCTGTGTACTTGCAAAATGCTATAAATTCATCAAGAACACAAGAAGAGAAAGATGAAATGAAAGAGCTAATTGAGCAAGTCAAGAAGTTATCAACCGAGGTAACTCATTTGAGGAACCAAAATAATCAGCTCCAAAGCATGCAAAGGATCAATCACAATCAGAATTTCCAAGGAAATAATAATCAAGGATTTAGAAACAATTATCAAGGAAATAATAATCAAGGTTTCCAAAGAAGACCATGGAACACGGCTCCAAACAATGGAAATGTGGTGACGCCCTTGGACAATCCACCAAATGCGCAAAGTCAAGAGAACCCCTCTTCAAGCAAAGTGTTTTTAGCCGAAGCAGCCTTGTCCAGTTGGTGCAGACTCCACAACACGAACCAACATTCCGAGTTGCAGTGTCCTGAGTTCAAAATTGCGGCCGATATTTTCCAACAAGAGATGCGTACTACCAATCCACCTGAAAATCCTCGCACCACAGGGTACGAAATTGTTCCAACCACGCAGTATGGTCAAGCCATGATCGTTGAAACCTGCAGATATTCACAAGAAGAAATTAACCAAGTGCAAAATGGGAGATTTCCTCCAGAATCGGCCAATGGACCGATGGTACCACCAAGATCTCAGTTTCCGCCAGCATCTGCAAATGGACCTGTAGAGGATTCAGAATACTATTTCCCACCATTAAACGACAGTGTTTTAGTAGAAGGAATCAAGGAAGTATTCCACCAATCATCAGGTGGGAACCAAAAAGTTTATCACCGGAATCAAAGAAATCCCGAACCATTAACAACATCGATTCCTCCAAACAATTTTTCAACTCCACCGGATCCCCAAGCTAGCAACGTCCCTGAATATCCACAAAACACTCAAGAATACAGACAAAGAAATATTTCACCTCCCGCGGGAAATGAAATGAAAAGATTGGCCGCCTTGGTGTTAGATGAACTTAAGAAGGTCAAGATAAGCCTTCCACTCTATGAATTGCTCAAAGTGTCTGAAATTAAAGAGGCAGTGATCAATAGTTTGAGTGAACCTAGTGCAACAAGGTCAAATGTTCAAGCCACTATCAATGTGACCCAAGAGGAGGCCAATTCTCAAGAACAACCTGAACAAAATGAGTGTATGGTCCAAACTATAACCTTCCCAGCTAAAAAGGAAGATATGTTGGAAGGAAAAGTATTACTCAAAAGAGGCGAAGCAAAGAAAGCTCAACCTACAGTCAAAGAGAACCTCACTACTAACTTGGTTCTTCCCGAAAAGGAAGTCGCAATCAAGAAAGATGTGGTTAAAAAAGATAAATCTACAAGCAAAGCCAGTCACTCGAAAGAGGAGAGCCCAGCAAAGGATGATCACTCAAAGATCAATCAAGTCAAACATCAAGAATCAAGTGAAGAAAATTCAGTGCCTTCTCAAGGAAAGGACGAACCGGCCCCGTTCCTACTATCAGTCAGAATATTTGGAAAATTATTACACAATTGCCTTTATGATTCCGGAGCCTCAAGCAATGTCATGCCCTTAGCCGTTTGTCAGAGACTTGGAATAACTCCTGCACCTACCAAGAGAAAAGTCACTCAACTCGACAAGACAGAAGTTCCAGTCATGGGGGAATTGAACAACATTCACATGCAGCTGGCCGCGGACCCGAGAGTCCAAAATTTTATAGATATATCAGTAGTGGATATTCCAGATTCATATGGAATGCTCCTAAGTCGAGATTGGTCCCGAAAATTAAATGGATATGTATCGACTGATTTCGCACACATGTGGCTACCATGGAGAGGAGTCCCGAACCAGATTAAAATTGATAGCACCCCAAGGTTGAGATTGATGATAACTGAATATGGAGAGGACAATGAAGTTCTATTTTTAGAATCCGACCTAGGAACATATAAACCCAAAGTAGAGGAAATCTTGATGATACAAGACATACAAGATGAAAATACCCAGCAGGAGGTCATGGAATCAACGGAGATCGTCATTGAAAGCGATCAAGGATCCGACCAAGAGGACGAAGGGATGTTTGAAAACTTCAGAAGGTTTGTACAAAGAAACATCCAGCAAAGTGTACAACTTGGCAATCTAGCATCCGTCCGAGATTTGCTCCTTCCGAATTGGTGTAGAATTCACAATGCCGTCCACTCAGAATTATCTTGTGCTTTATGCCAGACTGCATTGGAGCAAGTAAACAAAAGAATCCCGCAGACACTACTTGGAGAGGAAGCTCAAGATTCAGAGAATGAAAGCTCTACAGACACCGAGAGTTCTGTAGAAGATGAAGTTTCGCCCGATACAACAAATGAAAATCCCGAAAGTCCAGAAGCAGACAATCAAGAAAATCAAATATGGACATTAAGATTCGACGGATCTAAGTCCAAACAAGGATCCGGAGCCGGATATGAATTAATTGGTCCTAAGGGAGAAACATACCTTGCCGCTCACAGATTGCAATTCCCTTGCACCAACAATGTAGCAGAATATGAATCTTTGGTTCATGGATTACTGTTAGCCATCCAAAAGGGGGCAAAGATACTGCAAGTATACGGAGACTCGGAAATCGCAATAAGGCAAATCAAGAAGCAATATGTTTGCCATGACAAAAGGCTAACTAAGTATAGAAACCGAGTCTGGGATCTAATTGAAAGTTTTGATGCTTTCAATATCAACTCAATTTATAGACATCAAAATCAAGTGGCCAATTCACTTGCACAGGCCGCGAGCTCATTGATTCCATTAGCAATGGAAGGATTAAAGAAGTTTACCATCGAGTTAATATCAATCCCTTCAGTCCCAGATAACGTTACCAATTTCCAGGTTTTCGAAGACGACAAGCACATTTTAGACTTCCTAACCAGCACGGACGTCTTCTTAACACAGATCATAGATGAAGATGAAGTGGGTGAAGCTGAGTTCGATGCCGAAGGAGTCCTGAACTTAAAGACAAACACTATTCCGAAAGGAATGGTTGAATTAGAGAGGATTTTTGATCCTGACAAGTTGAAAGAAAAGAAGAATCACAGTATAGAAGGCAATATGTGCGACGCGATCAATCTAGGTGATGAGACACAAGTTAAAAATGTTTTCATTGGAAAGTCCTGCACAGCGACTGAAAAAGATGGAATCCTAAAGAACATGAAGGACTTCCCAGATGTCATTGCATGGAGCTACGAAGATCTCAAGACCTACGACACTGCGATTATCACTCACACAATCCCGTTGAAGCTAGGAAGCAAGCCATTCAGGCAAAGACAAAGACCCGTCAATCCTTTGTTGGAACCGCTGATATACCAAGAAGTAAAGAAGTTACTCACAGCTAAAATCATCTTCCCAGTAAGACACTCGACGTGGGTCGCCAACCTGGTACCTGTTAGAAAGAAAAATGGAGAGATCAGATTGTGTGTGGATTTCAGAAATCTTAACAGAGCGTCAGAGAAAGATAACTATCCGCTCCCATCATTAGATGAAGTACTGCAGATCGTCAATGGATCGCAGATGATGTCCTTCCTAGACGGATATTCAGGATACAATCAAGTCCTAGTCGAACCTGAAGATCGAATAAAGACTGCTTTCACCACCAAATGGGGAACATTTGCCTATAAGAGAATGCCTTTTGGACTCATAAACGCCGGGGCCACATTCCAGAGAGCTATGGATATCGCTTTCAGAGATTTAATTGGTAAAAGCATTATTATATATATGGATGACATCACAGTTTTTTCCAGACAGAGAGAAGATCATGTAGATGATTTGAGAAAGGTCTTCCAAAGATGTAGAAGGTACGGTGTCTCCCTCAATCCAAAGAAATGCATATTTGGAGTCACAGAAGGAAAGCTTTTAGGGCATGTCATTTTAGAGAAAGGAATATCTATTGATCCTGAAAGGGTGAAGGCCATATCTACTATCAATTTGCCAGCAAGCAAGAAAGAGCTTAAATCGTTTTTCGGCAAGATCAACTTCGTCCGAAAATTCATTACCGGATTTGCCGAGATTGTCAGGCCATTGAATGAAATGTTAAAGAAAGATGCAAAGGTCGAGTGGACTCCACAAGCCAGAAGGGTATTTGAAGAAATAAAGACCGCAATCATGGAAGCGCCAGTTTTGATTAGTCCTGATTATCTCAAACCATTTTATTTATATTCCTTCGCTTCTGATTACACTTGTGCCGCCATTCTCACCCAAAGAAGTGAAGAGAGGGATGAAAATCCCATTGCTTTCATGAGCACCCCGTTGAAAGATGCAGAATTGAGATATCCAAACATTGAAAAGCAAGCATACGCATTAGTAAAGGCAGTTAAGAAATTCAGACATTACCTCCTGAGAGCCAAGATTTATGCAATAGTGCCTGACGCGGCAGTCAAGACTCTTCTCATGCAAAATGAATTAGGAGAGAGAAGAGGAAAGTGGGTCGCCATTATCCAAGAATTTGATATTGAGATACAGCCCATGAAACTTGTCCGAGGACAAGCTTTGGCACAGACATTAGCAATAGATGGGCCAGGATTAGTCCAACAAATTTATGAATTAGAAGATGTCACACCTGATGAATGGTACAAAGACATTGTGACATATTTGCTTAATCACAGATGTCCTGCTCAGATGACACCTACACAAAAGAGAGCATTAAGGTTAAAGTGTCAACATTACGTGCTTCAAGGATCTGTCCTATACCGGAAAAACTATGAAGGAGTGTACCTGAGATGTGTTGGCAAAGACGAAGCAAAGCAGATAATTGAACATTTCCATTCCAAGTTTGGAACCGGACATGGAGCCAACCTCGCCATAGCTCACCAGATCCTAAGAGTAGGATATTACTGGCCTACGCTTTTTAAAGATACATTCGATCACATTAAGACGTGCCACACATGTCAAGTCGCAGCTATAAGAGAGAGAAATCCTGCCATGCCACTAAATCCGGTGATTGAAGCCAGACCATTTGCTAAATGGGGAATGGACTTTATTGGTGTCATCAACCCCACATCCTCAGCACAACACAAGTACATCATTACAGCTATAGATTATTGTACCAGATGGTCAGAGGCACAGGCACTTAAGGTTTGTTCCACTGAAGTTGTAATCAAGTTTCTAGAGGAGAACATAATCACGAGGTTTGGATGCCCTTATGCGTTGGTTTGCGACAATGGATCGGCATTCACATCATTGAGATTCTCGAATTGGGCTTTTGAGTACGGGATAACCCTTAAGTTTTCATCAAATTATTATCCTCAGGGTAATGGATTAGCAGAGTCCACAAACAAAAATTTGCTCAGTGTTATCAAGAAATTATTAGAGAGAAGCCCCAGAGAATGGCACACCCAGTTGAGATTTGCTTTATGGGCAGACAGAATCAGAACAAAGAACGCATTAGGCATTTCGCCTTATTTTCTAGTTTATGGCCAAGACCCAGTCTTCCCCATGCAGCTCAGGATTCCAACCTTGAGATTCATTCAGGAGTACATGGAAGACACAGATGCAGTGCAAGCCAGGTTGACACAGTTGATGAACCTAGAAGAGAAAAGAGATCAAGCACTAGAGACCTTTGCTAAACACCAAGGAGTGGTGAAGAGATGGTTTGATCGACAAGCAAGAGTCACGGCGTTCCGAATTTCAGATCTCGTCCTGTATTGGGACAAAGCACATGAGAAAAGAGGAGAACATGATAAGTTTGATAGGCTTTGGAAAGGCCCTTATCAAATTTCAGAGATATTGGGAGAAAATGCATTTAGGTTGCAGACTTTAATTGGAGAGGACATCCCGTTGCCTGTCAACGGGAGATATCTCAAACATTATTTCCAATCCTAAAATGCCAAGGCCTTCCCTTGTACATAGCTAGTTTAGTTTGCTTTCGTCGTTTTCCGTTTGTTTGTTTTTCTCGCGTGGGTTTGCCTCTTGTTTTGCGTTCTTAGTTTAAGTGTTTTGTTTTTAGGTTAGTTGTTTTGTCCTGAGGGGTATCCATTTGACAGTGGGTGATTTTGTTATGTAACGCTCTGACTTCCTGCCGGATTGTTGGATGCATTTGGAAAATCATGAGGTCTTTTGGAATTACCAAGGGAGTTTCTTTTAATGAAGCTTTGAGTCAGGACGTATTTGCATTGAAGTAGATTAGCTTATTGACTCACGTATTTTTGTCCATTCAGTTATTATATTTTCACATACTTATAATCTCCGAGTCATTATGGTTTACAGGCGAAGCTGTGATCAGTGAAAAATCTAAAGTCTAGCTTCAGCGCCACCGCAATCCTCAAACCCTAGTGAGTTTCACTACTCACGAGCCAAAGAATTGACAGAACTGAAAAGCAATATCAAAAGAAAAGATGAAAAAATGAAAAAAAAAATCAAAAGAAAAGAAATGAGCTAAAAGGAAATATCAAATTGGCTAAAGGGAATTTTCGAATAACTCCATCGGGGCTATAGACGCCTGACTGGCAATGGAGCAATGTTCGTGAGCTTGCGGCGATAACCTCGTCGGGACTATAGACGTCTGACTGGCAGCGAGGCTCTATCCAGGATGCTTTTGGAGATTAGACGAACTACGTAGCTTATCACAGGGGAACCTGAAGATCATGATTGTCTTGTTGAGGGGAATTAACGCATTTGCACACACATGGGTAACTGTGGACTTGATACTTTGTCTCAATATGATGGTCTCTTCTTGTAAGTGTTTCTTAACTCCTGGATTTGTTGAGGGAGGTTTTCTGGATCTTCCTTTAGAAAGATTGATTCCCAAATGTTTTGCAACATTTCTCAGTGGTGTCGCCAGATGTTGTGACCATTTCACACATCGCCCCATCGCAAATGGGGACCCCCTCTTTTTGCTTGTTTTTCGCTTGTTTTCACTTTCGTTTTTAGGGTTTTGTTAGTCAGTTAGTTGTCTGGATTTAGGGCCAAGCCTTAAGGTTTTAAATTTTGCCTTTTCAAGCCAAAATCCAGTCATTTTTTGAGAGCTTTTAAGCTTCTTTTCTAGAATGCAAATTTTGAATGCAATGAATTCGCCAAAATGGTCTAATTTTCAATTGGAATGTTCATGCAGAGCTTAAACTTGTCTAAGTGTTGACCGTCAATATGAATTTTTGTCTGACTGAATATTTTGACCAAATTTTGACTTTTTTGAAGTTTGATCCTGGGCATTGGAATTGATTTGTTTTCGCCTCGTGAAGTGTTAAAATGTGAAAAATCTTGTTATTTTGGCCTGTAGGAGCAAAATCGCTCCTGTCCCTCAGTGAAGGACGGGAGCTCAATTTCAAATATCTCATCGTCCCTGCAGAGTCCAGACAAATTTTACGTTTGAAATAATGGAGAACGACAAGATCTTTCCATTGAATATAAATTGAAGATTTTCATGAGCACAGAAAGGCCTCCAGGAAGAAAATCGCTCCTGTCCCTCAGTGAAGGACCGGAGCTACAAATTCAAATTTTGTCTTGTCCTTGCAAGATTTTGAAAGCTTAGCAATTTGAGGACGTCTAAGGGAAGATGCTTTGCCAAATGAATATAATTTGAGATGTAAAAACGAAGGAAAATGACCTATATTGACTAAATCGCTCCTGTCCCTCTCCAAGGGACCAGGGCGAGGTACCTTGTAGCTCTCGTCCCTCTCTCAAGGACTAGAGCGATTTCCTTCATTTTGCAAAATCCAGACAAGGGTCGAGGCAAGTTTACGTTCAAAAACAAGGGAAAACATGAGATGAGCACATTGAATATAAATTGAAGATTTTTGGGACGTCCATACCAGTGTTAAATGCCTAGTTCGCTCCTGTCCCTCAGGAAGGGACCAGAGCGATTTTTGATATAATTGCTTTTCTTGCAAAGTTACGAATAATGTAAAGGCATGGGTGGATAGAGTGAAGAAGGACGATTCCGTTGAATATAAACTTGGAACTTGGCAAAGTAAGATGAAGGCCACAAGGGAAGGATCGCTCCTGTCCCTCTCCAAGGGACCAGGGCGATACAATGGTGATGACCCGTCCCTCCAAAGTTCAAGGTTGTCCCTCCAAGGTTCAAGGCCGATCCAAGTTAGGACGAAGGGTGGCGAAGACATCTCAAGGCATTTCCATCAAGCGCAACGTTGCAAAGGTCATCACATGGAAGGATTTGCACTCTAAAGACCTAGATCGCTCCTGTCCCTCTCCAAGGGACCAGAGCGATATCTACATGATGGCGTAAATTTCAAAAGGCAAACAAATTTCAAGTTACCAAAAGGGTCGAAAGGATATCATTCCACGCAATGAAGATAATTGCAAGTTGGTACAAACAAGAACAAGCATGTAATGATAAACTTCGCTCCTGTCCTTCAGGAAGGGACTAGAGCGATATTGATATATTAGATTAATCCATGCAAGATTTACGTAAAGACAAAGATACACAAGGTTACATATGCTCCAGGACATCGTTTGAAGATAATTTGCAAGGGTTTTAAACGTCCAAACATTGCTAATCAAGGTAAAAGTCTCCCATCGCTCCTGTCCTTTGGACAAGGACCAAGGCGATACTATTAGAACACTCCCGTTCCTTCAAAGATCAAGGCGAAACAAGGTTATGAAGTGCGAAGGACAACGTTTGAAGGACATTGCAAAGGAGATCGAAGTTTAAAATCGCCAAGACCAAGGAGAAATGTGGATCGCTCCTGTCCCTCTCCAAGGGACAAGGGCGATGATCCTTATAACATCGAAGGTACCTTGCAAAAGCAAGTGGGACGTGCGCAAAGGACACAAGCATTGATAAGTTCGAAGGTCAAAAATGCAAGGTGAACGTGAGGACATGGAGATCGCTCCTGTCCCTCTCCAAGGGACAAGGGCGATGTTAGACAAAGCGCATGATATTCTTTTAAATCAAGGGCGCACAGGGTTTTAAATGACATTCAAAAAATTAATGCAAGGAAAGGATCATACCAAAATGAGGAATTTCAAGCAAAAACATGGAGATCGCTCCTGTCCCTCTCCAAGGGACCAGGGCGATAATGATCATAAGATACATTTGCTCGCACAAGAAAGGCATTCTAATTCGAAGGACCACCAGATGATCGATTTGGGAGGTGAAAATGAAGGAGTTAAACGTCAAAAACGCAAGAATCTAGACCAAAATCATGGATCGCTCCCGTCCCTCTCCAAGGGACCAGAGCGATGAGGTACGTCCTTTTATTTTCATATCTTTGGCGCCAAATTTAAACAATTCGAATTTCATTAAATGCTAAATCAATTTAAAAATCAAAAATCCATTTTTTATTGGCATTTAATATGGCGTTAACATTTATTAATTATTTTTGCCTTATTTAAAATCAAAATTTGCAATAAAAAACGCAAGGCATCAAATAATTATTTAATTAATTAATAAAGAAAAATCAAATTGGAGCGCTCATTTAAGGAGGTCGGCCTTGTCATTTCATTGCAAATCATTTAAAAATGGTTTTATTTACCAAGTCGGCCTAAGGGATGAAAGGGTGAAAGCGCTATATATTGAGGGTGGAAGATATCATTTTTACATAATCATTTTTTTTATCCTTCATGCGAATTGAGGAAAGCAAAGATAGAGCGAATATTATCCAAGGTGGCGAAGACACTCCAAAGGTGGTGCGAATTGCATTGAAGACCAAGGGTGGCGCGCTTAGACATTCCAAGGGTGGTGCGACTTCAAACCAAAGGTGGCGTAGACATTCCCAAGATGGTGTGAGGCGTGCGAAGTGTGTTTGAAGAGGTGCGAATTGCATTGAAGATCAAAGGTGGTATGAATTCGAAGACCACACCAAGGGCGAATTTGAAGATCACATTCTCTCCAGAGGTGGCGAAATCAAATTTGAGGGGATCATATTGAAGATTATCTTTATACCTCAATTTTGCCTAGGCAAATTTTGTTTTTGCATTCTAGAGTTAGCTCTCTATCGAGGTATGACGATTTAATTATTATTGTTTTATTCATTCATCGTCTTATTTCAAATTTTGAATTTTAAATCTCTTAGCTCAATCGTTGTATTTTAGGAAATGATAACTCTAGAGACTTATCATAAGGTTTCCTAAAATTTATCTCTCTTATCTACGTTATTTATTGCAAAAATCTATTTCTCATAATGAAATGTTGTGTAGGTATGGCGACCCCAAAGGCGGGAGCATCCACCAGTCGCTCGGCTCTCATGAAAGAAGATCAGAAGACTGAAGAAGTGGAGACCAAGATCGTGTCCAAGTGGAGCAACATTGGAGATACAAACTTGGGGAACTTTAGCACGAAGAAGTTCCGAGAGGTCCCTTACATCGGCAAGCCATCACCTGTCGCCCGGAGAATAATAGAAAGTGGCATCATTAAGGCGGCCGGTTTTCCTCCAGCCATTCAGTGTCACGAGTTGATGATCGAGTGTGCCCGTCATTACAATCCACAGTCCAGGACAATTGTGTCCAATGAGGGAAACATTTTGGCGTACCTTTCAGAGGAAGCCATAAGTGAAGCCTTTCATCTTCTAGAGCACAGGGACATGATATACAAGAGCATTGAAGGAGCCAGATCAGTGTACGATGATGATCCAGATGCTTGCCTAAGCATAATCAACAAGAACTGGCTACTTAAGAGTCGTCCCCGTCTGAGCAAAGTACCGAACACACCACACAGGATTGATTTCCAAGAGGAGTACAGAGATTTGATCACCATGCTCAACAGAGTTACAGGAGCACCTCATGCCTTCTATTTTGAGAAATGGATGTTTTATTTCATCCAGGTGATTGTTCAAGGAAAGGGTACAATACATTGGGCTAGGATAATTAGCCATTGCTTAGACGTACAGTTGAGAAGACTCAGGGCTACTAAGTCCTTCCACATGAGTTCATACGTCATCTATGCCTTAATCAGGAGCGTTGAGTACGCAGGACTACCTCACAGAGGAGTGACTGGAAGAGGACCCGGCGAGGTCAGAGTTTGTGAATCCTATACCTACTTGCATCATCCACCAGGGAAGAACTACAAGTTAATCAATGATACTTTCACGATGAACATCACCAGGACGCTGCAAGGAGGGATTCACAACAGATTATCTCAGGATGCCCAGGAGTTAATCAAGAGGTACGGTGCTTGGTTCATTCAGTTTCCCAAGTTCACTTACATCAGAGTGTATGGATGTCCTTTACCTCCATACATGTTGCCGAGATACCCGACAGACAGGATTGTGTTACTTGAAGTAACAAGGCAGTTGGCAGCATATGTGAAGGCATTCAGACACAGGCATCAGAATGGAGTTCAGGTACCTATTATTTTGGGTAATTCAGTTGAGGTATGTCCTACTGTCTTGGCCATGGATGACGCAGAGAAGGAGTTAGCCTTGTATCCTTTTTCATCTTTTGCTTGGAGGAATAGTTTTGACCCTCATGGACATTTAGAGGAGACAGTCGGTAGAAGATTTAGACATGAATACCAAATTGAAGATTTTATGATGAATCTCCTAGATGATCTTGAAGTGAAACGTAAGATACATTCTAGATTGCCTTTGGATTTTATCAGGAAATGTAAGATTTACAGAGTAGCCGACCAAGCTCAGGACAACGGCAGGCACATCCAATCTTCATATGATAGAGAGAGCAAAACAATAAGTTTGAATTGGAATGAGCCCGAGGCCGTGGATTTAGATGATTTGATGGCACCAGTCTTGTCTTGTACTCGCAGATGGGTAGATGTTCAACATCAGAAGTTGAGAGAACAAGGCATAGCCATGTCTTTTACTTTGGAAGAAAAGCCAGCCGAAGGTGGAGCCAGTGTTAGTGAAGGCAATCCTAATCCTAGGAATTCAAGTGAAGGTAACCTTCGATGTGCCAGTGAGGGCAACCTCCATTCGAGAGGTTCAAAGAGAAAGGAAAGATCAGAAAAGAAAGAGCCTTCCAAGAAAAAGCAAGGTGCTAATAAAGATCAAACGCCAGGTACTTCTTCCAGACCAGAGGATAGAACAATTCGAGTGGAAGAATCCATGGAATCAATGGTACAGAATGATAGGCAGGAGGAAGGACAGGCACAGCATGTTTCATCCGATGGATCTCTCCAAGACTATGATTTAGATAATGATAATGAAGTAACATCTCCTCCCAGACAAGAAGAAGTAGTACACAAAGAAATTCAAGTTCAAGAGACAAGATCAAATATCCCGGATTGGTTGAAGGAAAGATTGACTAAGGTGATCGCAATTGAGGACGAGGACAGTGCAATTGATTTAGAGAGCCTTGTTGGACGTTCACATATGACAACAGAAAAGAAGAAGGCTATAAAGATGTCCAAGATGATTCGAGATGAGACTGGATCTAGAAAACTGCAGATAGCTACACCGGCAGCAGACAAATATGAGGGTGAGATCCTAGCAGAGGACTATCATATACAGACTATTGAGTTAGGACCATCCACAGCAGAGCAGACTTTAGATGATGCCACCGACACATTTGAGGCATTGAAGGATAAGTTTAGAGAAGAAGTAGAAAAGAATAAAAAGCTTGAGAAAGAGGTCGGTGCATGGAGGACATATTTCAGTCACATCAATGAACCTTTGGGACGTCAGGATCCAGTTAGATCACCATTGCAGGCATTGCCCCTTCAATCAATCAATGAAGCAGAAAGATTCAGGAATATGGTCCAGCGTACATGTAATTGGATGGATAGATCTCACACGGTGGCCATTGAGTTTATTACAAGGATGTCGAAAATCACCCACCAGGCTATCCAAGTTCTTGAGATAATCCACAGATTGATGGCAACAGTAGCTGCATTTGCCCATACCAAGGACGTTGTCATCCCTGTCTTGAAAGTTATAAGACATACATCTAGAAGAATTTTAGCACAAGAGAAGATCTTAGAAGGTGATTCTCACAGTTTGTTTCAGTGGTCAACCTTACTCCATATAAAGAGTGTTCTCTTTGAGGACATCAGTGTTAGATGTGGTCAAGTTGAGGAGGTGATCAATCCGATCCAGGACAGAGTATTTGAGGTACTTCGTACCATTCTTGGCAGAGGGATCGAGGTCGAGACAGATGTGGATTTACAAGAATTTGAGGATAGAATCACGATCATCTTTCGCAAGGACGCAGATGTTACAGATGAGCAGTATGATCAAATGTATGCCACCATGCTCCTGATTGATAGAACAAAGGAACTTGAACCTACTTGGGACACAGCTCTTCTAGATGCATTTGATTAGGTTATCCACTTAGAAGAGAGTATCAAGAATCTTCTCGAGATTCCAATCACAGAAATCGAAGGAATCGTGACAAAATTCATTGCATATGCTAAGAAAGAAAATTGGAAAGGGAATAAGATTCTAGATGAAAGGTTGTTACAAATGACATGACATCTTATTTCTCATTGGTTGATACCTCCTAGATTTTTGTGCCAAATTTAATATTTGGCTATGTATTTAATATTGTTCAGTAAAAAGGAGGTCATTTGTAACAAACCCTAATTAGGGTTTAGGTGTCATGATCTTGTCCATTGATTTACTTTCAATCTGGACCTTTCATTGTAATTGGGGATGCTATTTATACCCCCATTTTTCATTTTACTTAGAGTCAGTTAATAGAGAATAGAGTTGAGAGTGAAATAGAGAGATTAGAATTGTAAGCAATTTTTATTTTGTAGCAAGATTGAGTCTTGAAAAGAGAAATTCAAGCAATTGTTGTATATGATGACTTGGAAATCAATAAAATATTGAAGTTATGGTGTTTTGTTGCAAATTTCATAAGTTATCTTCATGGTTGTTGGATGTACTTGAATCATGCTCAATCAAAGTAGTTTGTTAATTTGAAAGGCTAAGTGTGAGGTTTGATATTTGGTAGGATTCGCAATCCAAACCACTAGCTTCTTGCTGATTGTAGGAACGCCTTGCGTGGTCGACTGGAAAACATTTTGAGTCCTTAACCTTCAAGCATTTTCGCATTTAGGATATGTACCTTCGTAGTAGTATCCTTGGTCTTTGATGCATAGAATACTATTATTACCTTAGAAGATCGCACTAATTTCAATTAAGTTGTTATCTTATGGCAAAATTAGAGTTAGTTGAGTCTTACCAAATCTCATTCATGCTAAGTCGTTCATAGGGTTAGGCTAGATTAGACCTCTTAAGCCCTATCTTTTTCCCTTTTTTTTGAAAGTTCCTTTTAGTTTAGTGAAATCTTCGAGCCTTTGGAATCCCTAAGACGCCTTGGAGGAAACAACAAATCACATCATACCACTAAAAGCTTGTCCACACGTGGAGACCCCACTAAAAGAACCTTGGAGTCTATCTAACTGATCCTTTTTTGCAGATCTTCAGCAGTTAGAGACTATTTTCTCAAGAGAGGATAAGATGCCTAATGGTATTTTATTCTGTGTATGATTGTGTACAAAATACACGTCAACACTACTCTAATTACAAATTAAGATGTTTAATTGTATTAATAGCTAAATAAATAAATTTGAATAGCAAATGAATACCTCCACTACTGGGATGCACATCTGGACCTTCATGTGCAGGTGGTGTTTCACAATTAGCAGGCTGCATTCCAATGACATGCACATTGTTATCATTGCTTGCTTATTTAAAACAAATATAGTCACTTTATGTTGGAATTCAACATCAATTAGATTATTTGTAAAGTATTCAATTTGAAACAACTTCCATTTACCATATTTACCTGTGTGACGGATGCACTCAAATGTTGTGTATGCCCACTCAATTCTCGTAGCCGATCAGCCACGGCTGAATAGCCTTGCTGGTAGGCAATTCTCTTGTCATCTTCTATGGGCGCCCTATTGAATTCAGAGCCTTGCATTTTTGCTTGGTACCATGAATTTTGCTTGCATTGTTTGATAAAATAAAAATGTTTGCAATTTATTAATATTTTGATGCAATATTTCGTTTACATGAGATACTTACAATTCGTGCAGCAAGTTTCATGTAACCACCCGAGCCGAGTTTGTGTTGCCTGTGCTTTTCTTGCCTTGCCTTGGTTGCCTTTGATGTGTCACTCAGTTTATAAAAAGTTTGAAATATGTTAGATTATATAAATATAAAGAGTAATTAATTAGTACATAATTACATTCTTAATAGTATCCCGTACCTTCTTCTGGCGTCTAGTGGTGTATTTCCTTTTTTCCTTTCAATTCTCTCCTTGGCATCCAAAATCAGGTCCTTCCACTCCCTCTCTGGAATCGTGGGGGGATGCTCGTACTTTAGGTTCCTCTCCAAATGGGTCTTGTATTGGTCCCTCACATACTTTAGATATGTGCCAACTTTTTCAAGGAGTTTGGTTTTGTCAAAGGTGTCATTTCCAAACCACTCAACCATTTGGTTTGTCAATTCATTTTTTAATCTTTTTTCTTGGTCATTCCACTTTTTAAAGCAAAAAAAACCTCGTTAGATTCAGAAATGAATTGAAGCTACATTTATTACACTTCAAGAAATGGATCAAAGGAAAACTATTCTAGCAATGATATGAAATCAAAAGTGGATAAGGGTTAGTTCACATATGATGTACCACCTTTTAAGTATGGTGGGCCCAAATATCTGCAATGCAATGTCACTAAGATGTTTATAAGAAATATCATTGCTTGCAAAAAATTCATGGGATCATTAGTCCAAAATGAGTGATCATAAAGTAAATTACAATTAGAGTATATATAATAATAATTTTAAAGTACCTAGAACCTTTTGTATCTTTAAGGGAAGAATTTCTTCGTCGCTCACCACCAATGTGGCCTGCAACGTTCCCGTACTAGCAATACAAGAAGATCCAAGAAATGATGGTATGTTATCAACAATAGTCGCCTCTGACACATCCTCATGTGCATCTCCTCCTCCAAAAAATGAATCCACTATGAAATGACATTAGAATTCCAGAAAGAACGCTTGAAGGGAAATAAACACATGACAAAAGATAGAGCAAAAGAGGGATCTACCAACAGTGGGCGGGCCAATATGACATGCACTAGAGGATGTCTGCATGCTACGTATTGTCGACATTGCAGTCGACAATATAGGTGAGGGTGGCCTCTGATGAGGCGGCGACGACATTTGCATAGTAACATTGACAACACCTAAAGAATAATACATTAAATATATCAAACATTAAATATATGAAAAGTGCAAGAAATGTAAACAAGGATGAACCTTTATTTTGAAAATTGACAGTATCAAGTATGATGTGTTTTGGGTACTCAGAGTGATAAGCTAAGTAAGTGATAATACAAGAAAATTGTCATCACCTGAAGATCCTGCTACACCCTGATCGTGGGAACGACTTTCATGAGGGTGGATAAATTCCTGTAAAAACAATACATACATATTTTAGTTAATGACATAAAAGAGAATAAAATATAAACCATTATTGAAATTTTGTTATAATTAAAGCTTTCATTACTGCTTACTTGCAAGTTTTCTGTTGTCTTAAACAATAATTCCACCCTCTATCGTATCTCATCAGTGGTAGGATGCACGACTGCCAAAGCAACAATCTCTTTTCTAATTTTTATAAGAGGCATTTAGAAGAATTTCACAAGGTCTATGGGATCTTCAGGGTCATCATTGCTTAACCCTAATGATTCCACATCCATAGAAAGGTTCTCAGGTATTGTAACTCCTTTTCCCTTTCCCCGAACATCCATCTATTTCAAGAATATCATTAACAATTACAAAATTAGTATAAATCATTAAAAAAAAGAACATAATAATGTAACAATTTGCTTCTATCTAATTTGTACAATTACAATGAGGTTTACCTGCTCGGTAGAAGTGTCGCAAGCTACATCCCTGTCTGCGATATGTGATGGATCCATGTCGGCCCATGACAAAGAAAAAATATAAAAAACATTAGCGAAATTACATAGTACACAACATGAACAACATGAACTTTATAGACAAAAAGAGTATTAAATAATCAAAAGATGTTGTCATCAAAATCATTGTAAATTTTTTAATTCCTTACCTTTACTTTATGTAGACTATGCAGGATCCTCAACTAAATGGTTGATGATGTCTGTAGTCAATGACCTGTTCCCACCAACGGTGACAACATCACATAGGGACTATACCTGAAATCAACACCATCAATTGAGCATCATAAGAATTACTACATTTGTAAGTTGATAAACAATAAATACATACGTATCATAAGCATCAGAAGCATCACATGATGTGTCATCATATATGTAATTGAGCATCACAATTAGCATCACATATCATGTGTCATCATAAACATGTAATCCATCACATATGTATCATAAATCACCATCCATCACATAGGTAATAAACAATCGCCAACATGATCATGATCATCATCGTCATCGTCATCATCATCAATGTCTTCGCCATCATCATCATCATCACCATCACCATCACCATCACCATCACTATCATCACCATCACCATCATCATCTTCTTCTTCTTCTTCTTCATTGTCATTGAGAAACTATCGATCGTGATCATCATCCACTTCATCTTCTACTTCTCCAGTATCTTCTTCTTCCATCACATTATACTTTATCGGCCTTCCTCTTGGATCATGTTTAACAACAAATGACCAACCCGGTTTATGTGGAACCTCTGAGTAAAATATTTGCTCACATTGGCTTGGAAGAACATAGGGTTCATCCCCAACTGGTTCAAATGACCTTGTATTTAGCATTATAAAACCATTATCATGTTCAATAACAGTTCTATCAGGATCATTTTTATTCAATCATAGCCTGTACCATTTGACGACGAACAAAACTAATTTGAAGGAATTAAAGTCACACTCAAGTATATCATCCAAAATGCCATAGTATCGATTTTGAGACTGTTGAGGATGAATGTCATTTCTTGATGAAATATTTGTCACCTCAAAGACTGCAGTGATGCCAGAATCACAAGTTTTCTACTTGTAATCCAACTTTTTTATGCGAAATTTATGACCATTGTAGCACATAGCGTTGTGATGTTTGACTTGCGATATGTCAAACATGTAAAATTTATTGCATTGTGAGTTGATAAACATATGGGTGATTAATAAATTTATACGTACTTGTTTATCTCTTAAACCATATGCTAAATCAATTTCCCTTTGCGTAACATTGGAATCTCCATTACGATGTGCTTCTTTAACCAATGAAGCCACACCTTCCCATGTTCACGTGCGTCTAGAATGTTGACAACGTTCAATCCATACCGTCATCCAATCAAGATTGTTTGCAATATACAAATGTAGTGCATCCCACTCTTGATCAACTGTACAAAAAATAAATAGACGTCTTACAATCAATTTATTTTGAAGATTAAGAATTAATTAACTACAATAACATCTTATAATTACCTCTCACTTTCCTCTATCTACCTTTCCTCGTCAAGTACTCCCCTTCGAATTTGTTAATGGTGTTGGGATCCCAAATGCGATTCACGTGGATCTTTGCTGCAAACTTAGGAAGATATTTAGAAATGTACACCATAGTCTAGTATACCATATATCCCTCCACCATAGAACCCTCAGGATGTGCTCTTTGTCGAACCAAAGCCTTCAAAAATTTCAAGTGCCTCTCAACCATCCACATTGACCTAGTATGTACAGGTCCACACAATTCAATCTCCTCAACTTGGTGTATGAGGTAGTGTTCTTGTGTATTGAAAAAAGATGGAGGTAGACACTTTTGCATTTCACACATTAAATGAGGAATTTTTCTCTTCCAATATTTTATATCATCTTTATGGATTTCTTTACATGACAACCACCTACAAGGTATTCAAGACGCAAAAAAATATATTACATAAGAAGTAAAACAAATCACAAATATAATATCTATACAATGAACTAAACAAATATCACTACTTACCTCATGTATTTTCCAAGATCATATATGACTTGCTTGACATTATTGTCGAAGTCGTCTGGGAGAGATAGAGGTAGAACATACTGCAACAATTATAAAATTATCTTTTCATTTTTTTGTAACATAATGAAAAGTACACGTATGCCCAGTACTTAAATACATACTAAAAACACAAGAACATGAATTACCTTGATGAAGGTATGCCAATCATGCGTTTTCATCTCTGACCCAAATTCACTTTTCTTTGATATGAGTTTGTTTATGTTCGTAGCAAATCCTGTGGGAAATCAAATTTTTCGTATGACTTCTTTTATAGTATTGCTTTGCTAGTCCGTTAATAACCAAGGAAGCTCACTTATATTAATCTGGTCTCCATGGCTATTTGATTGAATGACATTTATCATTGCATGATTGGAATCCTGAATGTCACTACATATTTTGATAATTTTTTCTTTGTCACGCCTTCCATCCAATATTTTCCATACTGTCTCTGTTATATTCTTTCCAATATGCATACTATCAAACAAATGAACAATTTGTAACTGCTCGTAGTAGGGCAACCTACTATATTGTCGAGGATAACTTTTTATTCCCTTAGGAAGGTGGTCATTTATGCCTTCACGACCTTCATGATCATCAATCACATCATCAGTAAACAAAACAAAATAGAAAAGATGTTTTATGACAAACCAATAGATGGAATGGCATTACCTTGATGATTAATTCTATTATATTCCAACTTCCACAGGTGAGGTGTCATTCTTCATGGCTTTGATGTATTCTCTTCTTTCCCATTGAAAAGATGTTTTTCAGTATTTCGATACTTATGATTTTTGTGGAGAAAGTGCCTATACTCATCAAACACCTACTTTCCTAAACTTTTTGAATGACGAGATTTCATCTTTGGACCACAAACAGGACATGCAAATTTTCCCTTTGTTTGAAGACCTACAAGATAATGTATAATTGGATTAAATATTGATAATTTTTTGAATTATAATGTTCATGCACAACTTAAACACTATAACATACCACAAAAATGTGTTAGCCTCGAGGCATCATGTATTGTCCATAGAAGCATCTCAAGGAATTGAAATTGTCTTTGTCCTATTGGTCTAGAGACGTCATACATACTGACACCATTCCATAACTCCAGCAACTCATCGATAAGAGGCTCAATATATACATTCATATCTTTAACTTGGTACTTACCTAATCGAATGAACAAAAACATTACATAATTATTATGACCATTTTACTGCAATATTTATAATTAAATTTAGATGACTATATTTAAATGATAAAATACCTAGAACAATCATTGCCAACATTATGTGCTCCCTCTTTATTGACATTCATGGAGGAATGTTATTGTTGATAACAAAAACAGGCCACACTGAGTAAATAAATCTCATCTCTCCAAATGGATTGACACCGTCCGCTGCCAATGAAAGCTTGAGATTACGAGGTTCTTCTTTAAAGTGTGGCCACTTTTCCTCTATGTCCATAAATCCTGAACCATCCGCAGGCATTCGAATAATGTCATCTCGACTTCTATTGCATGCATGGTAATCTATAAATTGTGCCAAGCTAGTGCACTTGAATAATCGTTGCATACGTGGAATAATGGGAATATAGTGAAGAACCTTGTGAGGAACCCTTTTTGTTATTTGATCTGTTCGATATCTACTGATATGACATTCAGGGCATTCAGTTCAAAATTCATGTTGTTTGTGATATATAATATGATCATTGGGACAAGCATCTATTGCTTGATACTCCATTTCAATATCTTTCATAACGACATATAATTCTCGGTATGAATGAGGTAGAATATTTGATGGTGGTAACAAAAACTCACCTATCAATCGACAATGAAAAAATATAATTTGTTATAATAAAGAATATTAATGGTACAACATGATTCACAGTTTATTATGACATATATGACATGCCTTAACATACGTGACATTGTTATGTTGGATAAACCATTCATAACCTTCAAGTTCACCAACAACAATACAACGGAGAGAAGAGTTGCCTGCGAGCCTTCGTAAAGGGCCTTAGTTGCCTTCTCAAGTAGAGGGACATCATGAACAACATCAAGGTCATCTTCATCATCATGATCAGCTGCGCGAGTACTAAATGAGTCATGGATCAATGTATTTGTACCATCATCTTCAATTGTGTTTTTTGGCTCATGATCGTCATCTTCCATGAGATCATTATCTTCAGCTTTGATATTCACACCTCCATATTTGTCCACTTCGAAAACCATATTCTCAGGGTTGTGTTGATCCATACCATGTGCTCCGGGGTGCTCGAGCTATATAAAATTGATAAACATAAATAAACCGTGATCATGATCTCATCATCACGTGATTTATTATGTATATAAATTGTCAAAACGATATAATGAGAAACTTACCAATGGATGATAATCATGTCCACCTTTAATGTGACCGTGTAGCCTACAATGTTTCTTTGTTGTTTTGATTAAAAGTCTTCTAGTCTTTAACCCCTTACAAATTTTGCACCGACAATAACATTTTCCATCACCTTTTCTTTTCAAGTTAGACCACAATCTAGCAATTGTCTCCTTATTTTGTTGTTCGTTGATATTGTCCAACATGGTCTTTCTTCACAGGCAAGAAAATAGAAATTACCATCATTGAACAAAGCATCTTATTGAATTTAGATTTCTAGTTTGCTTATGGTACATCACACAACATGGAAAACAAGAAATACTCAATAAATAACAGGATTCATTGATCTAGTATTATCACAATTTGTACCAAGTAAGTAGGCAAAAAACTTTGCAACATTACGCAGTTTATTTGTTTCCAGTTTGTGTATCATAGAATACTGTTGTACAAAACACTTATCAAAAAATTCCTCATAAATTTTATTGATCATATAGAAAAATTTCCCAAGAAGACCATAATAACGAAGGAATGTTCTCTCTTGACCAGGTCTAAGTTTGATCTTTAGTAGCTTATGACCAGCTTCCTCAAAATCAACACTTGACATGATTGTCAAATAAATTGTATGTCTTAAATTGATCAAGTTTGTCTCTGTCTCATCCTATATTCTCAGTGCTTCCTCACCTTCCTCACCTTCCTCCTCCTCCTCCTCCTCCTCATCATCATCATCATCATCATCATCATCATCACCACCTGAATCATTCTCCCCTTCTGCTTCATCTGAAGAAGCATCTCCAAGGATATCTTTCTTCAGTTTTTCATAGGTTGCCTCATGCTCTAAGAAATCAGGATTTGGCTTGAAAACATCTAAACTAGCTTCTTGATCAAGTTCATCTTCTAGGAAAACTTCATGTGTTAACTGATCTGGACACACAGCTGGATGACCCTCGAATTTAGCTTTGTGAAATGCAAAAAGGCCTTCGATTAAAAATTGTACTCGTTTGTCAATTTCCCCTTCATGGAGAATACCTCTAAATCTTTCAAAAATCCCATAGAGACCTTTGGGTGAAAGGTCTTGCAACAAAGAACCACATTCTTTCACAAACCCAACAACAACCTCTACACTGTCATCTGTGGGGTTCTCTAGTAAAAGGGTGAGAAGTTCCAAGGCAATGATCTCATGTGCAAGTTGTTGATTCACTGAATGAGCTATGAATTTGGCTACTGCTATTAACATGTGCTTGTCATTGCGTTTGTGTGCCCTCTTAAGCTGCAAAATAATTCTTCGCAAAAGCAAATTGCCAACTTCAAGAAATTTTGTATTTACCACAACAACCAACACAACAAAAACATCTGTAAATCCAGGGGATGCCATTTGGGATTTCATACAAGACCTACAAAATAGACCCCTCCCACAGATGAGATTCTCTGCAAACAACTCTAGAATGATGTTCTTGATGTTAGATGCATTCACCTTGTTTACTAACCCATTGATACTCCTCCAAAGGGCATCCCATGTTATGCGCTGGTATTCCACACTACTCTTGTCTTCCACATCTTTCATCATTTGAGCCAGCTTAAATGGGGGAATGTAAACACCCCCGCTTCTTCCAACACCCTTCTCAGCTCCTCTTACAACACCTTCGCCATTCCCATTCTGAGATGGAGCAGACACAACACCAGAATTTTTCACTTCCACTGCCTCTCTGTCCCTCTTGTTTCCAGAAGCCCCTTTACCACTTAATTCGTGCTTATTTCTGTACATAAACCCATCAGGAAGCATGAGTTTTTGCATATAAGCTCACCCAAATATTTTACAGTTATTTTTCATCAAGATTCCCTTAGGAGCTGGCAGATCTTGCTTCCATACTTTAATTCTGTTTTCTCAAAGGACAATCCTAAATATCCATGCATTGCAAACAACTTTTTACACCTTTGTTGGTTGTGGCGGCGTCACATAGAGTTTACATCAATAAATGAAGAACATGCCAATGCTTTTAATGCAACAGTAGAAGTCTATCTCTTATTCAATATCTCTAGTGAAACCCCCATGATATTTTGTTGGAGTAGAATTTGTTATATTCTAGAAAGGGTCTTGTCCTTTGTTGATGGGATATTCATCTACCTCAAGAAATAACTGTTCTTTTCTCCAACAAGAAGTGGAACTAAATGAAGATCTAGCACCATGAAATGAATCCTCAAAAGGATTACTATAGTTAGTTTTGGTAGATAATGATCTGGGTAAAATACTAATGTGGCTTTAGGAAACATTATGTAGTAGCTTAGCATACTCTAACAACTTTGGTGCGACATGCTACATCCAATTAAGTCTCCATTGGTATCTCTATTGTGTTTATGGATTGGGATTCAATGTACTCTTTTTATACACAGATTTTACTTTCAACTGAGGAGGTTTGTATGTACTTGTCTTTCGATTGTATCCCTATTTCAAGAATTTCTTCTATCAGCAAATCATTTGTTGTAAGTTGTACAAGTGGAAGCTTGAACATGCCTTCCATACTAGCCTCGTTGATACGTTCAACACCATCTTGTGCAACAAATCTTTAGAACTCCACTATTTCATTGAAGAGTGAGTAGTAGGGACAATCTAGGACACTTACAAAGGTTTTGCAAGAGAGATAAATAGACCTAAATATTATGGCTTAATAATGATCAATATGTAAACAAATAAGAAACTCTCAATATCAAAATGACTTTGTCAATTGTCTTTACTAGAAATGGATAGATCTGCTAATAATGGCTTTATGACTGTATGCCAACTTTAGACTCAATCCAAGAAGAGCTAGAACTAATATGCGATATCTAGATTTATGATCTCTATAATATAACAATCCCATAATTATGTTTCCACGCATCTATACCACAACACAAACATCATGCTAGTGTTCAGCCATAGCAATTGACATCCTAATTATAGAATGTGAAATATGCACATAACTATGAATAAAGATTAAGAAAAACAAAGAAAGATGCTTATTGCAAACATAAATGACTAATGGACAAGAATTGAATTCATTGTAGATAGTTTTGAATATTAAATTCACTTATTTGTGTGCATTTAGTAACTCATGTACTTGTGGCCAACCATTTATCTCTTTCATAAATTAAACACTTATTAATAACATTAAATGGCTGAGTAATTATGTTTTAGTTGAAATTGAAAATAAAATATTTTATTTCAGGACAACTCACACTATTCCCTATCATATTTTAGACTCTCGGTTTTGTTAGTAGTGGTTTGATGTCTTTGGAACTGATCATTGCATTTCTTTAGTTACGTTTGCCAGTGTACTCTCAGCCTGTGCCAAAATGGGAGCTTTGGAACAGGGTATGGACATCCATCAAAGCATAAAAGATAGAGGAATTTTGTCAGATGTAGTTGTAACTGCTCTGTTAGCATGTATACAAAATGTGGAAGCATAGACAAGGCACGGGAACTGTTTGACAGATTGCCTCAAAGAAATGTGGTTTCCTGGACTGCAATGATTGCCGGATATGCACAAAATGGATTTGTTGAGAAGGCTTTAGAAACTTTCAAGCAAATGCAATCGACAGGTGTAAAGCCAAATTCCACGACCATTGCTACTATCCTCCCTGCTTGTGCCAAAATGGGAGATTTGGAACAGGGTATGGACATTCATTGAAGCATAAAGGATAGAGGAATTTTGTCAGATGTTGTAGTTGCAACTTTCCTGGTAGACATGTATGCAAAATGTGGAAGCATAAACAAGGCACGTGAACTATTTGATAGAATGCCTGAAAGAAATGTTGTCTCGTGGACTGCAACGATTGCTGGATATGCACAAAATGGATTTGTCGAAAAGGCTTTAGACACTTTCAAGCAAATGAAATTGGAAGGCATAAAGCCAAATTCCACAACCTTTGCCAGCATCCTCCCTGCCTGTGCAAAAATGGGAGCTTTGGAACAGGGTATGGACATCCATAAAAGCATAATGGATAGAGGAATTTTGTTAGGTGTTGTACTTGCAAATGCCCTGCTTGACATGAATTCAAAATATGGAAACATGGACAAGGCTTGTGAATTGTTTGATACGATGCTGCAAAGAGATGTGATCTCATGTGAACAATCAACACACTTGTATACAGGAGGAAGGGATTGCTGCTACAAAATTGAACGCTCACTCCTTAATCACAGTTATATGGTTTTACGAGATTAAACTAGGGCAATTAACCAACACATGTATATTTTTTGCAACATGAAATTAAAAACTAGGGCAATTTGAATCTACCTCCTGTGCGAGATTGCAAGCAATGCCACAAATGCCTTCGACGCGGGTTTGATGTTCTTGGGGGTTGAAGTCGCCACGAATGCCTACACGAGAAATTTGCAATATAAATGAATTCCCCTCTTCTTTTTTTTAAGATAATGGCCGTTGTCGTCAGACTTATGATGAACTCAAGCACTTTTTTGGAAAAAAGAAAATTCTCATTGCTAATGCCTTCTTCGTCGAAACCAAATGGGAAATTTTCGTCAGAATTATGACAAATGCGGGTATTTAAAAAAAACAAAATCAAATTTGGTCACAATATATCTTCTCCGTCGGAAACCTTAGTCAGAAATCTAGTCCAAATGTATTAGTGTTGGTACCAAATGGGTTTTCAGAAACAAGTTGAATGAGGATGGCATAGTGGTAAGGAACAAAGCCAGACTAGTATGTAAAGGATATGCTCAAGAAGAAGGAGAAGACTATGAAGAAACCTTTGCCCCAATAGCCAGATTGGAAGGAGTTCGTATGCTTCTTGCATATGCAGCTTTTAAAGGATTCAAGGTATACCAAATGGATGTAAAATCTGCATTCCCAAATGGAATACTTGAAGAGGAGGTGTATATAGAGAAACCAGATGGGTTTGCCCTATCAGAAGACAGTGACATGGTGTGTAGGCTACATAAAGCCGTGTATGGACTGAAGTAGGCACCTAGAGCATGGTATGAATGGTTGCACTTCCATCTTGTGAAGATTGGATTTGAAAGAAAGAGTGAAGATAGCAATATCTACTTGAAATCAGAAGGAGATTAGATTCTGATCTATGAAGTATTTGTTGATGACATCATCTTTGGAGGTGATGACAAGATGAGTCATGAATTTGCTGATGAGATGAAAAAGGAGTTTGAAATGTCGCTCATAGAGAGATTAAGTTCTTCATTGGACTGTAGATTCAACAAATGAAAGATGGAATCTTTATTACTCAGTCCAAGTATGTCAAAGAGGTGTTGAAGACCTTTGGCATGGAAGATAGTAAACCGGTTGGTACACCAATGGTGACCGGTTGTAAGCTATCAAAAGAAGATGACTCAACGATGGTAAATGAAAAGGATTACCGATCAATGATTGGTAAGTTGCATTATGTAGTGCATAGCAGATCAGACATTGCACATGCAGTGGGTATTACTGCTCGGTTTCAGCAAAGCCCTAGAGAATCCCACTTGGTAGCAGTCAAGTGGATTCTTAGATATCTGAAGGGAACTATTGACTATGGGTTATCGTATCCATACAATAATGATTTCAACCTGAAAGTGTTCATAGATGTTGATTGGGCTGGTAATGTAGATGACCGGAAGAGCACAACCAGTGGTGCATTCTTTCTCGGTGGTAGACTGGTCTCATGGATGAGCAA
Source organism: Cryptomeria japonica (assembly GCF_030272615.1). Taxonomy (NCBI): domain Eukaryota; kingdom Viridiplantae; phylum Streptophyta; class Pinopsida; order Cupressales; family Cupressaceae; genus Cryptomeria; species Cryptomeria japonica. The sequence continues at coordinate 523,388,500 of NC_081405.1, forward strand.
AAAGAAGAGTTGTATCTCTCAGTCTACAACAGAAGCAGAGTATGTTGCAGCTTTTATGAACTGCACCCAGACTATTTGGATGAAACATGTATTGAATGGCTTCAAAGTTCCTGTATCTGAACCGATAAGCATATTTTGTAACAATATAAGTGCAATTAACATTTCCAAGAATCCAGTTTTGCATGCTAGAACCAAACACTTTGAGCTCAAGTATCATTTCTTGAGGGAAAAGGTTCAGAACAAGGAGGTTGTACTGGAACATGTTTCTAGTAATGAACAATTAGCAAATATATTCACCAAGCCTCTACCAAAGGCTTCATTTACCTATTTAAGAGGTGAATTAGGGGTGCTGCCCCTTCAAGAGGTGAACTGAAAGTATGTACTCCACATCAGTCAGGTATTGCAGTGTCCAAATTTTTCCGGATTGATGTGTTGAAGGATGCTGCTCCTCAGGAGGAGCAACATAGTGGAACAAGAAAGCTTGTGCCTCCACTTTGGCAATGTTGTCAAAGGGGGAGAAGATGTGAAGTGGAGAAGATATCCGCAACAATGGGGAGAAGATGTGATGCAGAAAGAGAGATCTTTGTATATTGCCATCAATGCCAAAGGGGGAGATTGTTGGCATTTATGCAGAGTATGTTGATATCATGATATTATGTTGTCATTGATGTCAATATGTTGGAGAGTGAATCGGCAATATGCTGAAATGTGAACTGATATAGTGGTATAAACCGATATATTGAGCAATAGGTGAAGTGGTATGTTTGCCCAAGAGAACCGGTATGATGAAATGTGAACCGACATATGGAATGTTTTCTATGAAGGTTTAATATGGTATGACTACTGGTTGGTAGTCTTAGCTTAAGGGTTTCCGGTTGAAGTGTTCCAAGCCTGTGTGATTCAATCGATGACATTGTGTGACGAGTTAGAATTGTAATGAAGATCAGATCATGGTGCCATGTCAACCTTGTGCGCGTAAAGGATCTTGCATGAAAGAGATTGATCCTATCTACCTCGGGAATGTGCGAAGTCCCTGTAAACCGTGGAGAACGTGTGATGGGTTATCGCTTCCATGAAGCAGTGAAGAACGAGAGATGGAGGATGTCTCGAGATCTGTTCAAGACCATTGTATTCAAATGCAAAGTGTTCAATGGCTAGGATTGAACTGCCTGAATTGCTTAACCTAAATGTTTAGGGTTTAGGGTTTATGCTACCGACCTATCTGTTTCCTATAAGGTCGATGTTGTGTTTCATGCTGAGGTTGTTGGCAAATGGTGTGTGTGTATCTAAGTGCAGAGATACGTGATTCTTGCCAGACCAGATGAGATAAGAGGATTGATTCCTGGTGTGTGTGCAGAAGGAAGGAACTTAAGCGGATTTGCATTAGGCATTGAGTGCTATTATTAGATCATTGTAATACCTGTTGATCTTTAACCACTTCAACAGTTGGAAAATCCCTTAACCGGGTAACTTTAATCAGCTTGCTGTAAATCCTTTAATAGGGCGACTCAAACTCATTGAGCTCTTGAAATCCTCTAACAGGGTTTAACCCTTAACTAGGTATTTAGCCATCCCTTAACCGAGTGATCTCTAACAAGATCGGTTCCTAGCAAAACTTGTTGTAACAGTCTTTAACCGGACTAGGCTCCTAACAGAGCGGACTTCTAAAGAGTTCAAAATCAGCTTGTGGGTATTCATCCCCACCGTGGTTTTTCCCAGTTGGGTTTCCACGTGAAAAATCTGTGTGTCATGTGTAGTATTTTTCATGTGATGATTTAAGTGATTTGTGTCTAAAGGTAAATCATGTTGAGCTAGCTGTTATTATATTTTTGATGATAGGTTACCTATTCATGCATAAAGGTGAAATGAGAGTATAGTATTAAGTCGAGTGGAAAGATAAGTGATTAACCAGTTAATACTTGTCACAGTCATTCTTATCTTTACCAATTGCACTCCGTTTCAGACCGGTGTTACTGTCTTTCAAACATTTGCAGTGTTTGCAATCAAACTGGTTCAGGAAAAGTTTTTGTGACTGTACTGATTCACCCCCCCTCTCAGTACCAATTTGGTACTTATTGTTCATCATTGAGTTATCAAGAACAACAACAAGAGTAGAATCGTCAAGAGAAGAGAAAAGGTGTGGAACAGGAGCAACAAAAGTAGGAGCCAAGGGGGCAAAAGAGTCCCCAACAATAGTAACATCAACAAAAGCTTCATTAGCAGTAAGGGGCACCTCATCTTGAGAGGAATCAACCGAAACAGAGTCTGAAGAATTAATTGTCAAGTGATCTCCGTAGCATCCTTCCACCAAGTAGCAACACCTCTGCGATGAGAGAGGGAACAGTCTGAAGCAAGGTGACCCGTTGAGAAGCACCTTCAACAATGGAAGGGTAGGCCCTCATAATCTAGTGGTTGAGTCCAAGGCTTATCCTCAACCATTAGAACCACATCCCTAGGGAGGGCCATAGATATGTCTACATCAATTAATAGGCAAGCAAAAGTAGAATGATCCATGGAGAATGTGACATCATCAACCTTCAAGAATATTGTGGATTTAAACCATTACACATGAATTTGAACTAATACAATTCAAGTTTTTGAAATTTGAGTTGCCTTGATCTTTGATCTCTGATGCACTATTAAGGACTACAATGATTATAAACATCTTAAGGGAATTTCTCAGGTTGCTATAAGAAAGTTCTCCTAGGTTCAATTCTTGAATTGATAAACTGCACACTTGTGAGCAAGTATCATGCAAGGGGCCTATATATAGATGACAAAGAAAACTATTCTTTTTGTCATTTAAAAATTGAAGTGTACTAATGATTTATTGTTGTTCAATCTTATCCTTATATATGAATTAATGGCACATTATATGTTCTTAAATATTGATACATATCAACATGTGCAAACATGCACCAAGTTAGCTTATAGTGACTAGTAAAAACGAGTAGGGAAATTGGAATAGAATTTAAGGTTCATTTTTGCATTTTGTAAGATTGATCCTCAATGATGTGGAAATGAACTTGGCAGAAAATGAATCTTGAGACAATGAATGAATGCATAGAGGTATGTGGAAATGGGGTGTAATAAATGACAGATGAATCGTGAATGTATAAACATCTAAGATCAGAATAAATGGAGATGGACAGGGATTGAGCCATGAGACAAATCTAGCATAAGAGTGTTCCACTTATTGATATGTACTTGCATTAAATACATTCTACCAAGGTAGGCACAAAAATAAATGAGGAATATATGGGTAATGTTAATTTCACCACTCCAATGTTCACACTTTGAGATGCATGCAAATTTAAAAGGAGCATGCATTTTATTGTATTTAGATACTCAATTAAAATGAAAAGTAAATCTTCAAATACTATAAACATTATAGGATTTGTCTAAAGTAAACCATTCTCGAATTCATGTGTGGTAATTGGTGCCAGTGTTCTACAAAAGCATGCAAATACTACAAATAGGATAAACATGCAAATGTGTATCTTCTATCACACAACTATAAGATGCAAGTACTACAAATTAATTTATCTATCTAAAAAAAAGGTAGAGAGAGAGGGAGAGAGGGAAGGGTTAGACATTTTATTGTATGGAAAGTGATACAAAGAACTTCACTTGATGCAACAATGCAATATAGAATGTTTGATACAACAATGTAATGTAAATCCACTTGATGGTGAAAAATGTGATATGACATTTTTGATACATCCATATAATATGAATCCAATGTGAAAATATGATAGATTGCTCAATTGTGGGCTTGTAAAGTGATCAACATCCATCTAGATGTGTTGATGAATCCTCTTGTAGCACAAGTCATTACTTAAAATCTCAACAATGATGGCATTAATTATAATAAAATTGCCCCTCCAATAGATGTATGGAACTAATGGAGAGGCAAAAATGATGTTTGATAAAACAATCACATAATCCAAGCATAGAATTATGCAAACACCTAAGTTGGTGATGATCATCAATGCTTGTACAAAAGGTTGCTTGAATATAAGAAACAAGAGTTGCATTGCACAATAGTTCCTACCATACTTGGCAGGACAATTTAGTTAAGGCTTGGTTGTGAAATCCAATAAAAAATATAAATGAATTCCGGAATGAGATAAGCATAGAATTATGCAAACACAAGTTACATAAGTTGGTGATGATCATCAATGGATGTGCAAAAGGTTGCTTGAATATACGAAACAAGAGCTACAATGTAGTGTAGTTCTTGCCATACTTGGTAGGATAATTAGTCGAGGGTTTGGTTGTGAAATCCAATAAAAGATGTATATGAATTGAAAAATGAGATTATTATGAACATAGACCATATAGTTGCTTTAGGACAACAATTTTACATGCTTTAGTGCACAAAAAACAAAACAAATAAAATAATTAAAAACTTTACATATGCTCTAAATAAAAGTGGTGAAACTCTAAATGAAAAGGAGGGTAATTTGTAAGTTAAATATGGTGGGGATTTACAACCAACAATCTAAAATTTAGCCAAGCCCAAAATCATTTAACTCGAACACTTTGTAAGCCATAGATTATTGTTTAATTATGTGTCCTAACAAAGATGCCAAAAGATAAAACTATTGCCTCGAATCTGAACAAATCACCAGAGCCTCAAATTATGACAAAAGTTACAAAACAAAATTGAGTTGAAGCCACCATCTCTACAAAAACAATAAGTCTACAATATTTCAACAAAAACAATTCCAACTCATCTTACATAAATACAAAAGAATATAACAATCTAGACTGGATATCAATTCTAACTTGTATAGATTGAAAAGCCTATATAACTTAACATAACTTTCAAGAATAAAAAAGAAAAGTTTTCTTTAAAACATATGTTGTGCTTTAAGCTACACAAACTTCATGTTAATTCAGCACAAAGCCACAATTTAACTTAATAATTTAATGGAAAATAGAACATACAAATTATTTCAAGTCCAACGAAATTAAATCATATTAAAGTCACTATGGCAAATAAACTCAATTGAATTGCTTTAGTTATAATTTTTAATATGACACATATGCATATATGCTTCATCCATGGTCACTCTCCACATAAAATTCACGACACAAAACTATTAGACAAGGTTGAATAGGCAAATATATTCCAGGACCCCAACAATAACCACTTGAATAAATCCTCTGAAATTCCTAATGATAAGTTATGTGATCTTGTTTTCAGATAGTACAAGATGCTAACCTATCAGATACTTCAATTTGTAACTGATGCATACCAAACATAAAAAAATCATTATTGCCAGTTTCTGAGGTCCTGGATACGAACAAAATGCATGCTTTCATGAGTTTTTCATAATAATGAAAAGTATCTTGATGAATGATCTATCTATTTCTTCGATCAAGCATTGGCTTACAATAATTTACGCAGGATAAGTTCAATGGTTAAACCCAAAACATTAGATTCCAATCACCCTAAAGAAGATATTAAAAAAGCATTTCATAAGAAAACAACATAGTTCTTGCATGATTTTAAGATTTAAACTCTCTCCATTTTTCAGCTAATTTATATATGATAAACATAACTTTTAATGCAAAAAGTACAATTTTATGATAATCACAACAACACCTAAGTGATTCATAGACACTCTATAGTAACATAATTTATCAAGTAAAATGGAAAAATGCTACAGGACATTAATTAAAGATTGCGAAGCTTGTGCTCCCAAAGCCTAGAATTGAAAACAGAAAGACAAAAGCTTAACTCCAAGCTGCAAGCTGCAATCTGTATCCTTGAGATGATTGTAAATTGATTGCTAAATCGAATCTACATACACATCGCCATCATCACAACTCATCAAATGTTCTCATGTCTAGTCGGTAATGAAGAATACCACCAATAACACCAAAACGCCTACAAAATTGACAAACCTCTTTGGATTTGTTTGTGAAAAACTCCAAAGTGCATCCAAAAAGCTTATTTTCACTTGCTAATCATTTTAGTAGAGACAATTTCTCTTGAACTGTGCATGAATCCCTGAAATTAGTCTGATCAACCTTTTGATCCTTATTCAAGTGCTTTATAACTACTTCCCCAGTCACTGAGTTAAATATGTTTGATAACATCCAAATTCTCCCAGACTATCAAAATTTCAACAACACCCATATCCAGTGCTTTGAGAGTATCATCAATCCCACATACATACTTTCCTGTATCCTGGCTTATCTCTTCAAAGTAGTTTTCTATAATGTGTTTCTCCTATAGATAATTCATATTAGATAGTATCTCTGATGACAGTTCAATAGCTTGATTGAATCCATTTTCTCCCCCATAAGAAACATCAACCACAATGAGAATCTTTTCCCGTAGATGGGGATCAAACATGTGACATTGACTCAACCCTGTCTTAAAAGCTGCAGTTCTAGCCAATATCAAACCTACAACATTAGGAATTATAATACAAAAATGTGTTGCCAACTCTGCCATCTTCCTCACGTAGGGGAAGGGAAGAGCACCGGTAATAGTGATTGCTAACTTCACGCACCCAATCCTAAACGGTACATCAAAATTTGATTTTTTTTTGGTTGTCTTCGTATGCGACTTAACTGCTTAAACCTATTGATCTGGCTTCTGGGTAGTAATGATCTGATCTCAACAGGTCGTTATGCGTCGAAAGGTCAAAAGGTGGTCATTTCAAAGTGTTGCCCGATACTTGACCTCTTTTGCGCCAATACCCGCACACCAAAAGGCCATTATCCATTTATAAAATACGTAAAAAGTAATATGTTTTTCACCTTTTTATAAAAATTAATTAACCAAAAAAATTTATGTTATGCATATAATTAAAAATATGAGGAATATAAAAATGTTTAAAATGGGTGGTCAAAAAACATGTTGACCACCCATAACCCCCTTCCCGCGTATGTATTATGACCCCACGTGGCACGAACTCTCGCTATCTTCTTTGCCCTAAAAAACTTAGGGAAATGAAGATTTTTTGTGGCATTTTCTTCAGTCACCGTCATTTCTTTGTTGTCAGCCTCCTCTGCAACCATGTCGTCGGCTTGCTCCCAGGAACGGTCGCACTCTTCCTCCTTGCATATTGGATGGCCAATGATGGTTTTGCTCCTTCGCAGTTGCATTCTGCTTTGTCTATTGATGATTTCTTCGTATGCGGTTTAGGGTTTCATTTCAATGCTCTGTTATAGTTTAATAATGCCAAAATCCTAAGAGAGAATGACAAAATAATTGAATATCTCTTCATTTACTTCAAAATCCCTTCATTATTTTTCATTTAATTTTTTGGTTGCATTGTTAAATGGTGTTTCTCTGTTTATAATGCCGAAATCCACACAGAGAATGGCAAAACAATTGATTATCTCTTCATTTTCTTCTAAACCCCTTCATTATTTATCATTTCATTTTATGGGTGCGCTGTTAAATGGTATCTCTTTGTTTATAATGTCGAAATTATTATAGTGAATGCGAAAAAATTGATTATTGTTCATAATTGTTCGAAACCCCTTCATTATTTATCATTTCTTTTTATGGGTGCACTGTTAAATGGTGTCTCTCTGTTTATAATGCCGAAATCATTACAGTGAATGCGAAAAAATTTGATTATTGTTCATAATTGTTTGAAACCCCTTCATTATTTATCATTTCTTTTTATGGGTGTGCTGTTAAATGGTGTCTCTCTGTTTATAATGCTGAAATCATTACAGTGAATGCGAAAAATTGATTATTGTTTATAATTGTTCGAAACCCCTTCGTTATTTATCATTTCTTTTTATGGGTGCGCTGTTAAATGGTGTCTCTCTGTTTATAATGCCGAAATCCTTACAGTGAATGCAAAAATAATTGATTATTGTTCATAATTGTTCGAAACCCCTTCACTATTTATCATTTCATTTTATGGGTGCGCTGTTAAATGGTGTCTCTCTGTTTATAATGCCGAAATCATAATAGTGAATGCATTTCATATTGATTATTGTTCATAATTGTTCGAAACCCCTTCACTATTTATCATTTCATTTTATGGGTGTGCTGTTAAATGGTGTCTCTCTGTTTATAATGTCGAAATCATTATAGTGAATGCAAAAATAATTGATTATTGTTCGAAACCCCTTCACTATTTATCATTTCATTTTATGGGTGCACTATTAAATGGTGTCTCTCTCTCTCTTTATAATGTCAAAATCATTACAATGAATGCATTTCATATCGATTATTGTTCATAATTGTTCGAAACCCCTTCATTATTTATCATTTCATTTTATGGGTGCACTGTTAAATGGTGTCTCTTTGATTATAATGTCGAAATCATTATAGTGAATGAAAAAAATATTGATTATTGTTCATAATTGTTCAAAACACCTTCATTATTTATCATTTTATTTTATGGGTGCGTTGTTAAATGGTGCCTCTCTGTTTATAATGCCAAAATCATTATAGAGAATGCAAACAAGATTGATTATTGTTCATAATTATTTGAAACCCCTTCATTATTTATCATCACACACACACACACACACACACACACACACACACACACACACACACACACACGCGCGCACACGTGTGCACGTGTGTGTGTGTGTGTGTGTGTGTGTGTGTGTGTGTGTGTGTGTGATGTATCAATTGCCGACATATAACAACCTTCGGTTTATGGGTGCGTTGTTAAATGATGTCTCTCTGTTTATAATGCCGAAATCATTACAGTGAATGCATTTTTTTTTATTATTGTTCACAATTGTTCAAAACCCCTTCATTATTTATCATTTCATTTTATGGGTGCGCTGTTAAATGGTGTCTCTCTGTTTATAATGCCAAAATTATTACAGAGAATGTGAAAAAGATTAATTATTGTTCATAATTATTTGAAACCCCTTCATTATTTATCATTACATATAGACATATATACACACACACACGTGTGTGTGTGTGTGTGTGTGTGTGTGTTATTGTCGACATATAACAACCTTCTCACATACACGTGGCACGAACTCCCGCTATCCTTTTTTCCCTAAAAACTTAGGGAAATGAAGATTTTTTGTGGCATTTTCATTGTTTGCTTTGCCTTCAATTTGTTAATATACTCACTGTAAATGATATTATCAAGCATACATTATATTACTTCCAATAAATTTCATATGAGAAATACAACAACATAATTCAATCATTAGTCATTTGACAAATGAATTTGCATCTTAATATAATATCTGCATTTGTTTTTTCATCATTTATCTCAATGGCATTGAAGGTTTCATTTCAATGGTCTATCTCTCTCTATATATTTATACAAGCACACACGGTATCATTTTTATTTTGTTAAAAGATGTTCAATGATGGAATTATTCACTATCTAATAGAATATCAACAATATCTAGTTTTCAATTGCATCACAGCTACATATTTTACTCTTGCATCTCATGCTTTTAGTTTGTCTCCTTGTTATATACAGTTTCAAGTTTTGTGTCTATATGGTTATTGTCCATATCTATGCACACACACACACACACACACACACACACACACACACACACACACATATATATATATATATATACATGTGTACATGTATGTACATATACATGTATATGTATACATGAGGAAACACACACAATAGCATAATATGTTCTATAATGATGGTTGTTTCGAGTTTTGTGGCTATATGGTTATTGTCTATATATATTTTTATATGTATATGGACAATAACCATATAGCCATAGAACTTGTTGTAATCAACAACAATTTCCTTATTCAAGGGCGGTCATTCAGATTGGTACACACTGAATAATTAAATTCCTTCTACAGTCAATGTTAAATGTTTTAAACCTTTCAATTTAAATTATGCTATTTTCAGTAAACCAACATTTCTTTCAATAGAGTCACTATAAATAATATTAACAACCATATTGGATGTCCAATGATGGTTTATGCTTCTTCGTAGCTGCATTATGCTTTGTATATTGACAATTTCTTTGTATGCAGTTTATAGTTTCATTTCAGTGCTCTCTTATAGTTTAATGTGCATATATGGTTATTGTCCACACACACACACACATACATATATGGTTATTGTCCATACACACACACACACACTCACACTCACACATATACATGTGTGTGTATGTAGAAGAAAACTGAACAATTCGAAGCAATGGAGGACTACATATTCAATATGACATGAACGACTATTTCCCACAAAAATTCCAATTTGAAAATAGCTAGCTACCACAATTCAATGCATTGCATATTCAAATTATATTATAAGACAAAATTTTCCATGTCACTTTCATTACAATCCAATTCATTGCATATTTCCGAGTTCTGCAAATTCCCTTTGCACATTCCTTATGTAACTATTTGTTTGCAATATGTATGTATGTTATACATATGCATATGCATATGTATGTATATGTGCATATGTGCAATTCTATGTACATGTGCATATGTATGTAGGTGGATATGTATATGTATGCACTTATGCATTTGAATATGTATGTATGAATGTGTAAGGATTGTATGCATGTTGTCAAATGTTAAAGACGATCAAAAAGTTGTTCTGCATTCAATAATGTATGGATGATTTGTTGTTAAAACGTTACGCTACCCTCGATTATTACTATTTTTTTGTAGGCATACTAGAGCATCGAGGGAAGAACCATACTTGTGGAAGATCATCATATCAATGTAAATGTGTTTATTAACACACTTCAATTCTTTGGAGATTATGCCTTTAATGCTTACAATTTATATTTATTTGTGTAGATATCTTAGGTAGTTATGCATTTCTTATTAAATGTGTTTCTTAACACACTTTAGTTTGTTTTGCATTTTGTTGTGATTGTTATGACAGACAATGATCTATGACTCACTATGTTGAAGACAACAAGCATTCCTCTCAGGTAAAGATATGACTTTACTTTAGCAATGATCTAGTAGACAATGCAATTTGTGATTTGTTTACGTTTCAATTTGTGAATTGTTTATGTTTAAATTTCTAATTTTTTTATGTTTCAATTTGTTTAAATTCCTCACTTAGTTCATATGTTTCAATCTTCTCTTTGTTGGACTTGTACTTTCACAATGATCTAGTAGACAATGCAATTTCTGATTTGTTTATGTTTCAATTTGTGAACTATTTATGTTTCAATTTTTGAATTGTTTGTGTTTCAATTTGTTTAAATTCTTCACTTAGTTCATATGTTTCAATCTTCTCTTTGTTGGATTTTACTTTCGCAATGATCTAGTAGACAATGCAATTTCTGATTTGTTTATGTTTCAATTTGTGAATTGTTTAGTTTTCAATTTTTGAATTGTTTATGTTTCAAATTGTTTAAATTCATCACTTAGTTCATATTAATGCAAGAAACACACTTAGTTCATATTGATCAAAAGGAAGTGCCCTATTTGAGAAAAAAATCAAACAAAGAATTGTTTTATAGTGCCTTAAAACATATTTTGTTAGATACTACCAACAAGGAAAACTTGACAGCTAACAAGATATCTTGTAAGGCAGTAGAAAATAGTTCTTTCTTTGGTGCCTTTTTACAAATGGGTATGTGCAGGATCATGGTGTGCCAAAATAGGCCCTTAAGTGGCAATGAAATTTCAGAAAATCAGAGTTATGCAACTTGACATGAAAATTTGAATAAGTTGTGAACATTATTTTTAAAATATGTAAGAAGAGAATATATAGAAAATTGAATGTAGTTTCTAAGCTATTAGTTGTTTTTTGGAAAAAAAAAATCCTATTTAATGAAAATTTCAAATTTCAATGCGGTGCTACTAAAATTTCAGGAAAAAAATAAGAAGTAGACGCATGTCTGACCACCCTAATCACAATAAAATCATAATATTTTTCTATAATATTTATAATATAAGTATTAGACTCATGTCCAGATGTGACACATATTTTTTTTTAAATTTTTTATAAAGTAAATAATTATTTATTAATTGTTTATTATAGCATTTTAGAAATTCAGAAACTCCTATGTTTGACCACCTTAACTTGGTCAAAACCTTATGATTTTTAATTTTTTTTTTTTTTTTCCCTATAGTAGATGAAGCATAGGATGTGACACATGTTTCGGATTCAAAAAATGTGATACCGTTTGAAAGTTATGAGTGTTTTTCAATTAATATATCAATAAGGACTATTGTCAGAATTCAATTAGAAAATAAATAATAATTATTTATTAAAGTCAAAATAAGAAAATACTTATATTGTTGGAAAGCTGGGAACGTCCTTAAAAGACTCTTTTCATTTTATCAATTTTGGTTACAAAAAACGTCGTCAGCCACCAATGTAAAGTTTGGAAAATCAAGGAATATTGAAAAACACATTTTTTCAGTTGACTTTCCAGGCTTGTCACTTCCAAGCCAAATACCAAAGCATTCCCGAGCTGAAATTTGAAATTTGAAAATTTGAGTACAAAAATTGGAAAATCGGATATCCGATTTTAATGTATAAATTTGTGGTCCCCAAAAATTTTCCCATTACCGCCTTTTATTTACTGAACTGTCACATTAATGGTGATGGCAAAAATCTGATATCCTATTAAATCCGATATCGGATTTTATTAGTCATATTGTAGAGAGAGAGAGAGAGAGAGAGAGAGAGAGAGAGAGAGAGAGAGAGAGAGAGAGGAGGAGGAGGAGGAGGAGGAGAGGGAGAGAGAGGGAGAGGGAGAGAGACACAAATTGTGCCATTATGGGTCATATGTTGTCCTAAGAGGTCGTAAGACACAATATGACCCCTTAGGACAACATATGATGTCATATGGTGTCATTGGGGGTCATATGGTGTCCTAAGAGGTCATAAGGGTTCATGGGACACCATATGACCTCTTAGGACACCATATAACCCCTAATGACACCGTATTGGGTTGTTTTGGGTCATATTGTGTCCTAAGGGGTCATATTGTGTCCTACGACCCCTTAGGACACTATATGACCCCTAACGACATGATTTGGTGTCTTAAGGGCTCCTATGGTGTCGTTGGGGTTCATATGGTGTCTTGAGACACCATATGACCCCTAATGACACTATATTGGGTTGCTTTGGGTCATATTATGTCCTAAGGGGTCGTAGGGGTCATATGGTGTCCTAAGGGGTCATAAGACACAATATGACCCAAAGTGACCCAATATGGTGTCATTAGGGGTCATATGGTGTCCTACAATCCCTTAGGACACCATATGACCCCTTAAGACATCATATTTGGTCGTTATGGGTCATATTGTGTCATATGACCCCTTTAAGACATCATATGACCCCTTTAAGACATCATATGACCCCTTAGGACACCATATGACCCCTAATAACACCATATTGGGTTTCTTTGGGTCATATTGTGTCCTAAGGGGTCATATTGTGTCTTACGACCCCTTAGGACAACATATGACCCATAATGACATAATTTGGTGTCTTAAGGGGTCATATGGTGTCCTAGGACACCATATGACCCCTAATGACACCATATGATGTCATAAGGGGTTGTATGTTGTCCTTAGGGGTCATATGGTATCCCATGAACCCTTATGACCCGTTATGACACCATACGACCCGTTATGACACCATATTGGGTCACTTTGGGTCCTATGGTGTCTTAATCTCTCTCTCTCCCCCTCTCCCCTAATCTCTCTCTCTCTCTACCCTAATCTCTCTCCCTTTCCTTCTCTCTCTCTCTCTCCCCTAATCTCTCTCTATCCCTCTCCCTTAATCTCTCCATCTATCTTTCTCTCCCCTAATCTCTCTCTCCCTTCCCCCCCTCTCTCTGTCTGTCTGTCTGTCTCTGTCTCTATCTGTCTCTCTTTGTCTCTATCTCTCTGTCTCTGTCTCTGTCTCTGTCTCTCTCTGTCTCTCTGTCTCTGCTAATCTCTTTATCTCTGTCTCTCCCTTCCCTTCCCTCCTCTCTCTCTCTCTCAGCTAATCTCTTTATCTATCTCTCTCTCTCTCCCTTCCCTCCCCTCCCTCTCTCTCTCTCTCAAATTCTTTTGGTTTCTTGAGGAGGGAAAAGTGGGAGATAGATTGGATTGTCAAACAATTAAAGATTCTTCAAAGATGCATTCATTTCTCAGCTCAGATGCAAGTACATGGACCATTTGCACATGAGTGTTGGCTTGTTTTTATTAGAGTTGTGTTCAGTGTGATTGGGATCAGTGTGAGTCAAGTGAGTGGGTTGATACGTGGGTTCCCCACTATCTAACTCCTTTATCTCAAACAATATCCCTGTCAAACGATGACATGGAAAGTTCACTTGAGTATGATCATCTATCAGATCTTGTACAACCAGGACATGTTTTTGCAGTTGTCGCACCGCAAGGGAATGAAGAGAGATCCAGAATATTGGTTGGCACGATGTATACGGGGGAAAAAAAAGCTAACACAACCAGTGATAGATGATGACGAGTTCACATATCCTATAGGTTCAGTTGTTGTTGTGGGAACTTGGTTGGGAACATACATGATTAGAAAGAATGACATACCTGCATTTGAAGACTATGAGAGACACAAAACCATTATAATGTTTTCACACCTTATTATAGATACAAATGTCAAGTTGTTGAAGCATCAAGCAAAACCAAAGACCAAAGAGCTATGGACAGTGACTACTGCTGATCATGAAGCAATATTGGATACTCTTAAGCAAAGAGATGACCCTTCAGGAACACATGAGTAGTAGGTCTTTAATGGTGCCTTATTTTTTTTTATCATGCATTTCATTTCAAACAATGATCATTAAACCTTAATGTTCAAGTTTGTTACGTGTATATTAAGGATGTGTTGAAATGCAGGTCTATTGATGAACATTTTTTTTTGGCAACACGGTTTTTGCATGCACATACCAGGTACACTCAATATAATCGGAAGGGACGTATTTTTGCAACATGACTTATTATCATGCATTTGATGAGCTTTACATTTTTTGTTATTAGAGAACACTATTTGACAATTTTTGATGATATAATTATCGCAAAACCTTTATGCTCATGCAGGTCTTTTTTGATGATATACAATAGTATCACATTATGATTTTTGCGTCAACATAGTGGGTTCTGTTGATATAATTCGAGGGGACATATTTTTGTGGTATATAATCCCACCTTTTCATTTATTATCATGCATTTCAGTTGAAGTGATTATCATGAAGCCTTTATGTTCATCCATGCATTTTATGTGTAGACTAACAATTCTTAAAAATATAGGTTCATGCTAGATCATTTGCCGTTGACAAGACCCTCTCTTGGTGATGGTACATATTCCTTTGTGCATTAATGAGATAAAATTTTGTGCATAAACATTAAGTCAAGTGAATGTATTGCTATTTATAAATGACCATATCTACCATCGTCTTCAACCATGCAGAGAAATGCAGTGAGAAAGTCTTTAATCAACATGTGTCTTTCTTCAAAGTTATGCTTGTATACTTTGCAGAGAAACTAGTAAGTTTTGTAATTATACAATCTTGTGCGTCTTAAAAATGTTTCAAATGATCTATTTATAATTTGCCAAACTAATTTGTATTAAGTGTTATAATTTGTTTCTTGTAGCACATTCATTCCACATAAAAAGGTTACTTATTTTGGTCTTCATTTATATGCAAGCATTGTTGTACGTAAGCTTTTCTCTTAGGACATGAGGATGTCTGATAGATGAAGTGGGATGCTGTATTTGTATATGGATGTGAATTGATGTAACATTATTATGATGATATACAATGTCCATGAGCAAATTGGTTTAGTTATATTGATGATAATGTCCATGTATCTGTACATGAGTACATTGGTGTAGTTGTATTGATAATAAAAAAACAAATCATGTTTGCATATCCCTTCATGGATGTCACATGCAAGTGTAATGGTGATTATGTTTATACAATACATGGAAATATTGATGATCATTATGTGTCTATAGTGTAATGCTTGTTTATATATAATTTTAGCACTTAGGGCACTCAAGGGACGATGCCGGTAGGGCATGACCCCGAGTGTTCGATCAAGTGAGGGGGAAAAATAGGAGCATGCATAGGGTAATAATGCCTAACTAGACATGTCAGAGCTGACGGTTCATCATCACGGCGAGCTAAACGAGAAATTGGCCACGTGACAACATTTGATTGAGTGAGATTGACGATTTTTTTGCCAATCAAAAAATTGCTGCCCTAATAAAACTATAGGGAAACTTGAAAAACCGAGATAGGCTTATGTAGGGACCCCTCTTGTGGCCTTGTAGGTTCAAACAGATCATTCATAGGTGCCATAGATTCTAAGTTAGGGCCCGTCAAAGTTTGACAATTTTGAGCACTTAGGGCGCTCAAGGGACGACGCCGGTAGGGTATGACCCCGAGCGTTCGATCGAGTGGAGGGGAAAAATAGGAGCATGCATAGGGTAATAATTCCTAACTAGACATGTTGGACCCGATGGTTCGTCATCACGACGAGCTGAACGAGAAATTGGCCATGCGACAACATTCGATTGAGTGAGACTGACGATTTTTTTGCCAACCGAAAAATTGCTGCTCTAATAAAATCGTAGGGCAACTTGAAAAAATGAGATAGGCTTTTGTAGGGACCCCTCTCATGGCCTCGTAGGTTCAAACATATTGTTTGCAGGTGCCGCAGATTCCAAGTTAGGGCCCATCAAAGTTTGATAATTTTGAGCACTTAGGGCGCTCAAGGGACGACGTCGGTAGGGTATGACCTCGAGCATTTGATCGAGTGGGGGGGGCAAAATAGGAGAATGCATAGGGTAATAATTCCTAATTGGACATGTTAGAGCCAATGGTTCATCATCGCGATGAGCTGAATGAGAAATTGGCCACGCGACAACATTCAATTGAGTGAGACTGACGATTTTTTTGCCAATCGAAAAATTGCTGCCCTAATAAAACCATAGGGAAACTTGAAAAACCGATATAGGCTTTTGTAGGGACCCCTCTCATGGCCTTGTAGGTTCAAACAGACCATTCGTAGGTGCCACAGATTCAGAGTTAGGGCCCGTCAAAGTTTGTCAATTTTGAGCACTTAGGGTGCTTAAGGGATGCCACCAGTAGGGTATGACCCCGAGCGTTCGACCGAGTGGGGGGGAAAAATTGGACCATGCATAGGGTAATAATGCCTAACTGGACATGTTGAAGCTGATGGTTCATCATCACGATGAGCTGAACGAGAAATTGGCCACGCGACAACATTTGATTGAGTGAGATTGACAATTTTTTTCACCAACCGAAAAATTGCTTCCCTAATAAAACCCCGAACGTTCGACCAAGGTAGGGGGAAAAATAGGACCATGCATAGGGTAATAATGAATTGTATCAAGTATTGTTCATTAAATGAATTGTATTGTTGATTAAATGAATTGTTGATTAAATGAATTGTATTGTTCATAAATTGTATTGTTCATTAAATGAATTGTATTATATTGTTCATTAAATGAATTGTATTGTGAATTATACAAACAACACTTACGATGAAATGAAATGAATAGTATTGTTCATTAAATAACCATTATTAACCATTATTAATTATTGGAATGAAGATTAAAGATTTCCATGATAACACCATGCACAAATGAGCAACAATTTATATGATTGAATATCAACTTTTGTATATATAAAAATGTCAAATGATTACAAATGTATGTCCATACACAAATATGACATAAATGCCAACTGAAACAAAATGTATGTCTAAATACGTGAATGTATGTCCATATACAAAATATACATGCCAACTAGACATGTAAACATCCCAAAACTATCTATAACATCCTAAGCTGCTGATGGATCATCAAAATCGATCCTCTTCGCCGCACTGCTCGGCTCAGAAGGATCCTGCACAAGAAAAACAAACCATGATTAGTATTAGTTATATTATATAATTCACATTCGAAAAGTTAACATAAAAATGAACTATAATTGAACTATTCATGTTTACCTCATCTCCACGTTTTCTCTTCAGCTTTGCAGGACTCTTGATGTATGTCTTCGGTAGAGGAGGTATGTTTTGAATATTTTCATACACAACCTACATATGTTCAGAAATATGACATTGATACAAGTTAGCATATAATTGTCACTGATAATAACAAATTATATCTACTAATCAAAAAATAAAATAAACACACATCTACTCGAGGCATCTCTTCTTCTTCTTCAGGTATACTGGGTGTAGTCATCAAGGATGTGAAGCCAAGAATTCTCTGTATATATACACAACAAGTATATGAAACTATCAATCTATGTCTAGACATGTATAATCACTATAAGTTATTTAAACTATTCATTCAATCATATTTGCATTCAATTACCTTTCCCTTGTCTCCAACTACACTACTAGATCTTAAATCACACTGCCCCGCACTCGTGCTGCTTGTGCCCTACAAGAGTAAAATAAGATATACATGCAAGTTACTATATAATCTAATTAATACCAATATAAATGATGAGCATGTATGTACAATAAAATACAAACAACTAGGTGCAATAATATATGTACCGTCAAGCTATCAAGGCCGAATGAAATGGCCGACAAGGTACCCTCCTGAATCTGTCTCAACTGCTCCTCGGTCATCAACTATTAAATAGACCATGTAAATAAAAATTAGTACTTAATATTATCTAGATTATAAATATTTTATTAAAATATAACATGAACTGTGAAAATACAAATCTTACCAATACATCATCAATGTATGATGACGGTGCCTCCTTGCCTCTAGCATGTGAGGACTCCCCAGGGTATCCTTCAGTCTGTGTAATAATATCTGGTGCATCATGCATCTCATGCACCTCATAATCTTCACTGTCCATAGGAGGATCAACGACCTGTCCAACTGGACCCAAGCATACATGCCCACACATGACACAACTATGGGGCAGGCATATGTGTGGAGCTGAGGGTGATGTGTCAACGCCACCAGATGCACCGCTACCATCAAGAGTAGGCTGAGCTACTAACCCAGCCTGAGAAACCAAAAGGCTACTCAAAGAGTGAATAGCCGATATGGTCCATGAAGCTGCCTCACAAATGATATCAGGATGCTGCACTGTAGGTGGGGGATCAATAGGAGGAGGGGGGACATATGGGCCCTAGACTACTCTGACTGCCCTAGGTCTATTTTGGGGCATACCTAAACCTACACCCTGGAAAGGTTGGATGTCCAAGTAGTTCACATGTTTGCGTAAAACAAACTCAACATACAATTTTTTTATGAAATAGAAGGGGATATCAAGATTGTTGTTGGGTGGTTTGTCAAAAACCATCCACCAACGATCCCAAAAGTTTTTCACAATAGCATCATTTGTGCACCATTTAATAGAAAGTTTTGATTTTTTTGGATCTATAGGTTGACCAGTGCGGGGATTGAAAAACAATGAGGTGATAGCGGCTTTGGATATCTCGAGACCCTTGATATCCTTATACGACTATCCATCTGCATATTTTTCCCTCATAGAATCTCTCCACAAAAGGGTGACATTGTGATCCTCAGTCATGGTTTCCATACTCTTTATGATCGATGTGAGAGGATCAAACATTGGGTTTAGACGAGGGATCCTATGATATACTTCTGCAATCCCCCTCAATTCATTCAAATTTTGTGTAATCAAATCCTGAATTGAGGGGGGGTTTGGCAAATGAGGGTTTGGTTGTTGCAGTTGTGGTTGGTCAGTGTTTTCATTGTTATCTCCCATTTTTAACCTAATTGAATCTAAACAATTAAATTTAGTTAACAAATTTAAACAATTTGGTATTTGATTTAAAAAAACCTAGTTTTCATGAAAAAACCACATTTTCAATGAAAAATCAAATAAAAATTAACAAAAAATACAAAAAAGGAATGAAAATGATAAATTTTTTTACCTTTCAATCTATTTTTTAGCAATTTTTTGCCAAAACACCGAATATCAGATTTTGATAAAATCGCACAGCCCATGAGTTAAAAATGACTCACGGGCTGTCACTGTCGAAATATATTTGTCTCAGAAAATTGGATATCCGATTTTTATACTTAAATTATTTTAAAATAACATATATAATATAATAATATATTATATAATACGTATTATATAATATATTATATAACATATTATTATATTATATAATATGTATTGTATTATATTATAAAATATAATTATATATTATATAATATATAATATAATATATAATATAATATAATATTGTATTATATAATATGTATTATATAATATATAATTATATTATAATATATTATATATTATATAATATATATAATATAATACGTATTATATAATATATTATTATATTATAATAAAATATAGTATAATAATATATTATATAATACGTATTATATAATATATTATTATATTATAATATATTATGTAATACGTATTATATAATATATTATTATATTATAATATAATATTATATAATATATATAATATAATATATCATTATATTATTATATTATATAATATATTATTACATTATATATATTATATAATATAATAATATATTATATATTATATAATATATTATATATTATATAATATGTAATATATAATATGTTTTTTAAATTAAAATTACAAATAAAAATTGGATATCCGACTTGCATAGGTAATTACCAAGCCAAGGTGTACTGACACCCAGGCCAAGCAAAAAGTCAACAAGGATTTTTCGCATTTTTAGGCGAGTGAAGAAGGCTATTTTTTTCACATCGCCACTTTTTGGCCCCCCTTGATCCTACACTAACCCAAATAGGACACTTCCTTTTATCATTTCGATGCAATGACCTAGTAGATATATTAGACACTGCAATTTATATATGAAACTGCAAATTGAATACTTTTAAGTGCTCACATTTCTCACTATCAAAAAAGGACATATCAGTGGCATCTAAATAATCAGATGCTATTGATATGACCTTTTTGATAGTGAGAAATTTGAACACTTATGTGGCCTTTTTTGATAGTGAGAAATATATGAGATTAGTTCAACTGATATATGAGAAATATCACATCACAAAAAATTAACATATGAGATTTATAACAACACCATCAATTCATTGGAATATCCATCTGAGATATCTGAAAACAACAGAGCTTTGAAAACATTACAAAATATGGCAGTATGTCATTCTATAATCACATCACAGTTATATCGAAACTCAAAATCTGCTCTTCGGAGGGTTCACAAAATATAATTCATCATAGACTCGATCAATTCTCCATATGGGTATTGAATGGAGGAGGTGTCACAAATCCAACCCCAATGGACTATGGCCTACTAGGGTCTGGCCCAACAACATTGTTTTCTTGGCTGGGAGGGGTTTGTAAGCAACTTGCTATTTGAGTAAGGAATGTCTGGTTTACACCTGAAGTAAGTTGCATGGTGTCTGAGTATCTAGGTGCAGTCCCAACTTGCATAGTATTGATAGCTACAAAGGTTGTGGACAAGAGGTTTATCATTTCCATGAGAATTGGGTGTCGGATGGGTAGAGGTTCTGTGACTGGGGCCACATCTTTTGTCCTCTTTGCACACTTGGCTGCCTTTTCAACTTTCATCCTCTCCTTCTCAAGCTTTGCTTCTGCATCTTTCTTTGCCTTGTCTTGTCTTCGAATGAACTTGTCTTGAGAATCCTGCAATTTTTCGGCCTATTTTTCCACCCTCATAGCCTCCTTTTCTATCACTTCTGCTTCACGTTGTGCCTTCCTCTGTCTCATCTATTTTTTCTTTCGTTCTACCAATTCCTCATCTCTTTTCCTTTTAGCTTCTTTATCTTTTTCCCTTTGAATGTACTCATCAGATGTCAAGATCTGTGACTGGCTAATAAGACGTAGCACCCCTTTCCTACCTCCACGTGAAGATTGATTCATTCTTCGCACTGAAATTCTTAAGAATCTGCTGATTTGCCTTGGCACTTGATTCCCATCCTCTTGTGTGCATGACAAAAACTCAGGTTTGTCTTCACTTATGTGAACTTTGTCTTCACAATCAACACCATCTTGCTACTCCCAGTTGACTGCATTAGTGAAGTAACGTATCACATTTGCTGGGTCAATTTCTATAGACTTGGCATGGAAAGGGTTACATCATCATAGTTGGCTACTTCTTGGGTCCACTCTGGTATGTCAACTTGTGTTGGCAAAGACATGCCTACTGATGTACTTTTGAAACCCTCATTTGGCTAGCTGGTTTGTGGGGGCAGACCTGCTTCGATAGTTTGTTGTGTCAAACTTGTACCCTCAATCGTTGCTTGTGTTCTGCTATGGAGCTCTATAAAATCTTGAATGTCTTCCTCATTAAAACCAACCAACCACAAGCAAGCTTCTGCTGCCATATACTCTGGTTCTTCATCCCTTGAAGTGGAATCATGTTTTATTCCAACAGCTGGTTATATATCAACTGCAACCTCAAATGCCTCACTTGGTCTCATATCATTCTGTAATGCATTTCGGTTAAGTGGCCAAATCCCTGTCCTATGGAAACCACTGATTATATTAGCTGGTGTCAATGCTTGGGTAAATGCCTTGCTCCCAAGAGTTTCCAACTCTTCCCTTCCAATTTTAATTTGTGGGAACTTTGACATCCATATACTCCTCTACTGTTTGAAACAATTCTTGAAAGGTGAGAATACAGAGACATCAAGTGGCTACAATTTGTGGCTTGTATGATCCAGAACGGTTACCAAATCTATACCTATCCGTCTTGCTTCTTCAATTGTCTTGAAGGCTACATGGCTGCCATGACCATCGAAGATCAGTAGGGCCCTACGTGAGGGTGAAAATCCACCAGGGATTGAACGTGCAAAATGTTCCAACCAATTTAAGAACAATTCCTTTGTCATCCATGCGTGTTCTTGGACTACCATGCATGCTCCTGGCTCACAGTTTGCAATGTAGTTTCAAATATGCCTCTTATATTTGAACAAATAAAATCCAGGAATGCTGAAACCACATGCACTAACACATGCCAAAATAGTGATCCACTCTCTACTCTTCAAAATTAGGTGTGGTACACACCTTTGGCCCAATTTGGCTATCACTCTCATTCCACAATTCCTCCCAGCTTGCACACCAGTCTCATCACAATTCCAAATCTGACTGCTACCATAGTGACTGAGGTTTTACATTACCTCCAAGTTGTCATAGAAAGAGACAATAATAGAAGGTTGAAGCATAATAGCCCTATTAGGGTCCACTCCTTCTGTTGTTCTCATCGTCATATCAGGGTGCCTTCATCTAAAACTTGCCCACCATGACCTCCCTAACATCCCATTTTTGAATGGATTAGGCCTATTCTCGGTAATTTGGGCAACAGTTGATTGAAGTTGACTGATTTGGAGACCGTGACGAATTTCAGCCATGTCTTTGCACCATTGGACAATTTCATCCTCCTCCCCTGCTGATAAAATGGTGTGTGGACCCCTCATAGTCATGGTTGTGGTTCCTATCAGCCATGCCCTCAAAGAGGCAATGGGGATACCATAGTTGATTGATGTGCCTCTAAGAGACATGTGCTTGTCTTCTATGCATGATATTGCTTCATTCATGTCAGATATGCTCCATTTTGGTTTGGGAACCTTTGAGGCCACCTATACTTGTGGTGTTTCTGAAATAGGATTACAATCTATAGTAGGATGGTCATGTACAACAATAGTTTCTACCTTAGTTGCATTGTTAGGTGAATGGTCATCTACAACAGGAGTCACTGGGTCTTCATTTTGGACAAAACTATCTTTATCAAGGAAGTGCACCCCACAAGTGACTTTAACTGTTCGACGTCTGACACACCTGTTTCCCTTTCTACCTCATGCCATTATGATCAGTGAACCTGCAATGACAAGGTACCAATGATAAAATGCAATTGTGTGTGCCTATATAAATATATATACAGAGAAATCATTGAAATGAAACCCTCAATGCCATTGAGATAAATGATGAAAAACAAATCTATTTTTGTAACTCATCATTGAACATCTTTGAACAAAATAAAATGGTAATATGTCTCTATTTCTATATGCATGATAATATAGACAATAACCATATAGCTAGAGAACTCGAAAAAGCCATGTATGAGTTCAATATGTAACTGTGATGTGATTGAAAATTGGATATTGCGGATATTCTATTAGATAGTGAACAATTACATCATTGAACATCTTTCAACAAAAAAAATGGCATTGTGTGTGTGTGTGTGTATATACACACACACATAGGTACAAAACTTGAAACATTATATAACAAGGAGAGAAACTAGAAGCACAAGATGCATGAGTGGAAGATATAACTATGATGTGATTAAAAAGTGGATATTGTTGATATAGTATTAAGATGCAGATTCATTTCTCAAATGAGTAAATGGTTGAATGATGTTATATTTCTCATATGAAATGTATTGGAAGTAATATATGGTATGCCTGATAATATTATTTATAGTGAGTATATTAACAAATTGAAGGTAGAGAAAATAATGAAAATGCCACAAAAAATCTTTATTTCCCTAAGTTTTTAGGGCAAAAAACGATAGCGGGAGTTCATGCAATGTGGGCCCATAACGTGTCAGAGAGAAGGCTGTTATGGGTGTTCAACATAGTTTTTGACCACCCATTTAAAACTTTATAATAAAAGTTACCTGGCCTAGTGTATGTGTGTGTGTGTATAGCTAGTATATAGTAACTGTAAGTAATAGTATCATGCATACACATTATTGTAATGATAAATAATGAAGGGGTTTCGAATAGTTATGATCAATAATCAATTTTTTTTTGCATTCTCTGTAATGATTTTGGCATTATAAATAGAGAGACACCATTTAACAACACACCCATAAAATGAAATGATAAATAATGAAGGGGTTTCAAAGAAAACGAAGAGATATTCAATTGTTTTGCCATTCTCTGTGAGGATTTCAGCATTATTAAATTGGAAGAGAGCATTGAAATGAAACTTTAAACTGCATACAAAGAAATCATCAATAGACAAAGCATAATGCAACTATGAATGAGGTAAACCATCATTGGACATCCAATATGGCTGCTAATATTATTTACAATAACTATATTGAAAGAAATGTTGGTTTATTGAAAACAGTATAATTTCAATTGAAAGATTTATAGCATTTAACGTTGATTGCATAGGGAATTTAGTTATTTTGTGTGTACCAATGTAAGGCCTTCCCCAAACCAAGCTTTGATTATCTTAGTTGACCATGTTTGACCCTATTAATAAATGCTTTATAATTCAATATAATAGACTATGTGAGACAGATAGATTGGTGAGAAAAGTAATTGAACCAAGTTATAGAGTTATTGCACCTGGTGGTGTACATTTTGATGTGTTATGAATTTGAATTCCTAAAAGATCCATTGATTGGATAATCTTGATTTAACGTATGTCAGCTATGTCTGGATGTAGAACTTATACAATTCTGTGATTGGGTAACACTGATGAATGTTGATGCTTCATTTATATGCTTTATAGATATAGAACTCTATATGATTCTAGAATAGGATACATTTGAGAGGAGGTATGTCATTATTGGATTTGCAGGACTTTACTATGATGATAGAAATAGGAATGCATGTTTTAATGTATGGATCGAAATTATGTGAATTATGATAATTGTTATGTGGAGTTATTTGGATGAAAGATGTATTGATTGATAAATGTACATTGTATGCAAAGTGTTTGAAGTGCATTATTATTCATGTGTTTTATATTATATGAGATTATTTGGAAGTACTAATGTGTAAATCGAGTTGCACAGGAATTATCCATGTGACCATGGAAATATTATGGAGAACCAAACCTAGACCTATGTATGTTCATAAGCTAGGGGTTGTCTATTTGGAGAGACAACACCCCGTTTGTGTTGTATTTTATTCGTAATAGTATATGCTGCATGTGTGTTAAGTGTTATTTAATTGATTTGTGTAAAATCCACAAGAGACGATTCCATATTTTAAATTGTAAATAAGTGTTTCAAAAAAAATTTTGTCGGTTGTGTTTTGCCCTAAATTTTGGGCATGACATTTTGGTATCAGAACCCTAGGTTCATACACTGGTGAACATGGGCTACATTCATAACTTAGTTGAAACCAAACTGTGGCTTGAAGTATAACACCTAGGTGAAAGCTTGCGAAATAACAAAGTGAAAACATAAGTGAAAATTTTTGCAAATCAATAGATCAACATATAACCATTCAAGGGGTTCCAAGGGTCACTAAAAACCCTGAAATTTGAACTTATTAGTCATAATATTTATGGCTTAAATAAAACCCCAAAGGCTGCGAAATATTCAACTATTTATTCATATGAAGTAATTTCGGTGTCTGTTAACGAAAATTAGACCTTTTGTACCTACGAGGTTACCATTCAATTGGAACCTAAAATGCAATAACTGCCCTAATCAAATCAAGTATGAGGAGTTAATTCTTCAATAAAATACTCTTGATGATAACTAAAAGAATGCCATCCATCAAGATATGTTCTTGACATGGCAAGACAAGCAAGATAGTTAGACCTAAGATAAAGGCAATATAAACAAGATAAATAAGAATCGAGGTAGATCAAAATAAAATTTTAAGCTATGTGAAAATTATGATGGTTAAAAGTGAATAGTAGAAAGAAGCATTAACCTATCCTAATGATTAGGTACCTTAAGAATGTGATCATGTTAGATTTCTTATTAAGAGCATTTGTTAGACAATGTTTGTAGCAATATGGTGAAGCTAGAGTTGGATAACCTTGAATATAAGAACTAAATTGATGTATGACAATCCCCTTGATCAGAGAACCCTAGGAACACTATAGGTGAGTTAAATAAGGAGAAAGGAGGCATGAACTTCTTGGGTAAAAATATGTATTTACAATAAACCCTAAGTTCATCCGTGGTTATATAATTAGGAGAACAAGCAAGTAAA
The DNA here is from genome assembly GCF_030272615.1 of Cryptomeria japonica. Classification (NCBI taxonomy): domain Eukaryota; kingdom Viridiplantae; phylum Streptophyta; class Pinopsida; order Cupressales; family Cupressaceae; genus Cryptomeria; species Cryptomeria japonica. The sequence goes on from NC_081405.1 coordinate 523,415,397, forward strand.
ACCTCAACTAGTTCCTTTATGGGAAGATAATCTTGGAAAAAGTAGATAATGGAAGAGAGAGTAGAGTTGATTTAGGAATCATACAAAAAAAATCCCCATTGAAGTGCAAGGAGTGTAAAAGTATTAGGATCCTATAATCTAGAAATGTGTAATTAGATGTCGTTCAGAAACTAAGAAGGAAAGTGCAACCCAATCATGGTTAGTCGCTAGGTACAAGACAATATGTAACACAATTTAACTACTAGGCACAATTGAAGAAGGTTTGCAAATTTTGGCACTCAAGTGTGAAAGTATGCGAAAACATTAAGTATGGATGAAGCAACATGCGGATGGAAATGGCTTATGGAGAGATAGTATAGCAGTATTTTAATACCAAAGTTTTAATGAAAGATCAGTTGGTAGTATATAATCTTTTATGGGAACACTGATAAGGGGTAGAACTAGGTGGCTAGCTATGGGAGAACTTGGAAATTCTGGGAGTCTTAAGACATTAGTAATTATGGGACATCCTTATGTTATACCGTAATTGGGTAACTGGATATTAGGATGGTAAGATGGTTGATTTAGATTGAAGAGATCGAAGGTTGTGATATGCCAAAGTTGGCTAGTAAGTAAAAATAAATAATTAATATGGAATGAGATAACTTTCCTTTTACTAAATTTTAATTAAAAGGATGGGTGTTGGTCACTTTCGAGTGCACACCCCCTTGATTTTATAATTGCATAAGTAAAATAGGAGAGAATAAGTTCACTCTCTGAGTTGTTTGAATGTTGTCCTGAAATGTGTGAGTAGAAATTGTTGTCAACCATTATCGACCTTACTTGACAATGAATCCACCCCAAATGGCTCTTAACCATAAGTGTTAGTAATTTTGGCAACAAGCTCCTACCTAATGAAGGCAAGTGAATGTTAGAGGTGAAAATATAAGAAGCTAACATAAGATGCTAAGAAAACAAATGATGTCCCTAGTAAAATTATATGATTACATTATACAAATCCTAAGAGATTCCAAGTAAACATGTGTCAAATTTGTACCAAATTATTAACCATGTGTGTAAGACATGAAAGTGCCGATGCTTGAAGCTACCATGTAACATTGAGTCAGGGCTTAGCATATTAAGATAATTAATAGAAATCCAAGAGGAATGGACAAAGAATGGTAGAGTTAGTGCAATCACCTGTTAGATATAATTAAGGATGGTAACAACCCTAAATAGATAGTGGATTATATTGGAAAGTGTTGCTTGAAATAGTTAGCACGTGAAGGTTAAAATGGAACATGATTTATAAAAATGAATGCGATCTCTTGCATATAAGAATGTATTTCATAAATCGATAAAGGATTTTAAAGAATCTAAAATCTCAAGAGTCTAATAATCACTTCCTAACACACTCAGGATGCGTGATCTTGGGTGATGTGCTGCGGTTACTCCCTATAGCATGGCTAGAATGGTCATCTTGTTTCGAGTTTGATTCAACATTAATTTTGATTTTCTTTGAAGAGTATATTGTGACACTGGGGCTATAAATTTCTTTTTATTTATTTTGTTTATGAAGAGAAGGCCACTAAATTTATGTTTCTTTTTATATGAACTATGGCACTTGCCGGGTTTCTAGTTTTAATATTTTTCAATTGCCGGCATTTTTCTTCTTTTTATTGGACTTGGCAGAAGTAACTTGTATTTTTGAAAAGTGTCAAGTGGTCATTTTGATGGTTGATATAACTAGCCCTAGTGATGTGATTTGTGTAATATCTATCATGTTCATAGAACCACTGATAGCTTGTCAAGGGACAATACCGCAAGGAGTGAAAATTAGGCACAAGAATTAACAAAGAATTGGTTTTATCAAATTAAGATAAAGGAAGGAATATCCTCCTAAGCAAAATTAATTGCAAGTAATCTGGAAGAGAAAGAATTATAACAATAGTGTGACCTAGACCTAATGAATTGTGAAAGTAATGATTATCGACTGATAAATTTGGTATGTGTATGGAGATGATTGCGTGGATGATATCTAAAATAAGTATTAATAAGTTCCATCACTCCTTTGGAATGGGATTGTAGGGTACCTCAATGTTTGGAAATGGTGAATAATGTTCCCTATAAAACTTAAACCTTGGAGCCTAGAAATATAAAAACATTTTAATCCCTAGTGGTAGAAAACTACCTTATATAAGGGCGAAATTGAAGAACCTAAATTTGATTTTGTCTTGCCACCTAAGAAAGTTGGAAGAAAATTATGCACCTAGGACGATTTAGCAAATAGCGTATTAACACCCTAATGAGGTGCCTTGAATGTAGAATAAGTAGATTCGTTGTGGTTAAGTGTGATGTCAATTTTCTTAAGTAAAATGCATGGACGAGAATACAGTAGGATAAACATGTTAAGTTGTCACAACTATTTAAGCAATGGTTGCAATAATGTAAGTTGTTGAAAGATAGAACTTTGTAAACACCTACCTAAGAATTGAAGGGAAATGTAATAAAAAAAACCACTAAGAATTTAACCTTGTGAAGATAGTGAGTTAATTACAATAATAAGTTGATTTTGGTATTCCACCCTTCTAGTAAGCAAGTTAAGACTCTAAGTAACTCATAGAAATTGTGGGAAATGTTATGTCCCTACTTTGTAATTATAGGCATGTGACTTCTAGGAGTAAGTCGAACTCTAGGGGAGGAGGATGTAAGGCCTTCCCCAAACCAAGCTTTGATTAACTTAGTTGACCATGTTTGACCCCATTAATAAATGCTTTATAATTCAATAGAATAGACTGTGTTAGACAGATAGATTGGTGAGAAAAGTAATTGAACCAAGTTATAGAGTTATTGCACCTAGTGGTGTACATTTTGATGTGTTATGAATTTGAATCTCTAAAAGATCCATTGATTGGATAATCTTGATTTAATGTATGTCAGCTATGTCTGGATGTAGAACTTATACAATTCTGTTATTGGGTAACATTGATGAATGTTGATGCTTCATTTATATGCTTTATAGATACAAAACTCTATATGATTCTAGAATAGGATAAATTTGAGAGGAGGTATGTCATTATTGGATTTGCAGGACTTTACTATGATGATAGAAATAGGAATGCATGTTTTAATGTATGGATCGAAATTATGTGAATTATGATAATTGTTATGTGGAGTTATTTGGATGAAAGATGTATTGATTGATAAATGTACATTGTATGCAGAGTGTTTGAAGTGCATTATTATTCATGTGTTTTATATTATATGAGATTATTTGGAAGTACTAATGTGTAAATCAAGTTGCGTAGGAATTATCCATGTGACCATGGAAATATTACAGAGAACCAAACCTAGACCTATGTATGTTCGTAAGCCAGGGGTTGTCTATTTTGAGAGACAACACCCCGTTTGTGTTGTATTTTATTCGTAACAGTATATGCTGCATGTGTGTTAAGTGTTATTTAATTGATTTGTGTAAAATCCACAAGAGACGATTCCATATTTTAAATTGTAAATAAGTGTTTCAAAAAAAAATTTGTCGGTTGTGTTTTGCCCTAAATTTTGGGCATGACAACCAACTTGAATGTTCACCCTTGAGTAAGGAATGTGCAGGGTATTTGCAGAGCTCAGGAATATGCAATGAATTGGATTGTAGTGAAAGTGACACGGAAAATTCTGTCTTATAATATAACTCAAATGTGCAATGCATTCGATTGTGGTAGCTAGCTATTTTCAAATTTTAATTTTTGTGAGAAATAGTCGGTCATGTCATATTAAATATAGAGTCATCCATTGCTTCAAATCGTTCAATTTTCTTCCATGCTTTGAATGAAACTTGGTTTTTTTAATTTGATTTTATGCAAATTCTTGGATATCGGGGAGCTTTACACCAGTTGTTGCAAATGCAAGTACCAAATGCAGATCCATTTAATGCATGAAGTTGTGAAGTGATATTTGGAAGAATGTGCACTTGAGTGTCTAAGAAGTCTAAAATTGATTGTTTTTATGTCATGTAATGCACCGATAGTTGTGCATATGTAATTGTAATTGGAGTACATTTGTACTTTTAAGCCACTTGCATAAAGTGGCAAATGTAATCATTTAGTTTTTTTTTTTTTAAATGTTTATTATTTGTGCAAGTTGTTTTGTATTAAAATAGGAAATGTATCAGTAGTTGTTTATTTTTTTTACTTTTTTGTTTTCAACTACTAATTCATTTGTGAACATGTATTGGTGTTAAAATAAATATTTAGTGGTATTTTTTTATTTATGTATTGCCAATTTTTTTTTTTATGTTTTGGGGGGACAACATGGTATTAAGGTGACGATTATTGGAACTATTTCAGCTATTGGTACTCTTTCCCAAGTTATGTCATTTCTCCATTCTAATATACGTTGTCTTAAAATATACACATTCAACTTCATATGAATCAAAGTATAGGGGAAGAGAACCAATAACTGTCATTGCTAACTTCACGTACCCACAGATTCTAAATGGTACATTGGATTTTGAATTTTTTTTTTGGTTGTCTTCGTATGCGAATTAATTGCTTAAAGCTATTGATTTGGCTTCTGGGTAGTAATGATGCACGCTGTGGAATCAGTTATGTGCACAAAAGGTCAAAAAGTACACATTTCAAAGTGTCGCCTGATACCTAACTAAAGATGTTCCAGTAACCGTCCACTCAAATTCGCCATTACTTGTGGACAAATGTCCCAATAGTTTTGCAAAAATGTTCCAATAGTGGTGCACAAATGGGCCAATTATGAATAAAAAATTATAAAAAATGATCGGCTATTGGTAAAAACAAATTTATTAATGGTTTTTTCAGTATGACGGCTATTGGGGGGTCACTCTGACAATAATATGGCAGTTATTGGAACTATGTCAGCTATTGGTGCTCTTCCCCTAATTCCCTCTCTGAAGGACAAGTGAGTTTCCAAATCTCTCTCCAAAGTGACAATGTTGTGATTGAAGGTTGTAGTCACCCATGTAATTGGCCAGGCCAGAAAGAGAATGCAAATAATGTGCAAACACAAACAGGATACGTGGACTATTTATAAGTTGTATGTGGACTGTTTATATTGTGCATGTAAAAATGTAAGGTGCAGACAAGGCACGCTAGGAAAAAATAGGTAACATGCAGAGAAAATCTCACAGAATGAGTTAGGAACCCTCGATTTAAGTGATAATTAGAAATTGATGTTTCTTTTGCCTCATGATTTTAAAAATTTCTTGTAAAGTACTGTTAGAGATCTCATGATACTTGCATTCTCTTGTCTAGTAATTAGTAATTTTACTCTAATAATCTGTTCTCACTAATTTCAGTTCAATCATATCACGGATAAACATTTTTCATGTGCTTTAGGTTTAAAAAATGTGCACTTTTCTATATTAGAACATAGCATTAAACAATAACAAACAAAAATCTAATCTCATGTATTAGTTCCATGGTAGGAACTAATATAATAGGACGCTCTTAGAAGTATGATAGTAAAATGTAAGCATACATTATCTTGAAAGCTTTTGGATTTAACTATGTGGACAATTTTTTCATCAACATTTTGGATGATGCTCCATGATTTATCTTAGGATGAGAAAGCTTGAAAAGAGAAATGAAAATAGCAGGAAATCAAGGTGACTAAAAAGAGAGGGGGAGGGGGGTCAGTGGGAAGAAGGAAGAAGAGGCACAAAGTCTAAGGGATCAAAGGAAGGAACAAAGACAAACTGAAAAAAGAAGAAGAAACAAAGAAAGAAATTGACAAAAAACAAAACTGAAATAACAATTAAGAAATACATACAACAAATAACAATGCAAAAAAAAGAAAAACAAACATAAACACAACAAAACAAATCAACATACTACAAAATTAATTGCCAAAATAACAAAAATATCAACAACAAGACAACAGTAAACAAAAAACCAACAATAAGGATACTAACCTAAAAAAAAAGAAACACAAACAAGGAAAAAAATATAATGAAAAATTAAAGAAATAAGTTAAAACGTCATAAGGAAGAAAAATGAGAGAAAGACACAAAGAATTAAAAAAAACAAAGGGGAAATTCCAAAACCAAATGAAGAAAGAGGAACAATAAAATAATCAATAAATAAATAAAAGACACCCAAACATAACAACCAAATAAATGAAAGAGAGCAAATACTAACACAATAGGTGCAATCATTAATTATATATAAAATAAGAATACATACTAAAAATATAATTAATGTGTAGAAATACTAATAATATAATCAATGAATACTAAAACAAAATAACATAAACTAACGATACAATACTTCAAAAAAGTACCAGGGAACAAACAAGCCAACAAACAAAAATGAAAAAAATGAGTATGATTATTAGGGGGTGTGTGTGTGTGTGCACGCACATGAAGGGATGCAGGTGGGGTGGTGGAGGGGATGGAGGGTTCACTAGGAGATGAGGAGGGTGAATTCAAAGGTGTAGGGGGTTGGTTCTGAAAGTGGCATAACATAGGGTGCTAGAAGAAACCGGGGTTCCAAATGCCATCACAATTGAGTTTGGAATTATGATAGGAAATTTGGATAGCTTCAAGGAGCTTCCTCTCGAAAAAATTGTCTTTTTTAGCTAAGCCTTGAGTGTCTTCAAGAGAGATGAGCATTCCGCTAAAACCAAGAATCACATCCCTCTTGAAGACAGTCAAGTATTAGCTAAAGAAGACAATTTTTTCAAGAGGAAGCTCCTAAAAGCTATCCAAATTTCCTATCATGATTCTGAAATCTATCATGATGGCGGTTGGAACCTCAATTTCTCCTGGCACCCTTTGTTATCCCACTTTCAGAACTAACCCCCTATGCCTTGGAATTCACCCTCCTCTTTTCCCAGTCAACTCTCCTTCCCCTCCACCACCCTACCCTCATCCCTTTCCTAGATCTTACCCTTTCCTCTTCTCTCTTCCACCTCTCCTCACTAGCTCTTTGTTTATTCCCCTTTTTCCTTTCTTTTTGTGTAGCTTCATGCATGAATGTATGTATGTATGTACACACACATTCACATCCTAATACTTATACTTATTTTTTACATTTTTGTTTGTTGTCTTGTTTGCTCCCTAATACTTTTTTGTTAGTATTGTATTTTTAGTTTATGTTATGTTGTTTTAGTATTCATTAATTATATTATTATTATTTGTACACATAAATTATATTTTTAATATATATTCTATTTTTACATATAATTAATGATTGTCCCTGTTGTGTTAGTATTTGCTCTCTTTCATTTATTTGGTTGTCTTTTATTTCTTTGTTGCTCTTTCTTCATTTGGTTTAGTAATTTCCACTTCTTTTTGTTTTTTAAGTCTTTGTGCCTTTCTCTCATTTTTATTCCTTATGGTGTTTTTAGTTATTTCTTGAATTTTTATTTGTATTGTTTTCTTTGTTTGTGTTTCTTTTTTGTTAAGTTAGTATCATTGTTGGTTTTTTGTTTACTATTTTCTTGTTGTTGATATTTTTGTTATTTTGGGTTTTGTTTGTTTGTGCCTTGGCAGTTATTTTTGTAGTATGTTGGTTTGATTTGTTGTGTTTATGTTTATTTTTCTTTTTTTGCATTATTAGTTGTTGTATGTATTTCTTAATTGTTATTTTAGTTTTGTTTTTTGTCAATTTCCTTCTTTGTTTCTTCTTCTTTTTTCCTTTTTCCTTTTCCTTCCTTTGATCCATTGGACTCTGTGCGTCTCCTCCCCCTCTTTCTTTTTAGTCACCTTGATTTGATGCTATTTTCATTTCTAAAATGAAATAAAAAATTCATAAATAATCAAATATACGAAAATTCAAGAGAAATCAACATAAGTCACACAAAAGATAAAAAAGATAATGATTATGGTATATAGGAAAGCATTATAGACCATAATAATATAAGATCATAGTAAAATCTAAATAATCATAAAGGTGATATAGTGCAAGTATAAAAGTCCATAAGTAACTACGAAAGGGATATATAAAGAAATCATAAGTATTAAACATGATGGCATAAGAAAAAGGAATGCCCCCAATGCTAAAAACAAAACATGGATCAAAATAATAGAGGTGAAATAAACATAGGTAAAAGGAACACCACTATGATATAGAAGGAAAAAGAAAATATTATCATAGGTGAATGTGAATAAGAAAAACATAATAAACAAGGCATAAACAAAATGTCAAAATGCAAGGCAAGGTGAAGATAAAATTGTAGGAAAATAAATGCACCATGAATCATGGAAAAATATGAGGACCCTTCTCTAAAAGATCACTCTTCCAAAAATATCATCATATTCATTTTTTTTTTAAAACACACTTTGCTTCTCTATTGCTTTCTTTTTCTATTATATGTATTTCTTTTTGTATAAATTTATACATTTTGTAAACACATTATCAAGAGATGGCACACATTTAATGTTTTTTTTTTTTTTTTTTCAAATTCATTTAATTTTTGAAAGTGTTTGTGCTATATTTGTTGTATCATATTATGTAACATTTGTTTTGGGAACCCATGTAATATTGTTTTTAGTTTGAAAATTTGGTTTTTGTATTGTTGATTTTTATTTTATTTGGTGTTAAGATTAATGTTGTTTGCTTTTCTTGACTCTTTTTCTAATTTTTTCTTTTTTATTCATATAACTATTTTTGATATAATAATGTGGTATCTGTTCATAAAAAATGTGAATATTGAGTAGGAGGAGGAAGAAAATTTAGCTTAAGAATGTATTATTCCAATAAATGCATTTGTATGTAATATACTATGTAAATCAATTCAATGTACATCAAAGTCATCATGGTCGATAGTAATAGATTCTTGTCTTCATATATTAGTGTGGTTAGAGAATATAATGACCTAGATTTGTATTTTTTTTGTTTAGAGTTGCACCTATAGAGTTTCCATTATTGTTAATACCTTTTATATGAATAATCTTATTGTCTATGATATCCTGTCTCTTGTTTTTGAATCCCATGCATGATTAAGTATCATGTCCTTTGATTCTATGAAATGAAAAACTACTTGTTCATCATAATTTGTTGGAAGAATTTTACTAGGATCAAATGGATGATAGGGGAAAGTGATCAAATTAGAGCTTAACAAACTTTTTAAGTGCATTATTCAAAGTTTCTAGGGCCATTTTATTTAGAAGATGGTATACTAGTAGTAGCAAATTCATTAAATTTTTTCTTCTTGTTTCTTCATATGATTTGGGGTTTATGAAAAGAGAGAAACAATCTCATTTTTATAGAACAAACATCTCCCCCTTCGAGGGACTTCCACAAAGTAAGTTTAGCTATAAAGTAAACCTTTCTTATTGTTGCCAATAGTAAATCTACTTCTCTCCCAAAGTTGAAGGTTTATAAATAAGAATTAAAAGAGGTTAGTGCTTGGAAATTGGTTTTGATATCACTTCTCATTTTAAAAATAGTAAAGCTCAAAGGTCTAAGATTAATTAGACTCTCCCATCCCCTAATAGGTGTAAATTAAACATTGATAGAGCTTCTAAAGGTAAACCTACTCCTATTGGGGGTGGTAGAGTTCTTAGAGATGGTAAAGGTAACTTGCTATTGTCGCTTTCAAATTTGTTTTTCAAACTAGTCACTTTGCTAAAGTAGTCACTACTTATCATGCTCTTAAGCTTCCTTAGCGTCATAGGGTTCACTCCATTATCTTAGAAAGAGACTCCTAATTTTACAACCTAGTTTGTTTATTAGGAGTTTTATTTTATACTTCATAAACATTATTGATAGTTTTTCCAATGTTTAAATTTTCCATATTTTAAGAGAAATGCATAATGTGGCTAATTTTATGGCAAATTGAGGTGTAACTTAGGAAGGGACTTTGACATGGTCTTCTAATAATTCTCAATGTATTTGAAAATGTATCAAATATTGCTATCAACCATAATTAAATTTCATGTGATGCGAAGGGAGGAAGCCTTATGATTTGTAATCATTTCCCTAGTGGCTAGATATTGGTTTCTAGTGAGTTCGAGGGAGGAATTCCCTATCAATATTAGTTTGCAAATTATGAGATATTTTGAAAGTTATAGCGGTGATAGAAATAGAAATGATCCCATTAGCTACAAAAAAATAAGATGAGATGCTAGAGTTTGGAGGATTTTACAGTACATGGGCTTTACTCTATTTATGGAGAAATTAAACGGGAGCGACATAACTCTTGGTATTAATTTTGTGAAGTTTTGGGTGAACTAGAGATTAAAAATTTTCATGAATGAAGAACTCCTAGTTGGAGATAATAGGTTGGAAGTGTCTAGCATTAAATTCTATAAAGATAGGAGGTTTGGGGATGAAACTATCAATTTCTTCTTAAGTCCTAGGGAGAGGCTCAAAAATTTGCATGCGAGCTATAGTAGAAGCTTTATGAAGCCCTCATGAGATGATGTAGTTTTCTATGTAATGAGGTATGTTACTTTAGAGGGTAGGTTCAAACTATTATATTCTTACCATTTTGTGCATCTCAACAAATTTTGGTATAAGAGGTTGGTCTCTTTTCCTTTCTATTTATTATCCCCCCCAAAGAATTACATTATCAACTTGATTAGACTTAAAAACCATATTTTGAATAAGAGCTCCAAAATCAAAAATATGGAGGTGGTTCCTAGTATTTCCCTTTCCTTTGATGTTTCTTAGAGGGATTAATATGAGGATGGGGGATCCAAGTATGAATTTTTAGAATCTTCTAAGGATTAGGAATTTGATACTATTGCATCTATGGATGTCTTGATTGGTGGTGTATGATATTCTCTTGATAAGAAGAGAAAATTATGTGAACTTGTTTCTATTAGTAATGTGAAGAAAATTAGTCTCCATTAGGTTGGAATTCCAAGAAGAATAAAAGAGAAGATAAAAATTTCCTTTAGCTAGGTATTGTAACCCTTATACTATCTATTGACATCCTATTTATTGCATCTCATTTCTCTTTGTTAGGAATTTAATCCTATTTGACCTTTTGTTGATAACTAATTGAGAGCTCCTAAGTGGGTCCCCTGTCTGTCAAGAGATACAAAAAACCATTGAAGTCTAAGTTGAAGTTGTTTATGGTGTTTTCCTTGATGTTATCTTTGTTCATAAGAGTTATTGAATTTCAGGGATTTTTTTATTGTTATGTCATTCCTCTTAGCATTGACATCTCAATCCTTTGCTTATCAAGTTTCTAATTCTTTAAAATTGAACTGTAAGAATTTCCTATCCTATCATTCCACCACACCTAAGTTTGATTCCATTTTCTATTGGCTAATTATAATTCACCTCCTTGAGTAGTTGTCGTTAGGTAAAATCTTGAACTTTAAACTTTGTTATTTTTGTGCTTTGATTCCTCAATGGATTTCCTTATTGTCCCTTAATGGTATGAGTTTCTTGTCACCTCTATTGCATGAGTTCCCCCAATGTCTGAAGGCTAACATTTCTACCATTTTACCTACAACTCCCACCTACCCTTTGATATGGCCTAAAATACATTTAATGAGCTATAAAAGTTCAAAAAATATTAGAAAAGATCATTTCCCACCCAAGAACCACCATTCATAATCTTGGAGTTGATTTACAAAGCAATTTTATAGTGGTAGGGAAGAAAATGACACAAGACAACATTAATGCATCTAAAATGCTTGTCAACCACCATATTTCATCCGTCCACACCCCAAAAAATATTTTAGTACAAAATACATGAAGCTACTAGAAGAAAAGAATGAAAAGAGGGTTCCCTAATTAATATGGTGGTTAAGATTTCATGGCCCAATGTTTACACATTACATTTTATCTATATTTTAAGTGGATTTCATAGGCTTCTCCATACTTGGTTACATTAGATTTAGAGGTATCTTTAATGTAAAGGATGCTTCTAGATACATGAAGAATATTCCCTCATGTTTTCATGGGATATTTGAGTTGATTTGTCACATGACTCTTTGACATGATTTAAGGGAAATGACACTTGAGTAACATAGGCATTAGCTTCACTGTTCCCATGGTGGTTAATGAAAAATAGTCATGGATATGTCATCTACCTAAGTGTGTATGAAGAATCCAAAATAATTCATTTGAAAGAGGATGGAAAAAGGGAAAAATATGGGTGTAAGGTGGTGATATGAAGACTTCATCAATTAGGTTAATAAAGCCACTAATTTCATGGGACCACCAAACTTTAAAGGAGGATATTGAATTTGATTGATCCAATACTAAAAGGGTTGAATACATATCAGATTAATTCCTTCTTTGTTTGAGTTAAAATTATATTTGAATTAAAATTCTATATTTGGGATAAACAATGAGAATTCAACATTAAATAATAGTAACTATAAGTTATATATATCATATAGAGTTGTAAATTCGGACTTGAGAATGAAGAATAGATCAAAACTTGTGACAAATAATTTGGGTAGAATTGTTGGGAATAGGAGGTGTGGATCAACCTGGTCCTATGAATATTGGGGCCAGACAAATTGGATGTTTTCTAGATCAAAATGATGCACATAATCTCCTATCGAAATCTCGTAAAAAATTCCTAGGATCAGGAGATGCAAACTAACCTGGTCCTCTTCTTTTCATGTCTTCAAATGTTGAGTTTGGTGTGGGGGGTGGGGGGGGTTGACTGGGTGACGGGTGGGTAGGAATGTCGAGTTGTGGGAGGAGGAGACGTTCTCTTCTGGGCTAGCCCCTACTATTCTAAGGGGTTGTGGGAGGCCCCTCAAATTATATGGCTAGTTCTAGCAGGCGCACTATAGTTCCCACCCAACTATAGCTATAATTCCTCCCACCCTTACAACAATAGTTTTCGGGAGGACTTAAAGTTAGGCATATTTGTCGTTGTATTCTTTATTTATTTCTTTGATCGCAACTCCCGAGCCAATTTTGTGCACAAAGAAAGAAGGAAATAGGATTTGTTGATGGAGATTTTCCTTAGGTCAAGCCACAGTTTCGGAATTAACATTGAATAGCGTAAATATTATATGATATACCTTAGATCTAAAATGATTGATATAGGTTGATGATGCAATTCTCTTTCAATGTGATCGCAAATGTTGATGCAATAACATGGCATGAAAATTGATATGATTTTCTCCATGATGCTTGAAGAATATGGTGGGATGAAATGCTACCTTGAATGCTTGATGCTTAATGTGAGAAGATATTGAGCACTTATAATGTGTATGGATGAATCCTCTAATGAATCAATAGGATGCCTTTATATAGGGTTTTCTAGGTAATTTACCAATTAGGTCGACCTCCAACAATCAAATTGAGGCACAAGGACCAAAATACATTAGGAGGGAAAGTGTCGTGACCTATTTGAAATAGGGCCTATTTAAGGGGGACCATGATGCCCTAGTGTGGATAAGGGTGCCCCAAGTGACCCTTGTCCTCCTAAAATAGGGTAAAGAAGCATGAAATCAGGAAGGAATTATCTTGAGATGGGTTCCACTCAGCCATGTAGCGAGGTGACACCAAATTTGAGGTGAAAAGGGCCAAAATGGGCCTAGGGGAGAACTAGGATGGGATACACTAAAGTATGAGAACAAAAGGTGGTGTAAATTGTATAAGGTTACAATTTACAACACTAAATTTAGGCCCCACTTTAATGGGAGTATGAGCCTATAAAAATACTCATGATAAAGTAGAAAGATGAGGAAGAGAGAGATAGTAGCAACTAGGAGGGAGATCAAAAATGATATTAACTCGTATAATCACATGCAATGGTAAACAAAACAAGACAAAAACAAATTAAAAGGCCAAAGCCAAAAGACACACAAAAAGACAAATAAAGACACAAAAGGGTTTAGTACTAAAAATAAAGGCTCCAAGTCAACTAGTTGAAGAGACCTCAATAGTCAAAATGTCTCAGCCACTAATCTCATTCTTGGAATGCTATTACAAGAACATGAGTGGTCACATGGAAAGAGAAAGAGCATGCATTGGATGATGAACCATGATCCAAAAACTAGAAAATCTCTCAGCTCATGAGAAGGAGAAAATAAAGAACATGGAATCCATGGGCTATCAAGTGGTGTTATTCTAGGTGATCCATGAGAGAGAGAAAGAGGAAACATGGATTCCATGGGCTAGCAAGTTGTGTTGTGTAGCTCCCTTCCATGAATCATCCTTTATGATTCTTATGATAGATACTTATGGACTTGTTTGTGTTCCTGATAATATTTGTTTCTTGTTTGACTCTTTATATTGATATTCTCTTCAATATTAGTGGATTCATTATGATTACTATGATGATGTTGATTCTATACTCTAGATTAATTATGATGTTAGGGCTTATGCTTGGTTAACTGGTGTTTATTCATTATCTAGTAGATGGGGTTTATGTTTATTAATTATGATGGCTTGTCATGTGCTAATCTTTATTTCGTGATTACATTAGATGTGAATAATGTTGATGTTATTTATTATGTTATGTCTTTTCTATGATGTCTTACTATTGTGGATCTGAAAGGGATGATGTCACATCATTCATATATGAGGAGGGTGTGATGTTACGATTCTCTTTCACCTGCTTGTGTATCTTATGTTTATGTATATGCTGTGTATAAATATTTGGTGTATGTAGGATGAAAGTACTAGGCACTGACTCCAGCTGGTCTCACAAGTCTGAGCATGCCTTTAATCCCAATAGTAGTTGATCGGAGGTGACATTAAGGCCCTATCACATCTTAACCCTAGTTAGTGTCCTATGTGAGTTTTCGTGTTCTTGGTCTAGAGTCATCTTACTAGAATTTGAATGGTTTTATGTATGTTGTATTTTATTTAATCTCTTTGATGGTTTTAATGTAATATATAACTATGGTAAATAATAAATAAATTATAATAGGTACCCTAAGTATGAATGATTAATTATGTGGGATATATTGTGTGGGTCTCATATTATAATATTTATATTATTAACAGTTATATTATGGGGGAATGATTTATTATATTTATTATAGGGTATTTTATTTAGTAATTGATTTTAATTACTATTTCATTTTGTTTGTTGTTTTGGAGTGGTCTTTTGTTCGAATGGGGGTTACTAATTTGGTCCTTAGTGAAAGAGGAAAGATATGTTTTTGCATTTGAGTGCAATTTTGGTAACATTTGGGAGAGTGGTTTTTGGGATTCGTATGGTGGTTTTTGTGAAGAGTTTTTCAAAAATTTGTATTTGTGGAGAAGGGTTTCGATCGACATGTGTTTGGGGGGAATTTTGATGAAAATTTGAGAAAGGAATTCGTGAAGATTGTAAGGGGGTTTCATGGATTTGTATTTGAAGACATGGATCGCATTTGGAATTTCATTTTGGAGGCTTTCTAGTTCATGTTGGTGTAAATAATTATTCATCTTTGATATTATTACACCTTACTTAAGTTTACTTAGGAAATGCATTTCATAGTAGTTTGGGTATGAGACACTTGGGTGTTTGTCCCACACTGGGATAGTATGTGTAGGAGAATTGCCACCTTTTATGGTGTGATCTTGTTGTTACACTCCACATTCAATGGGTGATCCACCTCATGTGGAATATTATATTGTTTCTCCTACCTACCCACACCTATTTATTACCTACCCTTGTTTCTTATTGAGCCACATGTCATGTTTGTGTGCTCACATATCCATATAGCCTTGCCTATATAAGCAGACTCATATTCATTGTATGTAACAATTGATGATCCAGTTGATCAATATTTTCATCTTGATAGAATAAATTTTATTTCTATCATATATTTTGTTCTCTCTTATTTGTGCTTTCCATTGCCTCTTGCTCTTGGCAAAATCTCACATGGTATCAGAGCCATTAGAGTGCCATTGGTTTGCCAAATGAGAGAAATTTGGGGTTTGCATTTTGGAGCTTTCTATTGTAAGTTATTATTGAAGCTTGATGGGTCAAATATGAGGTTACCATTGGATTGAGGAGGTCCAAGAAAGTCAATTTTTCTTTTTGTTTCATCCAAATCGGACTTCGGAGGCCAAATTGAGAGGCATTTGAAGTTTGAAGCTACAACAAATTTTTTCTAGAAATTATAATTTTGCAGGCAATTTTCAAATAGAGATATCTCACTCATCTAGACTCATTTTTTCGAGCAATATTTTTTGTTTTGGGGTAGAATTTCGTGATCTGTACAATGGTGCAAGAGTTTTCTGATTTTCGAATACAAGTTTTTCAAAAATAGTGAAATCCCAATTTTTTCAACTTTGGAGGCTTCGTTTGGGCTCATATGGACTCCTTTTCAGTGCCATTTTTTTTTAAAGTGCATAATTTTTTGTCTACTTTCATAATCTACCATTTGTTTTTAGTGATTTTAAGTAGAAATTGTACTTTCAGTATTTAGTCATTTTTTGGCGTATTTGCTACTTGTATTTTGCTTGGATCTCAGTTTAGATCACTAGCAGTATTTGTTGAAGTCTCCTATATCTCATTTTGAGAAGTTGTAAATTGAAATCAGAAGTCCACTTTGTCTTGTTTTGAAAGTGGCCCATTGTATATACACTAAGTATAAAGTGCCAAAATCACCATTTTGGGGGGTGGGGGGGGGGGGGTTTCTTGATTGAGTATTTTGGGGGGGTGTCTTGTGTGATTGTGCCTCTCTCTATCTTGTGTTTTTTTTATTTTGGTGCTATGGGTTCTCCTAAATTTCCATTTTTAACTCCTCAGAATTATGCATCATGGAAGATTAAGGCATGAAGTAAACTAATGGAAAAAGGACTCATTCATTATGTAAATGAAACTATAACATCACCACTTGATCCTAAGGCTGATCCTAATGCTCAACTTGAATGGGTCACTAAAAATGCTATGGCAATTGAAACTCTTAGAAAGTATGTATCAGATGACCTCATTTTTCACATTGATAAGTGTACTACAATTAAAGAGGCATGGTATATTTTTAAGAAATTGTATGGTCAAATTGATGAGATTAAGGGCTACAAGCTTGATAGTGAACTCACAACTTTGGATCCTAAGGATTTTGATACAATCCAAGATTATGTCACAAAATCAATTGAGCTAAGAGCAAAGCTAAATGATTGTGGAACTGACAAAAAGGATGCTTAATTGGTTTATAACTTGTTGGACAAGCTTCCTTTAGAGTATGCAACCTTTTTATCTAGCTTTCACACCCATAGGTTAGCTCAAGGTTCCTCATACACTTCTCCCTCATTTGATTCATTCATGGAGATGTTGATACTTGAGCAATCTAAGTTGACCACGATGGGGATTCTCAAATCTTCAAAGTCACAAGCTTTGGTGGCTAACAAAGGGAATCAAAGTAATCAAGGAAAATACAAGAATCAAAAGCAACCTAAGTCAAAACCACAACAAGATGGAGTAGAATCTTCCTCTCCACAACAAGGTGATTCACCATTCTCACCTAAGAGGAAATCATATAAGGACAATCTTTTTTGTGGATATTGCAAGAAGTCAGGACATGATGAACATCATTGTTATAAGAAGGAAATTAATGAGTTGAAGAATCTTCTTGAGAAGAATAGAATCAACCTACCTTCTAGAATGTCTACATTGACTTCTTCTTCCAAGGATAAAGGAAAGGATCACTCTTTTGGGATAGATAAAGGAAAGGGACAAGCTCTTTGTGCTACTACAAGTACTGATTCAGGGAGATGGCTTCTAGATTCAGGGGCTTCTCATCACATGGCATCTTCACAGTCTATGTTTTCTACATTTGAGCCTTGCCACATGCCGCAGATTTTGATGGGCAATCATACATACATGGATGTGATTGGGAAAGGATCTATTTCCATTGGGGATAACTCCTTCAATGATATGTTGTGTGTACCTCACTTGACAAATAATCTTCTTTCCATCTATCAAATCACACATGGGGCAACTAGGAAAATTGTAGAGTTCACACCTGATTCAGTTATCATTAGAGACTTGGAGAGCGGAGCTATCATTGCGACAGGGGTGGTTGATCATGCATCTCGGTTGTACTCTTTTTCTGATTTTAGTCCTATTGATGAGGTTGATTCTTCCTATGTTGATGATTCATATTTTGAGGAGAACTTTGGGCATTTGAACTTGGGGATTATCACTTGTGACCTCATTCTTCAGCCTTGCATTACATCTCCTCCTATTGATATCACATCACCTATTGCACCTAATGATGCAGCTAGTGTGATAGTTTTGCCTTCTTATGATTCAGTGTAGTAGGATATTTCATGTCTTCCAACTTCAATTGATTGGGATGCCTACTTGATAGACATTGCAGGTTTGTTTGTGGACTCCTACATTATAGATTTGGGAGACATCATTGATGACATTCATCTTCTCTTTGATGAAGATGATCCTTCTTTGATTGTTGCGAGGGATCACTCTGACCCTCTTGTGCATTCTCTACATGATTAATCTTAAGTGGTTGACATGATTGTGGATACTTTTGTACAACTCTTGGAGGAGGTCTCTTTATCTTTTGAGGAGACATATGAGTCTTTAGACATTGTTCTACATTCAGCTCCACTAGATCTTGGAGTGCCTATTTCAACAGTGTGGCACAGTTTACCACCTTTGGAGGAGGTTACTTTCAGCATCGACATGGGGACACTTGAGCAATTTTTCAGAGATTCCTTTCATCATGATTATTTTTGCTTCATCTTCCCTTAATGGTTGGGGAGACTTTTTGGATCCACCTTTGGTTTTGTTTCTTCCTAAGGGGAGGAATGTGATTCGACATTCATGGAGCAGTTTCTTCATTCATCATCGAGCTTTTATCATTGGTGCAGATTCCACATTGAGGGGGGCCTTCCTAGTCTTTCTTCTTCTTCTCTTATATGGGGGGGACTTTTTTATCACATGGGGTTTTGTCCTTCACATACTTCTATGAGAGTTCTTTGTATCTAGTTTTCATCTCTCTTTTGGGGGAGGGTTTTTTTTGATTGGGTTTTTCTCTCTTTCCCCGCTTTGTGAGAGATTTCATTGCATTGGTTTGCATGCATTTGCATTTGTTCATGGGTACCTAACATGGCCTCGTAGCTGGGACCCATCTTTCATTGCTTAGTTGCATTGTAGACTTAAGTGCATTCCCCTAAGTTGCACTTAAGGGGGGGTGTTGGTGTAAATAATTATTCATCTTGGATATTAT
This sequence comes from Cryptomeria japonica, assembly GCF_030272615.1. NCBI lineage: Eukaryota > Viridiplantae > Streptophyta > Pinopsida > Cupressales > Cupressaceae > Cryptomeria > Cryptomeria japonica. Next base: position 523,434,469 of record NC_081405.1, read on the forward strand.
TACACCTTACTTAAGTTTACTTAGGAAATGCATTTCATAGTAGTTTGGGTATGCGACACTTGGGTGTTTGTGCCACATTGGGATAGTGTGTGTAGGAGAATTTCCACCTTTTATGGTGTTATCTTGTTGTTACACTCCACATTCAGTAGTTGATCCACCTCGTGTGGAATATTATATTGTTTCTCCTACCTACCTTTTTTTATTATTGAGCAACATGTCATGTTTGTGTGCTCACATATCCATATAGCCTTGCCTATATAAGCAGGCTCATATTCATTGTATGTAACAATTGATGATCCAGTTGATCAATATTTTCATCTTGATAGAATACATTTTATTTCTATCATTTTATTTTGGGTGCTCTCATTTCATTCTTTTAAAGGGTTGTTTTTGGTATTTGATGTCTTGTGATTTGATTTTTGGTCATAGGGTCTATATAAATACATTTTTCAGTAGGAAACTTACCCATCTTGAATGGTTTGTGTTAGATTTTGCATTTTTAGTCATCTGGGTGTCGGGGTTTGAGTCCAAGGTCGTAGTCTTGTTGTTGTTGTAAATGCACTAGACAACAATTATATGCACCAAAAGAAGTTTCAAAAGTTCTACTTTAGGTTCCATAAGCATATTTTATAGTTTGACCCCAAGATCAGGTTTTAGGAGTCCGTGTTAGCCTAGGTTGGTATAGAGGCTTGGATTTGGGTTTGTAACTCTCTGTTGTGCCTTTACATAGGTTGTATGATTATTTGTGATGAAATCACATGTCTCATTTTAGATGCATGTGTTCATTTGTTATGGTCCATTAATTTTGCATTTTTGATGATGCTTCGAGAGCAACTGGATTAAGGAATGTTTTGTGGATCATAAACAATGTTATGGTTCAAGTTTATGTATGAATATTTGGATTTGGAGATCATAGGCCCAATCCCATGATTTAATAATTATGAATGATTTTTTGTGCATATGTTGTCGATTCAGGACTTAACCTCTTTGTTGATTGAGGTCTTATGGAAGTCCTATTTCAATTTTATGAGATCTTTACTTATGAGATGCGATTGTGATGAATCATTATGTGTACCATGGATGTTATGAGGTTGTTGTGATCCTCTTTGTTGCACCCTAGGTTTTAGGAGCATATTAAGGGAGTGGCTCTAATTGAGAGTTGGTTTAATCAAGTGATAACATTTAATTAAATAAATTAAGGGATGGGTAAAACACACATTAATAAGATAATATTTGGTGCTTCACTCATGTCCTAGAGTGCTCGTTTAGACTTAGGATGAGATTGGGAAGGATTATATGGCAGATCAAGTTTCCTTGCCTCCATGGAAGGATTATTCGGTTCCACATGTGGAGTAAAATGGGTGCTATGGCTTGGAGTGTGTAGAGGAATTAGACCACCAGACAAACCCTTGTTGATAGCATGTGATGACACTCTTCTTTATGTATTTCCTAGGACCTTAACCTTTGTGTTGTGTGGAAGCCTTTGGTGAGTTGTGCTTTGTGGTTAAGCCTATTTCTTGAGGTGTTTCTGTCCTTTAGTATGTTTTATCTTTGTGAGTGTTTGTATTCCCCTTGGATGTAGGTGTTGGCCTAGGTCAAATGATGTGTGTGGGGCCTTATGTCATTCTCTAGATTATGGGGTTGGACCTTATTGGTTCCACATGGTTGGGTGGTTGATGCCTTATTCCATCTGGATATATGTTGGTTTGTTTGTGAGCTTGGTTAATGGTTCTTCTCTTCAGTTCCAACACTATGGTTTAAGATGCATATGTATTCTTTGATGTATTTAAAAGATTCATCTATGTACTTTGTAATTTGAATATCATTTATGTGAACAATGTATTATGAAACTCTCATTGGATAGATTGGTGTAAAACTGTAATATAAATCATGCATAGGGTGTAAGATGTAATGTAATGATGTTATCATATGTTTAATCTATGCGGTGTTGGTACTAGCTATATTTTACAAATGGATAGATCCACTATGATTGCAAGATTTATTAGCATAGGAACATTTGGTGTTGGTGTGCAAAATGAATGTAGGACCTTATAAGTGCTAAATGTATTATATTTCATGGTTATCCTTCTATTTTTTAAGTGAGTACTTTCTTATGCTATGATTAATGATAAGATATTAGTTTAAGTAGGGGATGTTTTATGTATCTATATAGTTGTTGCATTATCAGTAATGATGTTAGAATACCTTAGGGGATTTAAGTTAGATGTTATGAGTTTATTTCTGCTTGTGCATTAGTATTACCTAATTTTAATTTTAAATGTATAAATTTCCTTTAAGTTTAATGTAATGTTGTATCCTTTTTAAACAAATTATCTCTTAGATGTTTAGTTGGTTAGTTAGTTAGTGTGTGAGCGAAAATGTGTGCAAATACAATTATTGAAATACTAAGTTAACAATCTAAGTAAAACAAAAATAAAAAATGCTCAAGATAAGGATGCTTAAGAAGAGAAATTGGATGAAATAAAAAAACAAGCAATTAAAATGCAAACAAATAACCCTTCAATTTGATGGTCATTTGATTGGACGTGTGCTTGACCTATGCTTCCAAGGGTTCTTGAATGTGCTCCATGATGGTTGGATATGCAAAAAACTAAGCTAAATTGGATGCAAAGTATACAGATGTGAGTAATTAGATTGGCATTATAATTGTATGGTAGCATGAAAGTGGATGGATTGTGAAATAAAATGAGGGGATTAAATAGGCCAAGATGGGAGAAGAGGCATGAAAATGAGAAACATGTCCTTGAGAAGGGAAAGTGTCATGGATGGAAATGACAAGTGTTCTTGAGAAGGGAAAGTGTCATGGAAAATAATGACAAGTGTCCTTGAGGACATATGCCTATTTGGGAGAGAGACACTCAAATAGGAAGGTTTTATTCCAAATATGAAGATATTTTTTAAATATCAAGCTAATGAATGGATGGAAATAACAAGTGTCCTTGAGAAGGGAAAGTGTCATGGAAAATAATAAGTGTGTTTGAGGACACATACCTATTTGGGAGAGAGAAACTAAAATAGGAAGGTTCTATTCCAAAATGAAGATATTTCCAACTATCAAGATAATTCATGGATGAAAATGACGAGTGTCCTTGAGGACACATACCTATTTGGGAGAGAGACACTCAAATAGGAAAGTTATATTCCAAAATGAAGATATTATTAAATATTAGGATATTTGAGATATTTCCCCAAATTTTAAAAGATTTCCCCAAATTTTAGGATATTCAAGATATTTTGGGAATGTGCACACATATGGGGAGGGAAAGAGGATAAGGTTGACTAAAACCTATGGTTAGTGAATGGGTAAGGTTTTAGAGGAAGGGTTAGATGAGGGTTAAAGTAAGATGACATGTGAGGAAATAAATCAAATTTAATTAATTAATTCCATGATGGGAAAAAGGAGGAAAGAGATAAAAGGTGAATTGAATATTCAAATTATGCATTTGATTTATTTAATAGAAGAAGGAGGTTAATTTAATTAATTAAATGATTTAAGATTGTCAAATAATTAATTAAAAGGGGACTAATTTCCAAATATCAAGATATTTCAAAATATCAAGATATTTTCCCAAATATTAGGATATTTCAGATACTTTGGAATGTGCACACATGTGGGGAGGGAAAGAGGATAAGGTTGACTAAAACCTATGGTTAGCCAATGGGTAAGGTTTTAGATGAAGGGTTGGATGAGGGTCAGAGGAGGATTAGAGTTAGGAGACATGTGGGGGAAATAGAATTAATTAATTTTATGAGAGCATTAGGAGGAAAGGACAAAATGAATTAAATAGTCAAATTATGCATTTGATTTATTTAATAGAAGGAGATGGATTTAATTAATTAAATGATTTATGATTGGTAAATAATTAATCAAGGAACACTAAAGTGTAATTAATAAAATTACTTAGCTAGCAAGAGGGAACACCAATTAATGAAATAATGCATAATTATTTTGTTGTCACTCAAATTGCACCCGTAATGCACAAGCTAAAAGCTCAAGCAACTTGGTGACACATGGGATAATTCTTAGGCCTGCGGGTTTCCTATAGTTAGAATTAAACTCCAGATGAAGGGCTGGTTCCCTGTGAATAACTTTAAATCTCTTACCAAGAAAAGGGATAGGAAAACTAAAAAATGAAAATAGAATGACTTTGCAAATGCTAAACCAAGGTGAAGCATCAATAAGATATCTCAAAATGACAGAAGTACACTCCTAAAAACATCAATTTGCACAAATAGACTTTTGGTTCATAGCACACAAATATTTCATGCAAAGGATCTAAACTTCAAGAAATTGAAAGGAAAGAAAACTTTCACAATCAACCAAATGACCAATTTATCACAATGCACAACCTTTGACTTACCAATGAGACCGAAAATTTAAAGGTTATCTAGACAATAACACAATAAACTAGCTCTGAATCATGAATAAGAAAATAAACTGCAAAGACATAAGGCATAAACTGATAATTTTATTCAATATTCTGTCATAAAAATGCACATGAGCTACAAGAACGTATTCTTTGCTAAAACCAGCAAGAGAATGATCAAGAACTAGTGAAGAAAGATCAAACCTTTTCACTTTATACAAAAACCTTCCAAAAGGTAGAGGAAAGATAACTCTAGAAAGATTGAAGATGAACTCCCATCTGAAAATATCTTTTCTAAAAACTGATCCTCACATAGAAATGAAAGCCACCAAAATAGGCTTCAAAACATGCAAAAAGAACTCATGCAAACTTGCTCTCAAGTTGGGTAATTCAGTTCAAATTCTTAGTCAACTAAAGATTGACCCATGTGGCGCTTAAAATCAAGCCTTATCACCTCAAGATCATGAGAAAAACTCATGCAAATTTTCTCTCAAGCTCAAATCGGACCTCAAACTACCTGATGACTTCTCTTCTCGTTGTAGTCACATAAATCTGTCCAGTTTAATTAAATGAATATTTTCTATTTATTTGATTAAAAATCCACTAGCCATCAGTTAACTAAATTAATATTTAATTAATTCATCTTCAAAACATTCTCTTATTAATTAAATAAATTATTCAATTTATTTTAATTAATTCATTCAACCAAAATCACAAACAATTAAATGAATAAATACTATTTATTCAATTTAATCCTCTTTCCTCTTTTAAATAAATTAAATAAAATATTTATTTAAATCATTATTCCCCCCACTTGCATTTTCCTACAAATGCAAGTTGTAACCACAAGTTGAAATAAATTAATTTTATTTTAATTAAAATCCTATTTTCCCTCACTCACCAAATCCACTTGCAAACCTAACCCCCTTTTAGAATCTTCTAAACTCTTCCTAATTAACCTAATCCATCCCCTACATATTGTCACATTCCTAAGAAAATTGGAGTCACTTCTCAAAGACTCCAAAGTCTTTGAAAAATAATTAATGCTTTGTGTGTTCAACAATTTAACCTCTAAAGTCTTCTAAACCACTTATGGCTCTTACATGACCATTAATGGCTCTTACATAACCATTTATGGTTAATTCAACTATGACTCATGTGTCTCCTCATGTATTTATTACTTTGACCATGATTATATCTTTTACCTTTGCACAAGAGTTTATCCATTGGATAAAGAATTTATTCACTCAACCCAACCTTGACCTTAACTCCCAAGTTAACTCTCAGGTCATGTCAAGCATTTAATGCTTATTCCCTCTCCTCTCAACCTATCTCATATTGACACTTGTCATCCTGGGATTGGGTTGAAAGCCATCACGTGGATTGAATATCATTCAATCCGGACCCTTGTTGAGATTACCCAATCTCAACCATCCATTGTTCCATTTTTCCTATAAATAGAGCTCATTTCTTTATAATCCACATCCTAAAAACTTGTATACATTTAATCTATAGGCATTTCTAGAGAGCATTTAGTATCATATTCACTCTTTTGGTTAAAATTAACAAATAACATTTAGATAACTCATCCTTATTTGGTTATTAAGCTTGCATTTGCATACTTTTCATAATCATCTACAATCTTGAACCTCCATAAGCATCCATAGTGCAAAAAGCTGCTGAGAGTTACACTAATTTGGAACTTGGAGAGGAGAGGAACAAAGGAGAAGGAGCTAAGAACATGTTAGAAGGCATTTAGAGATGCCTTGTGATATTTGTTTCCATAGTTAAATGTTCTAGCATATTTTTAAGTGTCTCTTTTGATATGTCTACTTATATTAGTTTTTGGTTGAATAACACTAAGTTTGATCCTTGTTTCTTGTTGTTTTTGTGTGTTATACGACAACAAGCTTTAGTTTAACCATTGTCCATTTTGTAGAGCATCATTTGGTGAACTTGACGTGAATCAAACACCAACAACATTTTCATTTTTTTGAAAACTAACTTTTGATTGTTTAACTTGACACACAGGTCGCGCTTTGGCGCTTTTGTTCTCGCTTTAGCGCTATTGTAATTTGGTATTTTAGCGCTATTGTCTTTACAATAGCACTATTGTCTCAAATTTAGCGCTATTGTCAGTATATTAGCACTTTTGAGCCTTACTAGCGCTTTTGTTTCTTTATTAGCGCTTTTGTCTTATTGTAAAAATCTTATCTTTTAGCGCTTTTGTCTATATTGTAGCGTGTTTGTGTTAAGTAGCACTTCTATTTTCACACAGAGTAGCGCTATTGTAACAGAATGTTGTAAAAAATTTCCTTATAACCAAAAAACCAAAAATATTAGGCTTGTAGAAGTCCACCAAACATGCGAATTTTACTAACTTGTTATCTTTTGTGCAGGTTTAGACTAACCCAGTTTTTGTAGGATTTCAGAAATTAAGCTTAGGAAGTAAATTTATTTATGTTGCTAACTTTATCTTTAAAGTTAGGATAAAATGAATTCACTTTGTTTTCTTGGTTAAAATAAACTTCACTTCCATTTTGTGCTCTTAAAAAGAATCACACATTTTGTTTGGGCTTGTAAAACAAAAAACAAAAAACCTCATTTGTCAAGATAAAAAGATCAAAAAAAAAAAAAAAACTCCAAACCAAACAAAATTTATTTTTTGCAAGTTAGGGACAATTTGAATTTGGTGCTTAAAATTAACAAGACAATTTTTATTTCTTGCATCAAACTTAAAAATCACAATCCACACTTCAATTTTTGTGCAAGTAAAAAGAACACTCAACTTGTTTCAAATTTTGCAAAAATGATTTACTTCATGCATATGTGTTATAAATTCAGTTGACCAGGATTTTCAATTCCTAGTTACTCAAACATTTTGCCTTTGAAGTTAAAAAGAACATCATGCTTGTTGGAGCAACATCTCCAAATAGATAGAACATCATTCTTGTTGGAGCAACATCTCCAAATAGATAGAACATTATTGCAATGACAAGTTAAAAAGAACAAGTGTGTTTTGTGCTTGGCACATTTGTGAAAAAAACGTTGGTCGAGTGGTCCTACTTCTAACACACACTATCCTTTCCCTTGGCTTTCGTGGTCCTAGGTGCAAGAGAAAAGTGTTAGTAACACTCAAGTTTTATCTTTTTAAAAGAGGCCTGCCAAGAGACACATCACTCTTGGGAATGACCTCGTGCAGTAAATCCTTCAAGCTGGTATAGAAATCAGGTGATAGTGAAAGCTGTAGCCTTGGGTATAGCTGTTCCTACAGTGTAACTTGGTGAAAGGACAAATGGGCCCCACCACAAGTTACAAGGCTCTTAAGTGAGTCACTGCAGAATGAACTTATGTCCAAAAACATCAAAAATTACTAAACACCTTTAAGTAGAAGCTCACCCGTTAAATTGATTGAGGATATTTGTGATAAATTCAGTGCAAGAGCATAGATAGTTTTGCTCCCAAGATACTCACCATACATATTTCCTTCAGTAGAAACATAGCTTTTTGAAAAGTCACTTATGGTTTGATGAAAGTGGTGACTCCCCCATCATAGGGATCATCTATTTGTTATGCTCGCACAAGATTTAGTATATCACATCCTTACCTGCCATGACGGGATTCATAAAGTATGTAGTACCAAAGTCAAAAAAATATCAAGATGTGGGCTGAAATTATCACAACTGACCATTTGACCTTAGGGATAAAGAGTGTTTGAAGTGTTTTCTTTTGAGTCAAGACCTGTACAAATTGAGCTGACTTCAGGCTTTGGAAAACACCTAAAATACATTTGAATGAAAGGGTCATAAAAAGTTCAAAAGATTGGGTTGATCTAGACCCATACTTACTTGTGCCTTTTGAGGCAACATTCTTGTGTTTGTGTGCTTGCTTTGTTTTCTTGTCAAAGAAACATCATAAATCCAAAATCCAAAACAAGTATTCATCCAATACACACATTTCCAAAAAGATCAAAAACAAAGAGCAACAATCAAAGTATCAAACTATATGACCATTCTTCACATCTTGAGAAAGAAGAATCTTCATCAAAATATCAACTTAAAGAGAAGACCCTTGAGCTCAAAAGCTTTAATCAAAAGGAGGAAATTCTTCTATCTTAATAGACAAATCTTTGTCTCTCATAGAGCCTTCTTACATCACATGTGTCTTTATCTTCAAGGGAAATGAAACGAATTTGATCAAGAATCATTAAACCACAAAGCTTTTACTCAACATAGAGATTTGAGTTATCATCAAAATAAGGGAGGCAAGATCAATCCTTCCTTCTTTCCATATATTTGTATCACATATAACTCAGCTAGGGAAGAACCACCAATCCCTGAACAAAAAGAGGAAGAATTTGTTCCTTTTGTAACACAAAGTTTCTATTGAAGTTAAACATCTCATCCATTATCATATTCATATCTCATCAAATCCATTCCAACTCTCAAAACATCAAAAGGTTTTTGTCCTAAGTTCTATTTCGATATTGCTTGAATCAAACACAAACACATCACTTTTTAGAGTGTCTCTACATCTAGGATAAACTCATCCTAAGAGGCATTTCTACGCAAGTTAAAACTAGTCTATGAGTGAATCCTCTCATTACGAGTTAGTTGAGTATATAACACATCTCAGATCTCTCTAAACCTTATCACATCAAACTTTGTAAAAAACAACAAGCAATTCAAGAAAGAACTTTGGTAGCATCTACCTTTTAGTGCTAAGGATCTGTATGCAAAGCACTTCACCAAACATCAATCTTTCATTCCATCACCAACTCGTCATCATTTTCATCAAACTTCAACAAAAACTTGTAAACAAAATGGCTCATACCAGATCAAGATCTAGACAACCTGAAATTGAAGACGAAGATGAGGGAAATGTCAATGAGTTCCAAGAAGCCCTTGGAGGAAATATAAATTATGAAAATACAGATACTCCTACTCCAACATCAATAGAAAGGGCACAACACAACCCTCTCTTTAATAGACTTTTTGACGAAATACTCAGAAGCAATGCTGATGCTCACTTTTTAAGACTTGCTCAAGAAGGGGCTAAACTACCCTCTGACTTTGATGTGGCACAACTAAGACAAGCATCAGAAAGCCAAAGTCATAATGAGGATGAAAGAGGTTGAGATCACATCAGATACAACCTTCCTCAAGGTAATCCCCCACCACCTCCTCCAAATGAAATAGACATGTTAAGGCAACAAGTCGAAAATCTCGCCCAACAACTTCATAGTGGTATAAAAAAAAATCAATTTTCACTTAATGACATTTGTCCCTATCCCTTTGATAGGAATCTTCATATGCCACCTTTTTCCGTGAGGGTTTGAAACACCCAAGTTTGAAAAGTATAGAGGAAAAGGAGATCCTCATGATCATGTTAGAGAATTCCATTCAACTTGCCTCGAAGTGGTATACGAGGATACTTACCTAATGCGAGTTTTTCCCCAAAGCTTGGGAGAAATAACCACATCATGGTTTTCCTAATTACCAGGTGGCATTAGGACCTTTGAAGAGCTAGTCTAGATGTTTTTGGCACATTACTCACACAACATTGAATCTGATATCACCATGGCTGATCTATGTAACACTAAACAAAAACCATGTGAACTATTTTCAATCTTTCTGCAATGATGGTGTCAAATGTCTAGCAGACGTTCTCTTCAGTTGCTTGAACAAGAACTAGTGGAAATATTTATTTCCAACTTAAACGAAGAAATGGAATTTCACCTAGACGTAAAAGACATAGACTCTTTCAACAACATGATCACCAAAGGCATAAAATGTGAGCGGGCTCTCATCAAAAAAGGGCTTATCAAGATATATAATGAGCCAAAGGATGACCCTTGCCCATGCTTCAATAGTGACAAGCCTAACTTCTGGAACAAAAAAAAAAACGTCGTCAATGATGGGGTTGTGGATGCAAGAACTATCAAAAGTGCACAACCTGTGGTTAGATTTGCAAGACAGAATCCCCAACCCAAGAATAACACAGTTGCTCCTCCAAATCAAGGATGCAACACATCTCAAGAGGAACCCAAACAACGTCAACAAAATTTTAAACCAAAATGAACATACACCCCCTTAGGGGAGCCCATCGAAATAGTGTTACGTTAGTTGGTTTCTCAAAATTTGGTTACCCTACCCAAAACATCAAATTATGAACCTGAAGTCAAACCTTCATGGTGGAGGGATATTGAACATTGTGATTTCCATCAAGGGAAAGGGCATAAGACAAGCAATTGTCATAGATTGAAAGATCTTATTTAGGATCTTATTGACTAAGGTGAGATTGAAATCGAAGGACATGACCCAAAGACAACAAACAATGATCATCTCATGTTTAAAAATCTGCTTCCATCACAAGATCAAAGGGTTCCTTCCACTTTAGGGAGAAACACAGATACCACCAATTATACACAAGTCGCATATAATTACATTGTGAATCACCTATATGATGCCAGTGAATAGATTATAGCTATAACCATCAAAAATCCCAGCTCCACTTGCAATGTTGTTACACATCATGGGAAGATTACCATAAAAGTAGCTCCACAAGGCACCCCATCTATCCCAAAGCAGTATAACCTTGTGGAACAGTTAGACAAAACACCTGCACTAATATCTATCTTAGAGCTATTACGCCTATCTCCATCCCATAAAACAATCTTGGATCAAGCTCTCCAAGAGGCATTAGTCCCTGCAAACCTAAATACAGATCAGTTTCAAGCTATGGTTGGAAATCTAAGATCATCACCTTTTCTCACTTTCTCTGAAAGTGACAACTCCTCCTTCTAGCAACCTCACAACGCCTCACTCCACATTGAAGGGTTTATCAACCAACATAGGATCATGCGAGTCTTGATTGATAATGGAGCAGGCCTAAATATCTGTACTGTACAATTAGTCACAACTTTGGGATATGCAATTGAATTAGTGGATCCCCACAAGAAGACAACAATCAAAGCCTATGATGATGTAGAGCGTTCATCCAAAGGAGCTGTTGTGCTACCAATCCGAGTGGGTCCTGTGGTGAAACACATCATCTATCAAGTCCTGGACCTTCCTCTACCATACAATTTATTGTTAGGAAGACCTTGGATACATGCCATGCAAGCCATTCCATCCACCTACTATTAGTGTATCAAGTTCCCGCATAATGGTGTAGAAATCACAATCCTGGGCAATGCAAACCCCTTTGCATATTGTCATAATATCAGCCATCAACCAGAGATTACCATTCCCAACAATAGAGAAGCCATCTCATCCACATAATACATAAATCTATCCTCCGTTTCCAGTTCAAAAACCACTATACCCAAGAAAGAGAAGCTCAAGATGAAAATAGTAGAGGAAGGTCCTGGGGAATACAATCTTAGCCAACTCTTTTGTGTTGGACAAATGCCCACTTCTCCTAGAACACATGGCAAACCTCAACGGTTACTTCAAATGCCACTGATCAAGCCAACATGTACTTTGACACCATTCATCCTTGGAAAGAGTCAAGAAGAAGAGACCAAAGATGAGGACTTAGTAGAATGGATCTATAAAGATCCCATCACCACCGATATTCCGCAAGCTAAGCTTCCCACAAATCAGTATGGCAAAGGCCTTCTCATTATGCAAAGAATGGGTTATGATGGTTAGAGTGCTTTGGGACCTTGCAAGCATGGACGACATGAACCACTGCAGCTAGAATTAAAGCCCAAAGATAACACTAGCCTAGGATTTCAAAAGGAGATCCTTCCTAAGCTTAGATTCAAAGGGAAACCCAGCAAACCACTATATTAGCCTATTACAAAGAGGTCACCTTTGATTATGAAAGCAACACCATGCACCATAGAAATTGCCCCATTAAGGCTAAAAATCCTAGCAATAACATCCACAACACCCATCATCCCACCAATCAAACCAACAATCCCATCAGTAACAACAATAACATCAATGGCACCATTAGCAGCAACAACTATATCAGAACCCATAGCAGTATCAACAACACTGGCAATTCCAGCAAAAGCAGCATAGTCAACACTACCCATACTCCCCATATCGGATTCATTGATCCCCATAATCCTTCTTGCAACACCGATCATTTCATCTACAAAGGTACATCAACCGATCACACCTGCAGTGTTTAACTCAAAGGATATCCCAGTATGGTACAGTAACCGGTTACTAGAAAGTGACTCAGAAACTGACTCACATGAGTGGGAATTCGATTCCATACAGCTTAATACTTCAGATGAGGAAGACACATCACCACCTCCACCCTGCAAAAACATCCCTGTTTACGGAGAAGCACAGATAAAGACCTCTTGGGTTCCTGAACTGGAAACTTCTTCCATAGACCCTACATCACATCCTATGCCTAATTCTGATAGGGGGAGTACCATCAATGACCTTCACCACAACATCTTAAACCTCACTAATACATCTCACGAACTTAACCTAATTGATGAGGTAATGTCCATTATCCATCCTGAACTCATTGAATGGAACCAACCTAATCCCCCATGTCTTGACCATATCGAAAACAATGAGGCAATCATTGACTTTTTGGAACTATGGGATAATATACCAAGTGAGGATCACAAAGCTGGATTTGCCATAGAATGTAATAGTGCAACATACTTCAGGGCAGATGCCAAACCTTTCAGCTGCAAAAATATAACAATAAAACATGGACTTTCTAGTGAAAACCACACTGTGGCACTATTTGATCCCACAAAAGTAAAAAGAAAGAGCGTATCCAATGGTGAAAACCTCTTTGAGGAGCCTGAGGATGAAAGGTTTGACATTCTCCCCTCTAGTACACAACATGAATGATCAATGATTCTCATCAAAGAGACAAAAGAATACAACATGGGGACTCCTGAAACACCTCACCACATACATCTGGCATCTCTTTTAAATCCAAAGGAACAACCTAAGTTTGTAGAGATCTTCCATAAGCATCAGATCAACTTCGCATGGTCATATGCAGACATGCCTAGGCTTGATCCTGATTAAGTCATGTATCACCTCACCGCAGCAGGAGCCAAACTTGTCAAGCAAAAACTTCGCAAGATGCATCCTCAGATTGCAGTACTAGTCAAAGCAGAACTTAAGAAACTACTAGATGTTGGTTTTATTAGACCAATTGATTATGCAGATTGGATATCCAATATTGTACCTATTGGCAAACCAAATGGGGGCATCTGTATCTATACTGACTTCAAAGATCTGAACAAAGCATGTCCTAAAGATGACTTCCCCCTACCAAACATCGACATAATCATAGACCTAACAGCAGGACAGGCCATGCTTTCACTCATGGATGGATTTTTCGGGTACAATCAGATAAAGATTGCACCTGAGGATCAACATAAGATGACCTTCACATGTCCATGGGGAACATACTGCAGGAATGTAATGCCTTTCGGTGTAAAGAATGCAGGAGCGACCTATCAATGAGAAATGACCACCATCTTCCATGACATGATGCATACCATAATGGAAGATTATGTTGATGACTTACTAGAAAAATCACTCATAAGAGGTCATCTGGACATATTAGAGAAAATCTTTGATAGACTGGAACAATATCATGTTCGACTCAAGCCAAAGAAATGTGTCTTTGGAGTAACCTCAGGGAAACTTCTAGGATACATTGTCTCAAGCAAAGGCATTGAGGTCAACCCAACAAAGGTCAAAGCAATCATGGACATGCCACCTCCGAAGAACATCAATCAACTAAGGACATTACAAGGGCGACTACAGTCCATCCGAAGATTCATTGCACAACTAGCAGATAAGTGCCATCCTTTTACACACCTACTACACAAAATATCCGCTTTCAGTGGGATGCTAGATGCCAACAAGCATTCTAGATTCTTAAAGATTATCTCATGAATACACCATTGTTGATCCCACCAGATCCGAGTAAGCCTCTACTACTTTAGATATCAACAACTAATCCAACATTAGGAGTGCTATTGGCTCAACACAATGCAGAAGGCAAAGAATGTTCTATTTACTACATCTCTCGCACACTGGTTGGCTATGAACTCAATTACACCCCTATTGAGTGAGCTTGCCTAGCAGTAATCTTGGCAGCCACTAAATTGAGGCACTATCTATTAACACACAAGGTACAACTCATTGCAAAGATCGATCCGCTCAAGTACTTACTCAACAAAGCAACATTGACCGACTGCTTAGCCAAATGGGTGATGATTCTAAGTGAATTTGACATCGAGTATGTAGACCGTAAAGCTATCAAGGGTCAAGTCATTGTAGATCAGTTGGTCGATGCTCCCCTCATGGGCGATCATCCTTTGATTTCCAATTTTCCAGATGAAGAGATATTCATGATCATAGCAGCACAACTATGGAAACTATACTTTGATGGTTCATACACTAGGCATGGCTCGGGGGCAGGCATTTTGTTTATCACACCTCAAGGTGACAGTATCCCGAAGTCTTACAGGCTCACATTTCCATGCACAAACAATATAGCAGAGTATGAGGCCTTGATCACAGGACTCAGGCTAGCCATACAATGGAAGTTACAAGAACTACAAGTATATGGAGACTCCCAACTGGTCATTCGACAAGCAACTGATGAATATCAGACTAAAGATGACAAACTCATGCCGTACAAACAAATGGTGGATAGTCTAAAGGCATCATTCACTACTATCACCTTTGAGCAGATACCCATAGATCAAAATCAAGCTGCTGACGCTATGGCTACTATCGCATCTCTCCTAGATCTTCCACACAATTCAACACGCAATGAGTTCTTGGTCGAATAGCTTTGGATTCGTGCTTATGATATCCCTGAATCTGAGATGATATTTCACCTTGTCAGTTTTGAATCCCCATGGCACGGTGAGTTTTACACCTATCTCGGCAATCACACACTTCCTCCTAACCAATCAAATAACCAACACAAAACCTTCATTCTCCAATCCGCTCGATATACCATTATTGTTGAAACCCTATACCGATGCAGTCTTGATGGTACTCTTCTTCAATGTCTAGAACAAGATGAGATAACAAAGGCCTTGAAAGAGGTACATGAAGGAAATTGTGGAACTCATGCAAGTGGTCCCTCACTAGCCAAGAAGCTCCTACACACTGGATACTATTGGCCATCCATGGAAAAATATTCCTATTACTTTGTCCGAAAATGCAAGAAATGCCAAGTTCATGGAGACCTGATACATGCACCCACATAGGAATTGTAACCAATCACAACACCATGGCCTTTTTGTCAATGGGGCCTTGACCTTGTGGGTAAAATCCATCCATCTTCATCCAACGACCACAAATTCATTATTATAGTCAATGAATACTTCACAAAGTGGATCGAGGTTGTTCCACTTACCCAAGTCACCGACAAGCAGATCACCTCATTCATCCTTAATTACATCATCTGCTGGTATGGTGTACCATGTCCATCATCATAGATAATGAACTTCCTTTCAAAAATCAGGATGTCTATGAACTCTGTGAGAAGTTTCACATCTAACACCGCTTTTCCACTCCCTATTACCCACAAGGCAATGGTCAGGCCGAAGCATCAAACAAGAACATATTAAGAATCCTCAAGAAGATAGTCAATGATGCTGGTTGTGATTGGCATGTTCAATTGAATCCAGCACTATGGGCATACCGCACTAGCATTCGAACCCCTACAGGCACAACTCCCTACTCACTAGTCTATGGAGCAGAAGCTATCTTACCTATCGAAGTTGAAATACCATCACTATGGGTTTCCTTGCATAATCTCATTGATAATGAAGCATACCAAGTATCTCATCTTCAGGACTTAGAGCTACTTGATGAGAAGCGACAAGCTTCATACAATTGCCTCAAAGCCTATCAGCAGCACATGAGTAGAAGCTATAATCATTAGGTTAGACCTCGTACATTCAAGGGAGGTGATATTGTTCTTCGAGAAAATCCTCGTAACCAACCCAACCGAGAACATCAGGGAAAGTTTGAATCAAATTGGCTGGGTCCATATGTTATTAGTGCTGTATTCGGGTTCAGGGCATACCAGTTGGCTACTTTAGAAGGAGAACCGCTAGTAGATCCAATCAATAACATGCATCTCAAACAATTTTATACATAAGTTGCACAGAGCATCAGGCTCCCATACATACCGGTAAAACACCAAAAAAATTTAGATAAATGACCTAAAGAAAATACAAAAACATCAAAATAGTAAAGAAAAATCATGCATCCAAACGGTGAACAACCACTCCGGTGGCACCTTAGGTAAGTGCGATGGTGAAAACCTGGCAAATAGGAGCCACTTGTAAAGGCTATGGCTCCATTGTTTTTCAGACTTTTTGCGATCACGTTCATTACATCCACTCATCCATCTGTCCAAACCATGGCTAGTTATTGATTTGCAATCTAGGATAGTACCTCACATGTCTGGCATCCTGCTTTTTCATAGTCATGTCTAAACTGGGGGCAATACCCTTAATCTAGTTTGATGGAAGTGGATACTACATTGTTTTGTGATTCACTGAGTTCTACATTGAAAACCATCTCTCAAAATCCAAAAACATTCAAAACTATCTCACAAAATCCAAAAACATTCAAAACAATCATCATAATAGCAAAAACATTGAAAAAATTGTCTCAAAAAATACAAAAACATTCAAAACTATCTCACACAATCCAAAAAAATGATAAAACATTAAAAATCAATCAAAAACATGGCAACACCTTGTACATACTTTTTTTCAAAGTAGATACCAAGCAAAACATTGTGAAATAATCAAACGATCACCACTTATCTGATCAACCAAACAATCAACATCAAAAACACAAACTATCTTAACAAGGATGCATCCTTCCTTACCAAAACAAAGACAAGATGACAATTTTCTTTGACAAGAAAATTCTGTTTAAGCTATCAAATACTTGGTTAATTTGTGGGTTATTTATTCATATTAGAATCCTATAACATTGTTTGTGTATCTTCTATGAATTATTTCAATGAAGTATCGGGGCATGTCCTAATCATGTCTATGTGGTAAGTTCACTAAACTACGTGATCATAGGCAAAATACAGTCATAGATCACTACGGATTGCTGACTACAGTGTATACCTCGACCATATGAGCATGAACCATTATCAAGGATCCATATTCTTGATTCATTATATATGTTGTTTGCTTATAGGTACAATGCTCCATCTTTCGTTCCTACTGCCTCATCCAAACTCGATGATGGTTTATCTCTGATTACGGTATGAACTTGTCTCAGGATATGATCAGCAAAAGATAAAGGAGGATGTTTCAAGTGATGCATAAAAGGAGACGATCCTTATCTATTCCGCAAGCAATACTTAGGTCAACTTGATCCATTATATCAAGTTGCTTGTATTAACTCACTATATCAAAATTCATATAAGAACTACTTAGGTCATTTTGAATCATTATGTCAAGTTGCTTGTATTTTTCTTACAACATTTTTTTAAAAGCTCAATGATGAAAATAAAGCACTATGGATCGTCATTACATCTCATCTATTTATATTGCATTCTGTTCCATCTCACCCATCCATTTACTCATTGATTATTCATATGCATGGCTTTGTATGCAAGTGCGAACAAAGTTAAATATAAGTAGTTATGTGGAAATTGAGCTAGTCTTGGATACAATTGCGATGTAGTACTCTAATACATCATCAATGCATCATGAAAAGTCTAAACAAACTTGCATTCATCTATCATGATCATATCCTCATCATTACATTTAGTTGCATTTACATCAAGTGCATTTCATATCATTTAGATGCATAAAGTTACCTATAGTTCATTATCATTTATTGACATTAGTCTTATTATATCATTTTTTATCATTGCATAAATCATGGCATTTAGATTCATTCATATGATACAAATGTCCTTGATTGTATTAGCCATTACTATGCATTCATTTAATGTCAAGTTACCAATCATCATTTATCATCATTTATCATTGAATACATCTATTTATCTATCCATTAGTTAAAGTAAATTCAGTTATCCATTTAGTATATTTTTATACTCATTCAATGCTTTTCATTTAGGATTCATTACAAACATACATTCATTTTTTAATTGCATTAAGGTGCAGTTATTCATGAGTTACATTATCATTTCACATTACCATTTAGATTCATAAACAAAACCATTTGTTTCCACATAGGTTCATATACATTATCCATATACGTTCATTTAGAAATCATCATTTCACAATTTTGTACTTTACATTTGTTACATTCATCTAACCAACATCTAGATGCATTTACATATATAAATCATTCATTTACCGTAGAATATCCTAAAAGCATTGCATATCATTATCTCAATGTCTCATAAAAATCCAAATAACCATCATAATCATCATTTTATTATGCATACATAATCATCAGGGCATTACATCACCAACACATCATGCACACATATATAAACCTACATATACATGTTAGCATCACGTCATACAATATGCATAGAGACATCATGTAGGCATAAATCATCATAAAAATATGTGTATAAGAATCATCTCATAAAAGCTCATACATATAGCAAGTATAAAGTATCCATCTAAGCATAAAATCATAAAATCATCATCTTGCATAAACATCCATACATGTCATCAAATTGCATATCCTCACAAAAATGGGATCTCCTCATATATCATATCATATCGCCAAAAATATACATGTATTAGAGTACAATGAAGTCCAAAACATCGGCTACCAAGAGCCATCCAAGACACAGTCCAAAATGACCATATAAATACATACATACAAAATTCTCTCTCAAATGACACTCTGACTAGATGCTACACACCCATCTCTCCCTTCTCCCCCACTAGCCCTTGCACCACCTGATCTATCTCTCTGTGGAGGACCCATCACACAACCACTGCTCTGCATCCTCTAAGACCGCTCTAATCTCGCCCGCTGCATCTATGAATAGCTAAGTACTCACTGACTACCTGGCACTGTCTGCTCATATAACCCCCGCCAATAGTCTATCTCCTCTCGTGTTCATCGTATCTCCCTCATCGCATCCCTAGTAGGACCCTGTGCTCCTACTCCTGCTCCCACCCATACTCTCTCTTGCAATGGCGCAAATCTCTCCACAACCTCATCCCTCTTCTGCAGCACCACAGTAAGCTCTGACTCTCGCACAATAGCTGCACATCTCTAGCTACCACCTCTGCCTCCAAATCCTCTACGCGAGTCGACAAATATCCTATCATATGATCCCGCAAATCTCCACCTGTAGCTCCCTCCCCCATATCCATAGGTGCCTCCCTAGTGGCTCCCTCTCTCATTGCTCTCTCCTCTGTATCCATAGGTGCTTGTCCCTCACCTGCATCCCTGCCACCTAACCTCATGCCTCCCTGCATCAAAGGTCCCTAAGATAGCCGCAATGGCTGCCCACCTCTTCCTCTCCATTATAATCAACCACCACCCCACCTCCAACCCCGAATCCATCACCTCCTCCAAAACCACCACCCCCTCCTCCTCCTCCTCCATACCCACCACCACCATCTCCATCACCACCATCCCCTCTCCCTCGAACACCTACTACTCTGCGACCTCCTCTCCTCCTCCGTCTCTGTCCCCTCTCCTCCTCAAAATCTGGAATCGGCTTTGTCAGATTTGATATCCGAGGAATCATATGCACCATAATATACTACGTATACTCCTCTGACACCCCAGCATCCACCATCCCCGACCTCATCGGCCATGGTCTCACCTATAGTGTGCGAAACTCTGCTAATGCCTGATCATACGATAATATTGGCCCCCATAAGTACCTCTCTCGAACCACCCTAACATACTCTCCTAAACCACTAGGCAACCCCTGCCTCCGCCCAAACTGTCTGAACACCTGACTCGGAAGCTATCTCTCCACATTGTAGGGTGTCCTACCAATGAGGAATTGAGTCATAAAAACATATGGCAATGCCTCCGCATCATCCTCCCATGGCTCACACTCAATGTACAACCTCCAGATCACTATATCTAAGTCATCCAGTGCTCGCCGCCACCACTCTAACTTCCCCAGGTGGGGTTGACTCATCATCCCTCCATACATATATACATAGGGCTGATCCACTGCTCAGAATCTCAAACTGACTGGTCGAGTAACCGGTAGATTCTCCTATGCCCAGATATGCAGTAGCGTGATCCCAACTCCCAAGGAGCCCATCCCTCGATATGCTACCTCATGTAGCTCCTGATATAAGTGCGATAGCAAGCACGACCCCATGCAAACCAGGTCCCCTCTGTCATCATCTGCTCAATCACTTGACCCCAACCAATATCCAGTCCATGCGATCATCTACATGGTCACAATAATGCCCCAACAATACCTAATAGCACTGCTGGTAATGGCTCATACAACGCGGCTATGTCCTCCCAAGCTATCGATCCATCATCAATATAGACATCCTCATCAAAAAATCTTTGCACTGCTAGGGTTCCCCACGCTTGGTCATAGCTCACCAGCTCTCCTCGGATGGGAATGTGCAGGATGCGCCATACATCCTCCAGTGTAATTGTCATCTCTCCCTGCACTAAGTGAAATGTACATGTCTCACTATGCCACCACTCTGCCAATGCTGTAATCAAACCATGATTCATCTGAATCACGGGCATATACATCACATTGTATAGGACTATCGCTGCAATGCAATCCACCTCAGCCTCTATTAAATGATCGCGCAACACTTATGTGGCGGGATGCCTCTCGCGCAACTATAAGACATAAAGATCCTCCTACACAAGTGCATCAACCATTATTATCAGTTGTTTTGGTTCAAACTTTCTTAAAGTTTAAACCTAGACTATCAACAGATACTTTGATCAAGTATTTTTGGGTCTCAACATGTAAGCAATCATGACACACCTAGACTTCAATAGACATTTATCCTAATGAACTAAGTCTCATCAGGGCTGCTATGGTTCAAAACAACTCTCACCTCACATCTCCATCCATCCATCATTGGCATCGGGAGATTTTTGTTTCAAACACACTAGGGCATCTATTTTCTTACACAAAAGCACTAATCTCCTGACAAAAGTGCTCAATCAACTGGCAATAGCGCTCAAACAACAATAGCACTATATTGACTACACAATAGCACTACCTCACCTCAAACGCGCTAATTCAACTACTCAATAGTGCTCACAAAGCAAAAGCGCTATTCTAACTACACACAAGCGCTACCTTGAAACAAAAGCCCTCAATTGACCGAGCAATAGTGCTAAAAACCCAACATCACTAAAACAACTATACAATAGCGCTCACTTTGATAGAAGCGCTAAAATCACTATGCAATAGCGCCATTGCGACACAATAGCACTAATTTATTTAACAAAAGCGCCAAAACAAAGTTTTAGCGCTATTGTCTTGACTCAACTTGGACCTAGATAAAAACATATAAAAAATGCACAAAAATAAAAAAATCAAATTCACATACCACTGGTCCGTAGTTGTCTAGCTGCTGGAATCAATGGACTCGCTCTAATCGGTGCTCTGCTATGGGAACCGACATCCTGATTGTTGCTTGCTCCTCTAAAAAGTTAAAACTAAAGCTCAAATTTGACTATGGTCGCGAATGCAAATGAGCCAGTTTTCACCCCTTTCTCCCCATATAAACCCTTCGTCGTAACCCTAATTTTTCCCTGCTCACCGTCGTGGTCCCCGTGAACTTCCCGAGCCTCCCATTTCTTCATTTTATCTCCAATTTTTTCTATTTTTCACCAGTATTGCTAAAATCTTCTATTCTACCACCCTACCAATTTTCATTCTTTTTCGAGAGATCACCCGATTTTTCAAAAATTTTCGGCCCATCTCTCGAGGGGGCATACCACCCATTAAATTAATATTTTATGGGGCATTTCTTCACACCCATTTCTCTTTCTTTGAAACGACGTGATAAACCACACCGTCTCAAAGAGGGGCAAATGTAGTCACATAAATCTGTCCAGTTTAATTAAATGAATATTTGCTATTTATTTGATTAAAAATCCACTAGCCATCAGTTAATTAAATTAATATTTAATTAATTCATCTTCAAAACATTCTACTATTAATTAAATAAATTATTCAATTTATTTTAATTAATTAATTCAACCAAAATCACAAACAATAAAATGAATAAATACTATTTATTCAATTTAATCCTCTTTCCTCTTTTAAATAAATTAAATAAAATATTTATTTAAATCATTATTCCCCCCACTTGCATTTTCTTACAAATGCAAGTTGCAACCAGAAGTTGAAATAAATTAATTTTATTTTAATTAAAATCCTATTTTCCCTCACCCACCAAATCCACTTGCAAACCTAACCCCCTTTTAGATTCTTCTAAACCCTTCCTAATTAACCTAATCCATCCCCTAAATATTGTCACATTCCTAAGAAAATTGGAGTCACTTCTCAAAGACTCCAAAGTCTTTGAAAATCAATTAATGTTTTGTGTGTTCAACAATTTAACCTCTAAAGTCTTCTAAACCACTTATGGCTCTTACATGACCATTAATGGCTCTTACATAACCATTTATGGTTAATTCAACTATGACTCATGTGTCTCCTCATGCATTTATTACTTTGACCATGATTATCTCTTTTACCTTTGCACAAGAGTTTATCCATTGGATAAAAACTTTATTCTTTGAATTAAGAATTTATTCACTCAACCCAACCTTGACCTTAACTCCCAAGTTAACTCTCAGGTCATGTCAAGCATTTAATGCTTATTCCCTCTCCTCTCAACCTATCTCATATTGACACTTGTCATCCTGGGATTGGGTTGAAAGCCATCACATGGATTGAATATCATTCAATCCAGACCCTTGTTGAGATTACTCAATCTCAACCATCCATTGCTCCATTTCCCCTATAAATAGAGCTCATTTCTTCATAATCCACATCTTAAAAACTTGTATACATTTAATCTATAGGCATTTCTAGAGAGCATTTAGCATCATATTCACTCATTTGGTTAAAATTAACAAATAACATTTAGATAACTCATTCTTATTTGGTTATTAAGCTTGCATTTGCACACTTTTCATAATCATCTACAATCTTGAACCTCCATAAGCATCCATAGTGCAAAAAGATGCTGAAAGCTACACTAATTTGGAACTTGGAGAGGAGAGGAACAAAGGAGAAGGAGCTTAGAACATGTTAGAAGGCATTTGGAGATGCCTTGTGATATTTGTTTCCATAGTTAAATATTCTAGCATGTTTTTAAGTGTCTCTTTTGATATGCCTGCTTAGATTAGTTTTTGGTTGAATAACACTAAGTTTGATCCTTGTTTCTTGTTGTTTTTGTGTGTTATACGACCACAGACTTTAGTCTAAGCATTGTCCATTTTACAAAGCATCACTCATTTTGCGTCGATTTTACCTGGGCACTACCGGTTATTTGGCCATTTGGCTTAACCGCTTGCATTAACTGCCAGCACATGACAGATTAACATTGGTGTCTTTAGGAGTGTATTTTCTGTCATTTTGAGATATCTTATTGATGCTTCACCTTGGTTTAGCGTTTGCAAAGTCATTCTATTTTCATTTTTTAGTTTTCCTATCCCTTTTCTTTGTAAGAAATTTAAAGTTATTCATAGGGAACCAACCCTTCATTTGGAGGTTAATTATCACTATAGGAAACCCATAGGCTTGAGAATTATCCCATGTATCACCAAGTTGCTTGAGCTTTCAGCTTGTGCATTATGGGTGCAATTTGAGTGACAATAATTTTTGGCACGCTCGGTGGGACAAATCTTTAAGGCATTCAAGAAGAAATCCAGTTCCATCCCAAGCCATCAGCCATACCATAGTTTTTGGCACACCTGGTGGGCCTCTGAACTAATCCTCAATTCAGGAGCATACTTATTTGCTACTGTTGTTTTAGGTATTGAACAACAATTTTTAGCCTTTCAGAGGTTTTCAGCACAAATACTTGGTGACTCTATGATCATGTTTTCAAGATCTGATATTATCAGCATTCAAAAGATGTACTAGTAGTACCAACACTAATTCAGATGGCTCAAAATCCACCAAGGAATCAGCCATTCATGTCATTGGATCAGAGTACTCCCTTGATTTTGACACAATATGATGGTATACCTTCAGTTGCATGGAATAATTTAACTTATTTCACTGGTCAAGACCAAATAGTGGTGATAGATATCAGAGACATTACATCACTGTGTGTAGTTCACCATATCACACAAGAATGTCGCCATCAGATTTCTTGCCATGTCATTTAAGGGAAAGGCATTGCAGTGGTTCAAACAGCTACTTGTAGCTTCTATCAGAACCTAGGATCAATTAGGAGCTGCCTTGAACAAATGCTTTGAGGATTGGTCAAACATATCATTATTAATAAAACAACTAGCTAAAATAAAGAGAGCACAACATGAGCTCATGTTTGATTTCAATGATAGATTCCAAAGAACATGGAGCAGGATTCCAATATCGGTAAGACCCACCAATGACCATGCTTTCTTATATTATTTGAGATCTCTTAATAGCGATATATTTGTAATGATTCAATCTATGAGAGGTTTTACCTTGCCAGATGCTTTTAATATAGCTATTAGAGCAGAGAATAGTTTAATTCTACTTGGAAAGCTAGCTCCTAGAGCACTTATGCCAATTATTCCAGAGATATAGCCAAATATGCTATTACCAATCCCAATTACAACTACTATTTCAACCTTAGAGTATCAAGAAGCACCTCAGGCTTTTGCTTTATCAACCCCTTCTCAAGAAATCCAAGAGTTAAAAGATATGTTACAAACTTATAGAGGGAAGTTAGTCCTTTGCCAACATGAGATTCATAATCATTGCACTTACCCTAAAGAAATCCAAGGTCAAAGCCATTAGGAGCATTACAATTGCACAGTTTCTAAACATTCAGTGTAGGATACATATGAGAAAAAAGGTCCACAAGTTGAGGAAAATATTCCTATTTGTGTATACATGAATTGGCAAGAAGATGATGAAGATCTACCACAAGGAGAAAATATAATGGTTTCTGGACAACAGGTTGATAGCGTCGAAGAGGATGAGATGGCTTATCAAATTCATCTTTGCGAGCAGGAGATGGAGGATGGAAGAAGACAATATGAAGAGAATATTGTGAGGGTGATGGTGGAAAAGAATCAACAAATGAAGACTTTGTTGGTTCAATTTCAGAAAGACCAGATTCTTTCAATGTCTAGTTTCAACCAAGCACCTCCAGCCATGGTATCTTCGCCTATGATAGAAAAGGTAACACATGTAGATAATATTCAATATGAAAAGGTAGATCTATTGTTTGACGTAGAAATGATTAACGATCTAGAACAACAAACCCAAGAGCAAGGAATGATTCACGTCGATCTATTTACTGAGCTTCCTTTATTTGTTGATGATGATCAAGATATGTGTGAGCTAACATCTACAATAGAAGCTAAGATTGGAATAATTCATCAAGGACAACTAGGCATTACACATAAGCCTACACTATCAAGAGGCTATCCTATTAGGTACTTATCTAGAGAAAAGGATAGCAGAACATTGCAAACTATGCTTGCAATTAAACATGAATGTTCAAAGACCAAAGATCCTCATCATGAACTTATAAAAGGGGTTTGCATCCCAATCATATCTTTATTTACAAAATAAAGTGAGAAGGACCAACTGAAGGAGGTAGGAACTCTATTTTTCATCTTTCAAGAAGTTATACAACTTTGTCTAAGGCAAATCTTTAGCCTAATTTTTCTTGTAGCTGCTCAAACTCATGCACAAGATGGCATATTGTCAAGAAAGGGTAGTTACTTTTCAGAACTAGTTAATGGTTTCGTTTGATCCAATGTTGTTCCTGGTTAGCTTAGGGTAGATAGATTTTTTTTTTTTTTTTTTCAATTGTTTTCAATAAATGCGTTTGTTGCACATGTTTCAGTTCAACTTTAGTCTAGTTTGTTACAAATAAGCAGCTATTGCACAGCTTGCAAGATTTTTTGTGAGGCTTCTTTTGTTTTCTATTTTTATTTTGTTGTTGTTCCATATCTTCAATTGAGTTATAAGAGGTGAAGAGGCATGACTCTGTGCCCAATGGATGCAACAAAGGCTACTGGTCTATAGTGTTTAGCAGGGAAACACTCCACAAAGGTCACCAAAAATGTTACCAAATTTTTGCACATGCTAAATTTGGTGGCCTAATGAGGCCTTGCTTTCATTCATGTTGAAAGGTGCCAAGCAAATCAGCAAATATCATGTCAAAATCATTAGCAAGAAATCAGATATGCACTCTTTTTTTAACTTGTTTGCTTCATGTGTAGATATAGGAAAAGTAAAATACAATGTGTGGGTTAAAATGTGGCTCCCATGAGGGTTGAGCCCAACACGCTGATGGAGATGGGTGTTTCTTTGCAGTTTTTGAATTTTTGCCTTATGGGTAAGACCCAACCTGATCGACAAGACTTACCCTAATGAGAAAGCATAGGCGTGGAGTGGTTGTATCGGGTTTTGGTAGGCAAGGTTTCATTTTATCCCGTCGCCCAATAGAAAAGTGGACAGACCAGAGTAAGTCATCAGCTATCAAAAGGAGCTATTTAATGTTACATTGATGACTCGATAGGAAGTGCGGAGCGTGGAGAGTTGTCATCGGACTTCAAAAGTCAGGTTTTCATGTTCTCTTGATGACCCGATGGAAAGGCCCAGGCGTAGTCCATTTATCCCACATTGACCGTGGGGAGGAGTATTTCAGTATTTAAAGGCAAAGCCCCACACATATTAAGTGTCAAAGCTTAAGGGATTTTGGCACGTTGCAGCTCAGCGTTGGTGGGCCCCCCGCGTGCACATGCATCTTAGAGTGGCCAAATTTTACAGTAAAAGGTAGTTAACCAGCTTGCAAGTCCAAGAAGATCAGATGATGGTGCGAAAGATCTGACGGCCATTGCTATACCGCTATGCGAAAGCACTCGATTGTTAATCTCTGTGACTTAGTGACTGGTGAGGTGGCGTCTAGGTGGAAGTTGAGGTGGCGCCCAGGTGGATCATGTGGTAAAACTGAGGCTGACACGTGGTAGAAGGGCATGCAGATCAAGGAAGATCGAACAACATAGTGGAATTACGGGGTTATCTATGACTGTCACTATATCGCGGTTGTGATGTGCTCAAAATGAATACTCTCGCGATAGATGGCAAACAGGTGGTGCCTAGATAATGGCCAGCTGGATGCACAAACAAACCAAAGGGTGACTTATCGAGCAGACCTTGGCATCGATGGATCTGTAAACAGATTCACCGAATGAATCGGTTCCATCAACATTGAACAAAC
Source organism: Cryptomeria japonica (assembly GCF_030272615.1). Taxonomy (NCBI): domain Eukaryota; kingdom Viridiplantae; phylum Streptophyta; class Pinopsida; order Cupressales; family Cupressaceae; genus Cryptomeria; species Cryptomeria japonica. The sequence goes on from NC_081405.1 coordinate 523,462,213, forward strand.
CTTGGCCATGATGAATCTCTAAAAGGTTTCGCCAAAGGCTTATTTCCATCGACATAAGGTATATCGAAGAAATCCAATTTAGTCCCACCGATAAGATAAAGGCATCGATGAAACTGCAGGCTCGATGAGACTTGTAAACCGCTCATCGAGGGAGTAGTTTGGCCAAAATAATGATATCTAGTAGAACCAAAGGTGACGTGGTGGTCCAAGTGGATCTGTGAGCGGGTCATAGGCTGACATGTGGCAGGCCCGATAGACAGGTGGTGCCCAGACAGATATCATGAGAGAATTAGTGGTTGACGCATGGTGACACCGTGGCATAAGAGAGACTCACTCAGAGACATTAACTAGCAAGAAAGTTAGAAAGATCAATAGTGATCAAGAAAGACCTGACGATGGTCGCTATGTCGCGATAGGAAGGTGATCGTCGAATACTCACCGTGACTTGGCAACAAAGAACGTGCAGAAAAGTTGAGTGCCCAGGTGAGATAAGGGTCACACAAGTCCAAGAAGATCCAACAATCATCGCTATACTGTGAGATGAAGATGCTCGATAGTTATCCCTTGTGACTCACAACGTGGTAGTTGAGGTGGTTGTCCAGGTGGGCTCAGAGTGAATGAGGATGCGCCACGTGGTAGAGAGTAGACGAAGAACCAAGGTAGACCAAGTCCACTGGCAGGTCCAAATGGCAAATAGGTGGATCCGTGAGGTGAAACAAAGGCTGACACATGACACAGATGGACAAGGAGATAAAAGAGAAAGCAGGTTGGAGCCAATCCAATGACTATCGCTGATCCACTATGCGAAGATGATCGACAGTTACATATCACAGATCAACGACAAAGAAAGGATAAGTTCAGTGGTGGGTCTGGCCTAAGGTGAGATGGCGGTCACATGCCAAGACAGACGGTGTCTGGCTGGATAAGAGAAGTCATCAGGTTGTTTGAGGTCTGATTTGAGCTTGAGAGCAGATTTACATGAGTTTTTCTAATGATCTTGAGGTGATAACGCTTGATTTTAATTGCCACATGGGTCAACTTTTAGTTGACTAAGAATTTGAACCGAATTACCCAGCTTAGAGCAAGTTTGCATGAGTTCTTTTTGCATGTTTTGAAGCCTATTTTGGTGTCTTTTCTCAGGGATCAATTTTCAGAAGAGATATTTTCAGTAGGAGTTCTTCTTCAGTCATTCTGGAGTTATCAGTCCTCTACCTTTTGGAAGGTTTTTGTATAAAGTGAAAAAGTTTTATCTTTCTTCATTAGTTCTTGATCATTCTCTTGCTGGTTCTAGCAGAGAATATGTTCTTGTAGCTCATATGCAGTTTTATGATAGAATTCTGAATAAAAATTATCAGCTTATGCCTTATGTCTTTGCAATTCATTTTCTTATTCATGATTGAGAGTTAGTTTATTGTGTTATTGTCTAGATAACCTTTAAATTTTCTGTCTCATTTGTAAGTCACAGGTTGTGCATTGTGATAAATTGGCTCATTTGGTTGATTGTGAAAGTTTTCTTTCCTTTCAATTTCTTGAAGTTTAGATCCTTTGCATGAAATATTTATATGCTATGAACCAGAAGTTTATTTGTGTAAATTGGTGTTTTTAGGAGTGTATTTCTATCATTTTGAGATATCTTATTGATGTTTCACCTTGGTTTAACATTTGCAAAGTCATTCTATTTTCATTTTTTAGTTTTCCTATCCCTTTTCTTGGTAAGAGATTTAAACTTATTCATAGGGAAACAACCCTTCATCTGGAGGTTAATTCTCATTATAGGCAACCCACGGGCCTAAGAATTATCCCATGTGTCATCAATTTTCTTGAGCTTTCAGCTTGTGCATTACGGGTGCAATTTGAGTGATAAAATATTTAACTGAAGGCATTTGGGATAGCTGAATTCAATTGATTAAACTAATCAAATTTAGGTGTCTACATTTTGCCCCTCTTTGCGGTGGCACTAAAATAATGTCTGTGCAAAGACAATAAGACACCAGCGACTCAAAGAATAAAGAGCGATAAAATGCCCCACGTTGAACTAATGACATATGGAGGATGAGTTAGCGATGCCCAAGAAAGTGAAAACAAATTGGAAAAAGAGTGAATGCAAATGCAACAACTGATATCATGAAATGCTCACAGAGCGTGAGCACCCTTGAAAATGGGTTAGCATGCAACAAGATCTTATTTTGATTTAGCATTGTATATGAGGCATCGGGGTATGAGGAACCAAGGTGATTTCATAACCAATGCATTGACTGACACAACAAACAAAGATAAAAAGGTTAGTCCAGCACCACACATAGTTATAGAGAACTTTGCGGGAAATGATGCTAGAAAAACCTTAAGCAAAATATATGCCCTAGTGTAACATGAGATAACTAAGACCTCATGAGGGTACAACAAGAGACACATCAACTAAACACACCGAGCAAAAAAAAACCATCAAGATCACACCCTTACTTTTGTTATTCCTATCACACGATGATATAAAGGATCATGACAACCAAGAGGAAACAAGACAAAGGTGGTCAAATATATGGACAAAAATAAAAAAGAATCAAAGCCAACAAAAGTTCCTCAGATATCTTTTGACAAAAGGAGGATTTGATGTTGTCTGACTAGAGGAAGGATACATCTTGCGTAGAATAACATGACTGGATGAGGGATCGATGAAACTGATCGACAAAAGGAAAACCTGATATGATCATGGTGACAGAGATGGTTAATGATAATTATTGAAGAACCAACGAATGGGATATGATATTGAGAACACAACAAACATGACTATGTGCAATGAACAACCTTATATACAAGGCACTCCTATACATAACTGACTCGAAGGCGTATAGGACACGATTGAAACTATGTACAAAAGCCAACATGACTCCTATGTGCAAAAAAGATACAACCAAGAGACGATCACATAGAAGATCGAAAAAGGGCAAGCAAGGGCATATGAATAGATGCAATTCATGAAGGCAAGTAATGAAAGGTATCACGTCAGGATAAGGTGAAAAGAAGAAGCTAAAGGATGATGAAATTGCCCTTATATACAACGCCTGCTTCTAGGTTTTCACCATACATACATTCCCAAGGTGCCACCAGAGGTAGTTTTCACCATAGGATGATTAAAAATTTTCTTTACTATTTTTTTTTGTTGTTTTTCCTTTTTCCATTTTTTTTGGATTTTTTATTTTTTCAATTTTTTTTTGGATTTTTTTACATTTTTCAATTTTTTGGATTTTTTAAGATGAAATTTAAAAATGGTACATTTCCATGGATTAGGCATAAAATTTCTTCAAATATAAGATATTTAGGGGATCATTGAGAGGATCCCCTTCTAGAGTGGATTGCTCATAGGCCCCTAAAACATATTTTGTCGTGACTACATATGGGTCAAACCAATTAACTTCAAATTTTCCTTTCTTATCTTTGTCCTACCGATTTCGTAGATTTTCTTGGAGCACTAGATCACCAACCTTGAATTCACGAGGATGCACCTTCTTTTTATATCACTTTTTGAGTTGATATATTTGTAAGTGATCATATGCTTTCTAACGTTGTTCATCAAAGCAATCCAGCTAAGCTAGCTTTGCTACCCTATAATCTTCATAAAAAACAAAATCCTTCAAGGATATGCGCAAGGATGGTAACTCAACCTGAATTGGTAAGACTGCTTCTACACCATAGACAAGGGAGTATGGAGTGGCTCCAATGGGAGTTTGAGTGTTGGTACAATATGCCCACAAAGTGGGATTGAGATGGAGATGCCAATCACAACCAGTTTCATTGACAATCTTTTTGAGGATACATAACAAGATTTTATTGGTTACCTTATCTCGATCATTTCCTTGTGGATAATATGGGGTGGAGCAATGGTTTTGGATATGAAATGTGGAATAAAGATCATGCATGTGTTGGTTCTTAAAAGGGGTTCCATTATTAGTAATGATGGTAGAGAGAGCTTCATAGCGGTGAAGGATGTGATATAGGATCAATTTGGAAACTTGGACACTAGTAGTAAGAGTGACAGGGATAGCTTCAACCCACTTGATAAAATACTCACTAGCTGCAATGATAAACTTATGCCCATCTGAATAAGTAGGATGAATATTATCAACAAGATCAAGGCCACGGTGTTGTAATCGACTGTAGATCCTATGCTGGAACATGGATTAGGTCTCTGTGTTGTTGATAGAACACACAATTCTTAACAAATTCACAATAGTCATGCTCCATTATGGGCCAGTAGTATCCCACTCTCAAGAGTTGTTTAGCAAGAACGTATCCACTCGTATGAGCACCACAAGATTCAACATACAATTACTTCATCACAAGATTAGCTTCTAGAAGCATCAAAAGAATTATAACATGGATTGTGGAAATCTAATAGCATTAAAAGATTAGCCTCGTTCGAATCTAGACATCTATCGAGGATGTCATGGTAGCCATGATGATATAGATTTTCTCCTATAAGTGTAATTTCGGCACATCAAAGAATGAGGTTTTGACGATCATTTTGGGATATGTTGGGTCGAAGGGTACCATCTTTAAGGTAGGCATAAATATCATGGTACTAGAACGATTGAGGACCAAAAATATTGTACACCATATCTGTATGTGATGTTTCAAAAGTTGGCTGGAGAAGTTGTTCAATCATGAATTTATATTTAAGACTATCTGACCCAATTGCAAGAAGTGAACCAATAGTGGCTATTGTATTGGCTACCTTATTTTGTGCCTTGGGGATCTGATCATAGGTAATGTTTTAAATTTTTTGCTTAATATCATCGACCATTATTTTGTATTAAAAGAGCTTGTCATCCTTAGTTTGGTACTCATCATTCACCTACTTGACAACCAATTGTGAATTCACATAGACAAGAATAACTAAAATATTCCATTGAATAACTATTTTGAGACCAATGATGAGACCTTCATACTTAGCAATATTACTAGTACATGGGAAAGATAACTTCAATGATTTGGGAATGAGATCCCCTTGTGGAGTTACAAATAGAAATCCTATCCTTGATCATTATGTGTATGTGAACCATAAAAATAAAGTTTCCAAGGACGTTGTGTTGTGATTGTACAAACATATTCATCTAGAAATTATACAATTAATTGATGAGTATCCATTAGGAGTGTTTCTGCTAGTTGCTCTGCAATTACCTATCCTTTGATGGATTTTTTGTCCATATATTGAATATCAAATTCACTAAGGAACATGACTCATTTAGCCATATGACCAGTAAGGGTTTTCTTTGATAATAGGTACTTTCAAGGATAAATATTATAGATTAAAGCTTAATAGTAAGACTTAGTGTATGCGGGAAAAGTGGGCTGATAAAACTCAATATGTGAAAATATTGTTAGAAACTAGTCCACACACACACACAGGACTTCTTGGTGCAAGCTATGGAGTAATAACGTATTACTCAGCTTCCCAAGGAGGGTCACATGGTTCTCTATCTCACAATGTCCCTCAAACCAATGTTTTGCTCTCAGATCACTGAGCAAAATGGTTCAGGGATGGCAAATGTAAGAACGAGGGATGCTTTGATAGATTTTAGTATGAGATGCGTTATAGGCTAGGTATGATTCTAAAATGCAATAAACTAAATGATAAGATGACAAGATTAGTATGAATACTATCCTAGCATACTATATTTAATCTATGATTGAACTAAAATGGTAAAGGAATTACTCTAAACATGCATATTTAGTCTAATTCCTGATCTAAAAGAGGCTAAATGATGAGCATATATGAAATGAGAAAGCTTGAAAGAATTTGAGCATAAGTGTAATGCTTCAAATTTGAAAGATGGTTGTTAAGAATGGAGGAATGAGAGCTCTATTTATAGCAAAAACAGGGCAATGGATGGTCAGGATTGAATAGTTTAATCAAGGGTTGAGTTTGAAAGTTGGGGATCCATGTGCACAATTGACACCAACGAAATGGTGACAAGTGTCAATATAGGATTGGGTTCAGAGAAGGGGTTGGAGGCATTAAAGGCCTGAGAAGACCTCATGGTTATCTAAAGGCTAAGGGTCAAGTCTAAATTAAGATTACCCATTGGATTAAGAGTTAATCCAAGGATAAACCTTTGTGCAAATGATTAAGAGATAATCATGGTCAAAGCATTAAAGGCCTGATGAGACCCTTGGGTTGGATGAAGGTTGAGTCAAAACAAATGTTTTAACCATGTAGGAGGGTTTGAGTTAACCATTAATGGTTATTGGAGACTTTGTGGATTAAGTGGTTGAAGGTTGAAAGCCTTCAATGGTTATCAAAGACTTTGAGCCATTTAGTGGTTGAAGGTTGAAAGCCTTTAATGGTTATCAAAGACTTTGAGGGTTTGAGAAGTGACTTCCCTTTGCTTAGGGATGTGACAAAGTTTAGAGGAGGGGTTAGGTTAATTAGAAGCGATTAGAAGATTCTAGAAGAGATTAGAAAGGGGTTTAGGAAGGCAAGTGAGAGATGTAGGATTTTGCAAGTGGATGGAGGGATAATAGGATTTAATTGAAATAAATGATTTAATTCAATTTGGTTGGAATTAAATAAATTAGATTTATTTAATTTAGGATAACTATTTAATTAAATTTGAATTTAATTAAAAGTGGATAGGGGGATTTAATTGAATAAAATGATTTATTCATTAAATGGGTATAATGAATTTTATTTAAATAAATTGAGTAATTTACTTAATTAAATAGAGGAATGTGGATAATTTAATTAAATTGGATTTAATCAAATAGAGAAATGAACATAAAATATTCATTTAGGAATATGGTCATTTTTATACGTCTACATTTTGCCCCTCTTTGAAGTGACGTGTGTGCACATGTTATTTCAAAGAAAATGATGCCTTATCATGATTTATGATCAAATGCAATTTTTGTGTCGTTCTTTTGATTTGCCAGTCATGCCCCAGATTTGATGTGATGCCCCAGATTTGATATTTGATGGTGATGCCCCCTCGAGAGATGAATCAATATTTGGAAAAAAATAAAAAAATTTGATTTAATTTGATGTGTTGCGTATGATGTGTATGATTTCGTGTATGTAAAATGTGTGTGAATTGATTCATCTCCCGATAAGTTACAAATTCTATGGTATAGGGGAGACCGCAACCATATTACAGGTCCATTGGGCTAACCCTAATTTCATTTTCCTCCTATAAAAGGGGAAAAGGGTTTGATTTAGGTTCATTTGTGCTTTATTGACTTTGGAGAAAGAGAATTTTCTCTAGAGAGAAAATGCCTATTCCTTATCACAGACACCGTTTCGAGCGCGTCCGGAGGTACCAGAGACCTGTAGCGCGTGGACCACCAATAAGTCAATGTTTTTGACCCTTTTTTGATTTTTTGTTTTGTTGTTTTTAGTCAGTTTTTGAATTTTAAAGTTCGGGTTTAACGGTTTAGCGCATCTAGGGTTTAGTTTAGCGCATACGAAGTTTAGAGTAGCGCATCGAGTTCAAATTTAGGGGTCACGTCCGAAAAAGATAGGTTAGCGCATAAAATTATTAGGTTAGCGCGTGCATGTAGAATGGCGCATGGAAAGTGTCGGGTAGCGCGTCGCAGCAACAGGTTAGCGCGTAGGGGTGACCTAGCGCATAGGGACCATAGGGGTTCGCATAGGGAAGGGGGTTTAGCGCGTAGGACTAATCTAGCGCATAGGGCTAAAAGGGTATCGCCTAAGAGGGGTAGATTAGCGCATAGGCAGAGTCTAGTGCATGTGGTGGGTTAGGTAGCGCATGGGGTGGGTTAGGTAGCGCGTAGACAGAATCTAGCGTAGAGGTTAGATAGAATAGTGCGTAGGAGAGGCAGCCTAGTGCGTGGGGATGTTTTAGCGCATTGAATATCTGTTTTAGCGCATCTGAAATTTTTTGCAGTTTTGGCCGATTTGAAAATTTGTTTTGCTTGCCTATCGTGTTTTGATGGATTTATCCAATAGGAGTGTTTGTATAACTTGTTTTGATTTGCGATTTTCCAAGTTATGTATAGATATCAACGTGTTTTGTTAATCAGAATATGATGTATTTGCGTGTTCTGTTTCAAATTCAATGTGTGTGAAGCTTGAGTTGTATTACAAACCGATATGGATTGGAAACTTGAGTTGTGTTACAAGCTGATATGGGTGGGAAACTTGAGTTGTTTTACAAGTTTATGTGATTGTGGAGACTTGAGTTGTGTTACAAGTTTTGATATGGTTTTTGAGAACTTGAGTTGTTTTACAAGTTGATATGAAATGATAGGATTTTGAACTTTGATAGAGATAAGCAAATTGTTTCATGTTTTTGATGTAAGTTTGATTTTGATATCTTTGTGTTGATGTGGAAACTGATATTGGATATGTTTTGTTTGTTGATAGGAGCGATTGGGTGTTGTACAGTCGAGGGAGAGATTCCCGAGACCATGGACATTGATACCGCGGTTGTCACAGGCAGATTTGGATGTTATTGAGAGATGTGGATTGACCTCTCTTCTGGATATGCCTCAGTTCACTGTGAACCGGGGGCTTTTGACAGCTTTGGCAGAGAGGTGGCATAGAGACACGAACACCTTCCATTTTGCCACTGGAGAGATGGCAGTCACCCCTGAGGACTGTTATCGGATTTTGCGCATTCCTGTAGTAGGGGCACTACTTCCCTATGAGCAGTCAGAGGAGGGTGGCACAGAGGCACTGCACCGCATATTCCAGGATGATACAGTTTGTGGTTATGAGATCCCCTGGCAGGAGTTTTTGGATTTAGATTATGCACCGCTGCCATCTGTACTGGCAGGATTTATTGGGGGATTCCTTTGTCCTGATCGCAGGTCAAAGGGATTCTCGGTGGGATGGGGGTTAGTGTTGGAGGAGATGGTCACACAGGGCCGGAGGTTTGCATGGGGGTCAGCGATGCTAGCTCACTTATACAGGAGTTTACATGAGGTAGTATACCTCGGGTACGACAGTTTGTCAGCTGGCGTGACCTTATTACAGGTATGGTGCTGGGAGCACATTCCAGCAGCGAGGCCACTGGCAGATAGGGACAGGCCCGTAGGTGCAGCATATGCCTATGGTTATAGAAGTCTAATTGTCCAGCGTAAGCTGGGCAAACTAGAGCATTGGAGGAGGGTTTTTGACGACATAGATACGGTCACTTGGAGACCGTATACAGGCTGTGAGGTATGGGCAGAGGATGGGCTAGAGATGCCCTTTGTATTTATGACGAGGTATCTAATTGGGAGGACCCCGTTCATCATTGAGCGGTTTGTGGTGACCCGAGTTTTGAGGCATTTCGGGCGCCAGCAGGGGATTCCTCAGGGAGCATGCCTGTATGCACGGCAGCAACAGGATGTGGCCGATTGGGGGCCGACTATTGACAGTGCAGTGGCAGTGGAGGATTTTGTGGGGTTGGCTGGGAAGATCTGGGATTATGCCCTAGAGATTTAGAATGCGGGCATGACAGACGAGTTCGCTCGTTTTCTTGCTGTGCGAGCGGTGGCTAGGATCTCAGATCTGGAGGAGATGAGTCTAGCTTTTAACTCAGATGAGGAGGAGGGAGATGGGGGAGATGATGGAGATGATGGGGAGGATGGAGGAGGAGGACGAGAGAGAGGAGCCAGAGGGAGGCGGGGAGAGAGAGGTGTGGAGAGAGCAGTGCGGCAGGGGAGGATAGACAGGGGGAGAGGTGGATTGGCTATCAGAGCCGAGAGAGAGGGGAGAGCGGGGGAGGTGCTAGTTGCAGTGGGGGTGAGGAGGAGCTGAGTAGACCAGCACAGAGGAGGAGGATAGATGTACTCCTACCTCCAGTACCGAGGATAGGCCGTGTGGGAGGGGTTCCTCCAGCACAGGTACTGCTGCGAGTTCGAGTGCCAGGTCATGTGGAGGATGCACAGATCCGGACCTTGCAGATTACTGTTCAGCAGCTGCAGGCGCAGATTTTGACCTATCAGCGGCAGATTTCTCAGTTGACCATTGAGAGAGATACCGAGATAGAGCGGCGAGGATGAGCGGAGGAGGTGGTGTCCAGCATGCAGAGAGCAGCGGCGGGTGGTCCCATGAGAGACACCCTGAGAGAGCTGGCACTGAGAGCCCAAGAGGCAGAGTACTACAGGCGGCATTATGAGGCAGTAGTACCCAGGGATTGGCGAGTGGAGAGTTTTGCTGAGTCAAGATCCAGCCGATCTCGAGCTACTGGGTCACGGTCGGAGAGTTGAGGTGTCACTGGTCCATCGAGACAGGACCCTCCTGGAGATCCAGGGGCGGGTGCATCTGGAGCGAGACCATCTTTGTCAGGAGATAGTCATACTTGAGAGACATGGTCTCTGTTGTATTGTTGGATCATTGTTATCCTTTGGACTGGACACAGTGTTTTTACACATTTTGTAGATGTTGATCATTTTTGAGATATATATACGACACCATTTTTGATCTATGTGATGTGTTTATATGGATGCATGTTCTGTGGGTTATCTTATGTGATGATGCAATATGTGATGCATGATGCAGGATGTATGCTTTTTATATGCTGTGAGATGTATGTTTTAATATGCTGCTAAATGTATCGTGATATGTAAATGATGTTTAAATGATATGCAAACACGTTTTAAATGATATGGAATGATGATATGCAACTAATTATAAAATGATGTGCAACTAATTGTAAAATGATGTGCAACTAATTATTTTTGGAGCATCCCTCATTCTGTATTTGCCATCCGATATAGCCATTTGTTTGCTTTCTTTGTAGATATCATCATTGAGCATTGATTTGTTTAGGATATGTTGAAAATTTATACAAGCATAATGGTATATTTGAACCATAATGACCTGAGAAAAATTTACATGATATTTGATTTTGCAAGATAGCACAAGCGTCAAGGTATAATTGAACCAGGACGACCTGAGTGCGTATTGCATAAATAGACAAGATTTGATCATTTGTATGCATGAAGTGGAATCAGGCCTTCAGTGATATTCAATGTATCACGTCTCGAGGCATGTATTCACACAGTTCAAGTGATCGCCTCCCAAACAAAAGACTAAGAAAATATTGGAAGTTCCCCTTGACCTCTAGCTGTGAAGCATTTAGTGAGACAAGGAAGAGAATCCAAACATTCAAAAAGTTCAAAATGCAAAACTAGCTACGATTTTATGCTATAGTGCAACATTCAGTATTTTCAGAAAATCATCCATCCTTGTTATTTTTGATTTGTTTGGTTTTGTTTGGCGATGAAGCGTTGTGTGTGTTGGATGTCATGCTGTTGAGTTTTGCATCTAGTCTTGATGTCTTGAGTGTTTGCAATATTATTTACATACCCCTAGCTGAGTGTGCCTCTTGATGTGAATATAGACAGTGATTCCAAGCCATGGTGGATTAGTGGTAAGAGGAGATATATAGACAAATCAGGATAGTGACTACGCTAAGTATGTCCCGAATGGATATTTGCTAAGTGTCGGGCGATGGCCAATAGTGTTTGTAGGGATAAAATGGCGTGGATATAGATGGAGGAGCCATTCTTTCACAAGAGCGTTTGTTTACCAGGTTTTCACCATTTGTTTTTATTGTACTTTGTTTTTACTTTTTCTGGATTTTTTTTTATTTTTATTTTTGCTTATTTTGGCTGTTTCCGTGCACTAGGCTACTTTAAGTATAGTACCTTTTCAGATGGATGCTGTTAGTTGGTTCGTCGAGCACATCTCCTTCAGAATTTGTTAGCTGATAGGCACCTGATCCATAAACTGAGATGATGACATAGGGACCTAACCAGTTAGGCTCAAATTTCCCTTTCTTTTCTCGATCTTGCTGATTTCTTGGATTTTCTTTAAGGACTAGGTCACCAACTTTGAAGTTGCGGGGAATGACTTTGTGATTGTAGCTCCTGCACATGCGTTGCTGATATGCTTTGAGATGAGTATAAGCATGTTGGCGTCTCTCATCTAATAGCTCAAGTTCTTGTAGGCAGTGTTGGGACTAATTAAAATTGAGTCAAGTTTATAGGCCCATTTCAAAAATTTGCCCGGCATTTCCGAATGATTAAAATAAGTCAGTTTGAATGGCCTAGTTAGCAAGGGGGTAAAATGGAGCCAGTTGATTTTCAGAGGGTAAGGCTCGGGATTCATGTCCCACACCTTTCATTTGGCCTATTCAGTGATGTGCAACTTTCAGAATTCATTTTGGATAAGTTTATGAGGTACCCATTTTGAGGGGTGAGCTGGAAGTGCATTTTAGGCACAAATGCAGATTTTATGGAGTAGCCTTCTTTGAGCGATTACATCTTTTGCCCTGTTGATCGTCATGAAAAAATTCAAAATGGATTCAATTGTATGCATTAATGTGAGTCACCCTACAAAATTTCAAGTCTTAAGGAATCCATTTGCTCAGTTTTTGAAGCCAAATCAATTTGCAGTTTCTATGTTTTGGCAAGTCCTTGTTTCGACAGCTAGTCGGAGCCCTGTTTTGCACAATTGTAAAACTTGCCTCAGTAAGCATCATGCCAAAGTGTTTCTTCCAGGTTGATGTCAGTATAAATGGTGAGCTACATTTCAAATTTCAAGCTTTTATCAATCCGTTCGATCGGTTTTCAAAAGGACTCATTTTGCCATCAAATTCAGTTATCCGCACTTCCAGTGTTAGATCAGTTAATGTAGCCATTTTGGTGAGCGCGCCGTTTGCATCCTGTCAGTCGGGTGATCGAACTGAGAATTCAAAGATTTAATATGTACTTAAAGGTACCTATGTTCCGAATTTGAGGACCCACAGAGGTCGTTTGATATTTTTGAGAAAGGCATCATGTGTTGCCAGAACATTGACTTCATCAGGTCCGCAGTGTCGACAAAGCCAGTTGGCCGTTTTCGGAAATTAATATCTCTTCGCTCGGGACTCGTCTTGAGAAACCGTTTGGTGCAATTCATCCTTGTATATCAGAGTACACGCCTGTCAGATGGCGAGCTCCAGAAAGGTGTTTTGACCACATTGAAAATTATGTCTTCGCGATTAAATGCGAAAATTGTGGCGTAATCGCATGGAGGTTGCAAATTTCAGTCGGATGATCCGAAAACAATGTCAATCATTTCTAAAGGTAATTTTAATGTTCCTGAAGCATTTTCAGAGGCCAGTTGCATGAAAACGAATTTTTTTTTAGTTGGACCCACTTTGGGGCTCGACTTGACTTGTAGCGTCCCGAGGTTTGGAATCAAGATTTAAATTGATATCTTAAATTATATGTTTATATGATCTGAGTAATAAGGTAAAACTTGGAGGGAGGAAAATATTGTGACAAAATGTTCAGCATGCCAACTATTCCCTTTGCAATAAAAAAATTAACCAAAACTAGAGCACTACATTCTTAAAATTGATGGAAATGGCAACAATTGTGGCAGAATTGGAAAGTCACAAACAGTAGAGAAATTATGATGCATATATCATATTAATACAAGAGGCTAGAGTTCGTATTGGGCTATCTGAAGTGATCGAGGTGGAGGTAAATGGTGTCAAACAAAGGAGTGGGGTGCATATCAAAAACTGCATGTAGCTAAAGAATAGTGGATGTGTTGGTATGTGTGTGAACATGTGCAAGCTTCCCACTTCAGATTTCTTCACCAATGAATTTGGCCTCCCCCTCACCATGACTCCCAATTTTGAAGGTATGATTTGTGAGATGGTATATGGTCAACCGCCCCCACCACACGATGGAGATCCAGCCTTCAAGCTGCCATGTTATGCGATGGTGGTAGTTGAGAAGTTGTGTGTCTTGGTGGACTTCTGGATAACATTCAACAAGCCAAATGTGTTTGCTTTGACAGAGTATTGTACTGGAGGCCAGACAAATCTATCCCAAGCTGTAGCAATGGTTTTATCTCAAGGAGTTTTCAAAAATGATATAAACAGAATGCAGTCAAGCATAGCAATTGGAAGTCAACGGCAACAATTTCCAAGGAGGCTGCATTGAAGTTTTCTAACTAAAGCAAATGTAATATCTGCCCTTCCCTCTGCGTAGTTCTCCTTTCCATTGCGTGGCATGTGGCTGGTTAAATAGAAAATCCTCCAGGCAGCATAGCATGCTACAGAAGACCTCCAAGTCTCAAGTGATAGTTGAAGAAAAGACATAGAACAACTTCCTCACTTGCGTACCTTCTCATCTCCTTCCCCTGGTGTGTGGCATGAGTTTTTGAAAGAGGCTTCTGTTTGTTTTAAAAAACAAAATAGGTGTAATGGAATCCTCCCTGCAGCGTGGCTCCTCCCTCACACTCCTCCCTCGCACTTCATAGCTCTCCCCTTGCGTGCAGCATGGTTGTGGTGAGCTGCATAGCTGTTTGGAAGCTATGTTAACACAAAGCACATTCAAGCAAATGCGATTGGCTGTTGAAAGCCATAAACCCCCTCTGCGTAAAGTGGAAGGAACCAGAGAGCAAGCAAAATGAAGTTAGAAAGGGGCGTGAGAAGTAACATGCAACAGGTAACGATGGAGATTGGGCAACGTGGTGTTTGGAGACACAACAAGTGTTAATAAACTGCAATCAGGCCTCCTCTTTCGCGTGCCCCCATATCCCTCCAACAATGTAGCGTGAAACATGGTTTTGAAAGAGGGTTCTGAGAAAGTTCAAAACCAAGTGTAAATTGGTTGCAGTTTCATGTGCATTGGCTGCATACAAATTGAAGGGAACCTGTGTTATGACTATGCTATTAACTAGATTAGGGTGAATAATCCCAATTTTGATCTCAAGCAGAGCTCCTGTGCAGTGTTTGATTTTTGAAAAGGATGATTGAGGTATTTGTTTTGTAAATTTAAATGGTAATGCAATTGGTAGGTCTCCAGCATCATCCTCGTGTGAAAAATGGAGAAGAAAGACCATTGATTTCTAATCAAATGCACAGAAAACACCATTAAAGTCGCAAGGAAAAGCTCCAAAGTGCAGCTACAGGCATAATGTTTTATCCCACATTGACTGGGAAAGGGACATTTTTAATGTTTATATGCAAAAGCGCACTATAGTAATATGTCTAAGTCATAAAGGCTTTTGACAGATGGTGCTTATGGGCGCCCAAGGCGGGCCCATACGCGAGCATGCTTCCCAAGGTGACAAAGGAGTTGACTGGATGGCGACTAGGTGGACCCCATGTAGGCATGCTTCTCGAGGCAGACAGGCAAAATTTTGCAAAGGAAGGCCGGCTTAACGAGTGAGCAGGTTCGAGAGAGATCAACGGCTCGCGCTATTTCGCGAAAGGAAGATGCACGTTGTTTAAAACCAGCGAAATAGCGAAAGTGAACGAGAGTCGTCCACATGTCGTGATAGGTGGCTGTCCAACAAGCGGGTCCCGGTGAGGTGGCACACAGTTGGCGCACAGGTGGTAGTCCAGTGGCGATGACGTGGCGGCCAAGTGGCAGTGATGAAGCAGATGACGTGGCGGTGATGAGGTGTTATCCCAGGTGGTGTCCGATCAACCCCATCGACCAATCAGAGGCCGCCACATGGCAAGGCATCAGAGCACAAATGGAGGCAAAAAATCAAAATTAAAATGAATAAATGACATAGTTCTGACTATATTAAAATTCAAAATATTTAAATGACTGAGCACAAATGGGAATTAATTCGCCCAGGGTCTAAATTTTGGCCAAAATATAAAGTATTATATATCGCCGGAAAGCTCTCATAGTGAGGAATTTGATTATGAGGTTAATTTTGACAAATGTGGGATATTTTGGAGGCAGTTTCCATGGGAAGAAAATTTAGTTAGAGAGGAGACACTTGGCAATTCAGTTGCAGATTTGATTTTCTTCCCTCCTCTTTTTATTCCAAATTCTTCTCAATTGTAGGGGTTCCAGTTTTTGAGAGATTTGCTCCAAGGGAGAAATCTGAAATTGCAGGTTCTAGTGATGGCATCCTTTTATCAATGCAAATGACAGTGTGTTCATTTATGTTTTCAGTGTTGTCTTTACTGTAGGTTAAGTTTCAGTTTGCAGGTTCACACATATGCAAGGCATGTGTGAGTTTCCATGAAATTGTTTCCAAGATGTACTCAGATTCATATAATTTCATATTATCAAGGATAATTTGAGCTGTCTCTTTTAGATTCCTCTAAGAGTGTAATGTTGTCTTTTGGGTATTCTTCAAGGAAGGATTTAAATCCTAAAACCCAACATTAATGATTTTGAATGCATATTGGATATCTACATATAAGTATGGTTTTGTGACAAAACAGAGGATTGTATTAACGTAAGGCATTGATACTTGAAAATTTAATGTTGAAAAGAACTTGCATCTGAGATTTCTCATCCAGTTTTCTGCATGACTCTGTGGGCCGGATAAGGCACTGGTCTCTTGTAATATTGAAAGGTTGTTAAAACACCATTTAAAAATCCAAAATTAGAATATCTTTTTATATTTTATGTTATGTGGAAGTGTCCCTCCATCTCATGATTCAAAATGTTGAGTTGCAAGTGTGGCTCTAGCCCATCTGCAGTTATCTCTTAGTTTTTGAACCTTTTGAGATCCATTTGCTTTTGATTGATGCAGTCTTGTGTGTAATAGGTCTGATTAAATGCGTCAAAGGTATACTCGCCTAGGTTTTGCAGAGCCTGAAGAGTAGAAGGATTCATATCCTTGTCATGTTGTCCAAGCCCTGAGGTGTTTCATTGATTGAGATTGGCTATCTCATAGATAGATTTGCAGGTATACTTGGGTTATCACTTTTGGTGAACAACAGGCGGTTAACTCGATACTCTTCATCTGGGATTAAGCCTTTCAAAGAGACTCTGAGAGATGGGATCTCTACCTCCAATGGTAAAATAGCCTCTGATCCATATACCAATGAGTATGGTGTTGCTCCGGTAGGTGTGCGGATGCTGGTCCTGTATGCCCAAAGTGCTAGATTGAGTTGTACATGCCAATCTTTGCCTGCATCATTCACTATTTTCTTGAGGATTTTCAGTATTGTTTTGTTAGATGCCTCTGCTTGACCATTTCCTTGTGGGTAATATGGTATAGAAAAACCTATGTTGGATTTTGAATTTCTCACATAGTTCTTGGACATCTTGATTCTTGAAGGGTCGTCCATTATCTGTAATGATTGAACTTGGAATACCATATCTGCAGATCAGATAATTTAGGATAAAAGAGGCAATTTGTTTCCCGGTTACTGTGGTCATGGGAACTGCTTCTATCCATTTGGTAAAGTATTCTGTTGCAGTTATAATGAACTTGTGTCCATTTGAAGATGAAGGATGAATTTTGCCAACGAGGTCTAGTCCCCACTGACAAAAGGGCCAGGATGGTGTAAATGGCTGCAGTTCTTGTGCTGGTGCATGTATCAGATTACCATGGATTTGGCATTTAGGACATTTCTTGGCAAAGTGATATGAGTCTTTCTCCATTGTAGGCCAGTAGTATCCCATCCTTAGAAGCTTTTTAGCAAGAGTAGTGCCACTTGAATGTGTGCCACAAATACCTTCGTGAAGCTCGTGTAAAGCAGAATCGGAATTATTACGATCAAGACAACGAAGAAGAGTACCATCGAGACCTCGACGATATAAAGTATCAACGGTAAGGGTGTAACGGGCAGCTTGTCGGATAAAGTTACGTTTTTTGTTACAAGATTGGTCAATGGGTAAGATATTATGCTTGAGATAGTCGTATATTGGTCCATATAACGGAGAATCTGAACCAGTTAAGGCATAGATAACATGGGATTCAGAGTGGTCATAGGCGGGGGAGAACAGTTGCTCTACCAGGAACTCATAACGACTCTGTTGCTCTGGAATTTGTAGTAATGAAGTGATAGTAGCCATTGCATCGGCTGCTTTGTTGTTCAACCTTGGTATTTGCTCGAAGGTGATGTGCACAAAATACTATTTGAAGTCATCCACCATTCGCTTGTAGGGTAGTAGCTTGTCATCTTTTGTCTGATAGTCATTTTTGATTTAATGTATGACCAGTTGCGAGTCCCCATAGACTTTTAACTCTGTGATTTTCCATTCTACGGCCATTTTGATGCCTATGACCAGTGCCTCATATTCAGCTATATTATTGGTGCATGGAAACATAAGCCTGTACGATCTTGGTATAGTGTGTCCTTCAGGAGTGATGAATAAAATGTCGGCACCTAAACCATGGTGTGTATAGGATCCATCAAAGTATAGGGTCCAGTGTTTGGTAGAAAGAGCAAGAACATCTTTGTCTAGAAATTCAATCTCCATGATGTGTTTTCCTGGTAGCGGTGCTTTGGCCAACTGATCTGCAATTGCTTGTCCTTTGATGGCTCGTCTTTTTGTGTATTGGATGTCAAATTCACTGAGAATCATGACCCATTTAGCCAATCGGCCTGTAAGAGCTGCCTTGCTGAGTAGATATTTGAGAGGATCAATTTTTGCAACTAGCTTGATGGTGTGTGCTAGCATATAATGTCGGAACTTCTGAGATGCAAAGACCACTGTTAAGCAATCCTTTTCAATGAATGTATAGTTGAGTTCATAGCCATTCAATGTTTTACTGATATAATATATGGCGTGTTCCTTTCCTTGTTGATCTTCTTGTGCCAATAGTGCCCCCAGCGATATGTCTATGGTTGAGATATATAAAATAAGAGGCTTTCCTGCGACTGGAGGTACTAGAACTGGTGGATTCATCAAGTACTGTTTGATTTGGTAAAAAGATTCTGCACACTTGGCCTCCCATTTGAATGGTACATTTTTGTGTAGTAAATGATTAAATGGTAGACTTTTATCTGCTAGCTGAGCGATGAATCACCTGATTGATTGAAGTTGTCCTTGTAGAGATCTGAGTTGACTGATATTCTTTGGTGGTGGCATGTCCATGATGGCTTGTACCTTTGCTGGATCTACTTCAATACCTTTAGCTGAGACTATGTAGCCTAGTAACTTGCCTGATGTAACCCCGAAGACACACTTCTTAGGGTTAAGCCTGACTTGGAATTTCTCCAATCGATCAAAGATTTTTGGTAGGATGCTAAGATGTTCTGCTCTGGTGAAGGATTTAGCTAATAAGTCATCCACATCATCTTCCATAAATGTGTGCATCATGTCATGGAATATTGTGGTCATTGCTCTTTGATAAGTGGCCCCTGCATTCTTTAAGCCGAAAGGCATAACATTCCAACAATATGTTCCCCAAGGACAGGTGAACGCGGTTTTATCTTGATCTTCTGGGGCTATTTTGATTTGGTTATAGCCTGAGAAACCGTCCATTAGTGAGAGCATTGCATGGCCTGCTGTGAGATCTACAATGATGTCAATACTGGGTAGAGGAAAGTCGTCCTTTGGAAAAGCTTTGTTGACGTCTTTGAAGTCAGTGCATATTCTGATACTTCCATCTGGTTTTGATACTAGAACGATGTTGGAAATCCACTCTGCATTGTCAATGGGTCGAATGAATCCGACATCTAATAATTTCTTTAGTTCAGTTTTGACCATGAGTGCCACTTGTGGGTTCATCTTGCATAGCTTTTGCTTGACTGACTTAACTCCTGTAGAAATGGATAGATGATGCATGATTAAGTGTGGATCTACTCCGGGCATATCAACATATGACCAAGCAAAGTTGATTTTCTATTCTTTAAAGAAGATGATGAATGCCGATGTTTCTTCCTCTGTCAGAGATTCTGCAAGGTGTATGTTTCTGGCTACTTCTGTGGTACCAATGTTGATTGATTGAGTGGGCTCAATCAATATGGGCGATCGCTCATGAAAGTGCTTAGGAAGAGTGTCAAGTCTCCCATCGTTAGGTGCCTTAAAAAGGTTTTCACCCTTAGATGCGTCCTTTATTTTTACTTTTTTGTGATCTAGAACTGCCATTGACTGGTTTTCAGCATTAGATCCTTTATTTGGTTCATTTTTGCGACTGAGAGACTTGGCACTCCCTGATTGACAGATATCATTATTTTGTTCTCTGGTAGAGCCTATTTCGGGATTTACGGTACATAAGTAATGGATAATAGATTCATCATTGGGGAAAATTGGTATATCATGGATTTCAGGTTCATCCCAGTTGATAAGGTTAGGAAAGACAAGTGGTAAGGAATCATTAGGTGGACTAAGTTTGGCTACTGTGAGTGTTAGGACAGAGTTTTCATCGTGATTGTTCTTGGTTTTAAAGAATTTTAGGATTTTGTCGAGATCTTCGATGGTATTATCTTCTACATATACTTGCTCATAATGTTCCTATTCACTTTCCTCAGCATTGTAGATATTCTATGGTCCAAATTCAAGAGGCCTATCTTCTGCGTTATGTTCTTCTTGAGAAAGAGATATAGAATCAGTATCATCAAGGATATTTGTAGTAGCATTGAAGCAGGTACCCCATTCATATTCATTAGAATCCGTCTCATAGGCATCATCCCAGATTTTATCTGTGCTGTAAACTGGTATGTTGTAGGGTGAAAACAAATATTTGATAATGGATACCATTTTGATGGCTTTTGTTGATTCTGTGTCAGATCCGTCCTCCACTTTCTGAATTTGTTCATAGACTATGCTTTCTCGGGGAGGAATAATAGCATTTGGAGATGACATGATTTGTTCTTGAGATATTGGTGTCTGAATATGAGCTACTGCTGCAGATAGGGCCTTCTTATGACTTAGAAGCTTTTCCTGATGTAACTTCTGATCTTGACGTTCCCGTGCCTTGCGGATTGTTTCTGCTGATTCAAAAAGTGCTTCCTACCAGGATTCTTCTTTGTACTTCTTCTTTTCCTTCCATTGAGGTTTGGTAAGTAGATGTGGCGGCCATTTTAATAGGAACGTGAGTTTGGAACCCAATACTGCTTTGTTTCTGCTAGGTTGTGAAGGAAGATCTATAGGTTCAGTGACTCCTTTGCGTTTGCCAATAGGTCCTTTACCGCCATATCCCATTTGCTTCATGATTAAGTAGCCTTTTCCATACAGGTGTGTTGGTAGAACAATGTCCAGAGCGGCTGCTCTATGATTTTCTTCTTCATCTTTGTATAACCAGCTAAGAACATCTTTGTCCTCTGATTCATGTGCTAGAGTACCTAGTTGGATGAAAGTACCATCAAATTTAGTGATGGGCTGAGTGGCCAGATGTGTTGATGTAGTAGGCAAACCATGCGATCTGGGTGATGTTGGTAATTTGGCCAAACATAAAGGTTCCAAAGAGTATTCTCCCATACCTTGGTCTTTGATTTGCATTTTCTGCTGGAAGTCTCCCCATAAGGAGTTGGGCTTTGCTGTTTGTAGATCTGATGTTGAAGATTGCTGCTTTTCTCTATTATGAGGAACCAAACTGTCTTGGGCTGCCCCCATTGCGTTGCAATGTTGAAATGGATTGTGATCAGCGGATATGGATATTTCTTGTCCATCCTAAGGAAACTTGACACACTGGTGATATGTAGAAGGCACCGCTTGCATTTCATGTATCCATGGTTGTCCTAACAAAATATTGTAGGTTAGATCAATATCTAAGACTTGACAGATAGTATCTTTTTGTACTGGGCCTACTTGAATAGGTAATATTACTGTGCCTTTAGAGGACCTCTCTTCATCATCATATGCTTTTATGGTAATCTTTTTGCAGGGATCAATAGATTCTTCTGAGAAGTCTAATGCACGGATAAGCTTTAAAGTACATATATTAAGGCCGGCTCCTCCATCTATTAGGACTCTTTTGACTCGGTGTTTGCAAACAATGACTTTGATATGGAGAGGAGTATTATGTGGATGACTCAAGGAAGTATTATCATGCTCTGAGAAGGTGAGGTTATGAGGTCCTGTCATATGGGTGACCATGGCTTGAAATCTGTCTGTATCCAGATTTTGAGGTATATTTGTTTCCAATAGCACTTGTTCCAATATGTCTTTGTGCCTTGGTGATAGTTTTAATAATTCCAGGATAGATATCTGAGCTGGAGTCTTGTGTAGTTGGTTAACCAAGTCATATTGGATTTTTGGTGTGGTAGTTGTAGGTGCCGTATGTCCCTTCAAGACATATTTCTGAGTTCGGGTTGTGACATTGATAGATTCATGATCACGCTGATCTCGAATGGTGATGACATTTACTTGATGATCTTCAGCTGATATGTGGTTGATGGTGTTGTTGTAGATGTGATTAATATGAGCTCCGCGTGTATCATCTGAAGTTGATGCTCCATCTTTGCTGTAATTTGGAAGAGGATTTTTGAAGGCTCCGTGATCACCATTTGTTTTGAGACCATCGACCGTTAAGTCACCTTGATCAATCATGTCCTGCACTATGTGTTTCAATCTCATGCACTCGTTTGTTCTATGACCCTTGTTGCGATGGAAGTCACAATAGTGCGAATCATTCCACCAAGGTGGTTTGATTGGGGGTTCATAATTGTTGATTGGAGGCAAAGACAGAATCTTGTTTGCCAAAAGTTCTCTGAATGCGGATTCTAAAGATTGTCCCAGTGGTGTGAAGATATGCTTTTGGAAATTGTTTGTGTTGCGTGAATTGGTGTTAGGTCCTGGATTCATGTTTTTGCTTTGAGTATCGTTGGTGTTGTTTGTGTTGAGCTGTCCTTGATCAGTGTTTGGTGCATATGTGTTAGCATTTGGTGCAGCATTTTTAAGATTTTTCATGTTCTTAGGATTTCCAGATAATGCAAGCACTGGTTGCTTAGATTTGGGATCATGTGATTCGTTGTTGCCTTCGTTTCTATTTCGAGTCCAAAATCGAGATTTGTCAAGGTTGGTGTTGTTTTGGTTATTGTAGTTTGATGAGTTTGTTCCTTCCTTGTAGAACTTGAGTGTGCCCTTTTTGACACATGCTTCTTCCACTTGAATGCCATTTTCAATCAATTTAGCGAACGATGGTATGCATTGAAGTTTTAGTCAGTAACTCATCTCGCTGTTCAGGTTATCGATAAGATTTCCATTTTCTCCTTTTCAGGAATATCTCGAGGATATCTGGAGACCATGCGTCGCCAGCGCTGAAGGAATACCATGAATGTTTCATTGTTCTTTTGTTTGGTATTGCAAACATCTAGCATGGTTATGGCATGTTGGATGTTGTAGGAATAGTGGGTTATAAATTTGTTAACCAACTCATCAAATGATCTGACAGGTGGTGAGATTTTGGATAACCATTCCATGGTTTGCCCTCCCAAGCTTCTGGGGAATAACCTCATTAAATAGGTGTCATCATGAGCAAATTCAAGGCTCAGTGTGCAAAATTCCCAAACATGATCTTGGGGATCACTTTTCCCATCATATTTATCAAATTTGGGAACGTCTGAGTTTGGAGGAAAAGGCACCATGTTCAAGCTTCTGTCAAATGGGTAAGGACAGATTTCGTTCAAAGAGTACCGCACTGTTCTCCCTTGTTGCATATCCTGTATTTGCCTTTGCAACATTTGCATTTGTTGAGTAAGGGCTGCCAAAGGTATATTGTCGTGTCGAGGAAAAAGTTCTTGCCTTGTATTGGTTCTCAGCTGAAAAGGTGTGGTAAATGGTATATGTTGTTGTGGTGTTTCTAGCTCAGGTATACGCATTTCTGGTATGCGTTGTTCTAGAATGTGTTGCTCAAAGTTATGTTGTTCAGGTATGCGAGTTTCTTCTTCTTTGTGTTGTTCTTGATATGCATATTGTCGAGATCCGGTTTGAAAAATGTTTGGGTCAAAATCTTCAGGAAGTTTAACGCCCTTGCTTGTAAGCATCAACAGATATTTTTCTTTGTCATTTTCCATGAGCTTTTCTACAAGTTTTTGGAAGGAAGGGTTTTCTTGACATTCTCGAAAAAGGGCTTCAGTAATTTCAGGTTCTTCTATTGGTGGAACTTCGAAAGGATTTGATAATCTTCGTTTCATACTGGACTCAGCGTGTGTCTCGCTTTGTTTGTTACTTTGAGAGCGAGTAACAAGCATTTTAGTAGAAACTTTCAGTGATGAAAGGAACAAAAGCCTCTTCGATGTGTTGCTCGGGTGTTGGTGGTTCTGGTCGAGATGTATTATATGTGATGCACTCATCGGGCAAGAATGCTGGGTTGATTTTTCCTCCATGGTTTATGGTTTGATTAAAAGAAGACTTTTGACAGTATACTCTTGTTTTCAAAGGTTCTTTGTCAAATTCGCTAGATTTGTTTTGGATATAACGTTTGACGTGATGAAGGAATACTCGATGAGATTTGAAGAGTTGACGATTGATGTATAAAAACTTATTTCTCTTGATGAATTTGGAAAAACTAGGTTGTTGTTTCTTCAACGTGATGTTACGATAGAGGTTCTTTCTTCTCAGAATAAGGGGATTAGTCATGCATGAGTGATCAATGGTTTCCTTTGATTGATTTGGATTCAGTTGATTCTTGTTTTTGAAATTTTTTCAAATCTTACTTTATCAGAGTGAAGGTTTAGATGCCCCTTCATGACAAAGCGTGTCAAATGATATGGATAAAAGCTTCCCGATATGGAAACTGGATTTGACAATTTGAAAATCTTAAACAAGTGTTTTGAGATAGAAATCCATAAGATGGTAAAGGATTTTGTTGATACTGATGATGAAATCTCTGGATTATGATAGGAGAGATGTCCTCTATTGTACGATTTGTTTAGGATTCTGACAACTTTTGTTTTGACACAAATTGAGCTCAAGAAATAGTTTTAGTGGTTTGTTTGTCACTCTGGTTTGATGAAAAGTGGTTTTTTTTTTTTTTTTGATGAAAAAGGCTTCTAAAAATGTTTTCAAAATTTTCAAATTTTTCTCGGTTTTGCTCTCTGTTTTCCTGTTTTGGATCACGCGCTAGAACAGAGTCTACATGCGCTACTGAATTTACTTGATGCGCTAAAAGAATGAGCACACGCGCTGATCTGCCCCTAGACACGCGCTAAAGTTTTGACTGTTTAAAAAATGTTGTCTAACAGTTGAAAAACCTATGCGCTATCCTGAGTTTTCTAAGCGCTAACTTTTTGATTGTATGCACTAATGTTTCTATGCCACGCGCTAACCTGTTTCTTCTACGCGCTAAGGTTTGGACTGTTGAAAATTATTTTGGAATTAGTTTGAAAAAGCTACGCGCTATATTTGGCCGGTTACGCGCTAACTTTTAAACTCTATGCGCTAATTCTTGTTTCCTACACGCTATGCTGTTGTTGCCACGCGCTAGACTATTTTTCGTATGCGTTAAAGGAATTTATACTATTTTGCCTTATGATAAACGCTACTGTTTTAACTTCACGCGCTAATTTGAGGTTTGGATGCGCTAACAGAAGTCTTCCACGCGCTAAGATGTTGTTCTTATGCGCTAGACTGCCCTGATTTTTTCGTTTGGGTGATTTCTTGAGGATTTTGAATTTTGTTGAGAAATTTTCAAGTGTGATGGATGATTTTCTAAAGTAATAAATGCAAGCACGGCACAAAAAGTACAACCATTTTGCCTAATCTAGCAAAAAGTGTATGTTCAGCGAGGATGTGTTCAAATCTCCAATGTTTTAACAGGTTTGGATACAAGTAATACACTTTAGAAAGACTCTTCAGTCAAGGGTTATAAATAACATCATAGCCCACTAGTCTCGATACTCCGTCAGCTCAAACAGCCGTGTCACCCCCTAGAGGGTGCCCGTTTTTTTGCCTTTTGCCAGAAATTAACTCAAAGTGAATTGCTTCACAGTTGAGTAGTTATCTTGGGAGATATATGGTGAGTAATCTTGGGGGTGGATTCTTCCCCACCCTTGCACTATGATGTTATAAATGTCTGGTTACTGACTCGGCTCAAAGTTTCTATTTCTATGGTTCGTAATCAGGCTTCCCGTTTGGCCGTCAGTGATAAACTCCCTCAGGAGGCTTCCCAACCTTTAGAACAAAGGCTTTACGTATCTCAAGGATACTGGGGGAAGGTTAATCACTGCGCGCAACCGTTGAAAAGGACTTTCGTCACTTTCCACATTTGATTATAGTGGGTTGGAATTCTTGGCGTCAAAGTCATTCCCCACTTAGGTCATTCCCTTCACACTGGCCATAAATGGCTTTAAGAGTTGATTGCAACTCCTCGGGAAGGCAGGCCTGCTATAGGTTTTAATACTTGAATTACTAAAAGCTGTAAGAGTGGTCTGGATTTTTGATCACCTAGTTAAGGGGAGAGCATATTCCTTCCACTTTCGAGATAGAGCAATCAATTGGGTTTGTTTTATCCTTTCAAATCAGTGATTTGTTAAAATCTAGGCGGAGATGTTGCTCCACAAAAACATGGTGTTCATTTTACCTTAAAAGAATGATTTTTTGATCTATGGAAAGGAAATGGTCAACAAAGCAAATTTTTGATTTTGTGGTCAACAAAAGAAATCATTTTTAAAATAAAATTCCCCACTCTACCTGCAAGAAACTGTTAGAATCCTGCAAGCAAAAAAAAAAAAAAAAAAAGAAAATGTTAGATGATCTGGGGGACTTTTACAAGTCTAAAATTTCAGTTCGGTTACAATAAAATTTTAGTCCTCTGTCTCTGATGCGCTACAGAATGGACTGTACGCGCTACAATAAAAACTAGATGCGCTACACTGATGTTCCTTTGCGCTATACTCTTGCTTGGATGTGCTACTTTGTGAATTGGAAGCGTTGCTCTGTTCCTTTTCTTTCTCCTGCACTTAGTTCTACAGGAAAATTTGAAATATGATGCGCTAACATTTGAGTTTTACGCGCTGGATGATGGGCTATAAGCGCTGAAATGGGGATCTGATGCGCTAATATGTTTATTAGATGCGCTACTCTGTGTTTTGCCCACGTCGAGACCTACAAGAAATTTTCAGCTAAAGTCATGCGCTAAAGAAAGGTCTTTACGTGCTATAGTATGGATCCCACGCGCTAAACAGTGAGTGGGATGCGCTAGACTGTTAATCGGATGCGCTATGGAATGTTTCCGATGCGCCGATTCCTATTTCCCGCGGACCTGCAAAAGTCATTAATTTGAAAAACCAATTTATTATTTGGGGTCGAGCCCCATGGTGGGCGCCAGAAATGTATGCGGGAAAAATGGGCTGATAAAACTCAATATGTGAAAATATTGTTAGAAACTAGTCCACACACACACACAAGACTTCTTGGTGCAAGCTATGGAGTAATAACGTATTACTCAGCTTCCCAAGGAGGGTCCCATGGTTCTCTATCTCACAATGTCCCTCAAACCAATGTTTTGCTCTCAGATCACTGAGCAAAATGGTTCAGGGATGGCAAATGTAAGAACGAGGGATGCTCTGATAGATTTTAGTATGAGATGCATTATAGGCTAGGTATGATTCTAAAATGCAATAAACTAAATGATAAGATGACAAGATTAGTATGAATACTATCCTAGCATACTATATTTAATCTATGATTGAACTAAAATGGTAAAGGAATTACTCTAAACATGCATATTTAGTCTAATTCTTGATCTAAAAGAGGCTAAATGATGAGCATATATGAAATGAGAAAGCTTGAAAGAATTTGAGCATAAGTGTAATGCTTCAAATTTGAAAGATGGTTGTTAAGAATGGAGGAATGAGAGCTCTATTTATAGCAAAAACAGGGCAATGGATGGTAAGGATTGAATAGTTTAATCAAGGGTTGAGTTTGAAAGTTGGGGATCCATGTGCACAATTGACACCAACAAAATGGTGACAAGTGTCAATATAGGATTGGGTTGAGAGAAGGGGTTGGAGGCATTAAAGGCCTAAGAAGACCTCATGGTTATCTAAAGGCTAAGGGTCAAGTCTAAATTAAGATTACCCACTGGATTAAGAGTTAATCCAAGGATAAACCTTTGTGCAAATGATTAAGAGATAATCATGGTCAAAGCATTAAAGGCCTGATGAGACCCTTGGGTTGGATGAAGGTTGAGTCAAAACAAATGTTTTAACCATGTAGGAGGGTTTGAGTTAACCATTAATGGTTATTGGAGACTTTGTGGATTAAGTGGTTGAAGGTTGAAAGCCTTCAATGGTTATCAAAGACTTTGAGCCATTTAGTGGTTGAAGGTTGAAAGCCTTTAATGGTTATCAAAGACTTTGAGGGTTTGAGAAGTGACTTCCCTTTGCTTAGGGATGTGACAAAGTTTAGAGGAGGCGTTAGGTTAATTAGAAGCGATTAGAAGATTCTAGAAGGGATTAGAAAGGGGTTTAGGAAGGCAAGTGAGAGATGTAGGATTTTGCAAGTGGATGGAGGGATAATAGGATTTAATTGAAATAAATGATTTAATTCAATTTGGTTGCAATTAAATAAATTATATTTATTTAATTTAGGATAACTATTTAATTAAATTTGAATTTAATTAAAAGTGGATAGGGGGGATTTAATTGAATAAAATGATTTATTCATTAAATGGGTATAGTGAATTTTATTTAAATAAATTGAGTAATTTACTTAATTAAATAGAGGAATGTGGATAATTTAATTAAATTGGATTTAATCAAATAGAGAAATGAACATAAAATATTCATTTAGGAATATGGTCATTTTTATACGTCTACACTTAGCATATAATGTCAAAGTTTTTGTGAACAAAAGACAACGACTAGACATGCTTTTTCCATAGGTGAGTAATTGAGCTCATATCCTACTAGGGTTTGACGGATGTAGTAAATGACACATTCTTTTCCTTGATCATAGTGTTGGTAAATGAGTGCTCCCATTACAACTAGAGTAACTAAGATATACAAAAGGTATGGTCATTTTGGAATTGGTGACATTAACACTAGAGAATGGGCCAGATATTTTTTTATTTTGTCAAATGCTTGCTGACATTGAGCATCCCATTTAAATTTTGTAGCTTGTCTAAGAAGATATGTGAATGACTAACATTTATCTACAAGTTGTGCAATAAAGCATCTAATAGATTGTAGCTTTCCTTGGACACTACGTATATTCTTCAATGTTTTTGGTGGAGGCATTTCTACTATTGCTTTGACTTTCTTAGGATCTACTTATATACCACACCTATAAACTATGAAGCATGCTAGAAGTTTTCCTGATGTAACTCCAAACCCATGCTTTTTGGGATTGAGGCATAACTTGTACTTAGTCAGACATTCAAAGATTTGTTCAAGAATAGTTGGATTTTTGCTTTGGTTTTGGATTTACCTAGTATGCCATCTATATAATCCTCCAGTATCTTATGCATGTATATTACTGTCATGACATACTAATATATGGTTCCTGCATTCTTGAGACCAAAGGGCATGACCTGATAACAAAAAGGTCCCCATGAAGTGGTGAATGTTGTTTTATGCAGAACATCCTCTACAATTTTTATTTGGTTGTATCGTGAAAAACCACCCATAAGGGAAATCATTTCATGTTCCACTGTTAAATCAATAAGAATATCAATGTTGGGAAGTGAAAAATCATCTTTGGGACAAACTTTATTGAGATCTTTGAAATTAGTACAAACTCAAATATCCCTATTGGGTTTGGACACAAGTGCCATATTGGAAATCCATTCTAAATAATCAATTGGTTGGATGAACTTGATTTCTAACAATTTTTCCAACTCTTCTTTGACTAATAATGCAATTCGAGGATGTATCTTTCTGAGCTTTTGTTTAACAGGTTTAACATTTGGACCAATGACCAAGTGATGCACTACAATCTCAGGATCAAGCCTAGACATGTCTGCATAATACCATGCAAAGTTGATGTGCCACTTATGGAGGATTTAGAGGAATACTCGAAACTCTTCATCAAACAGGGATGTTGCCACATAAGCGATTTGGGGTTTTTCTGCAATTCCCAAGTTAACTTATCTTGTCTCATCAATGAGAATTGGGGATTATCAGGAACCTATATGTTAATCAGAGGAATAGGGGAGTCCTCATTTTGTAGTGCCTTAGAGAGGTTTTCGCCAGAAGATACACCCTTTATTTTTACTTTTTTAGGATCTATAAGTACCTTAGAAAGGTTTTCACTAGAAGACACTGGATTTTTTGTTTCTTATTTCACTTTTGTGGTTAAGGATCCCCTCTTCCCTAAGGTATCCTAGAGGGTCCAACTTATATGCTATGTTCTAAGGTAATTGATAATATGGTGCACACTTAGTTTCCCCCAAGAATTGTAAGAGTGTTACATCATTATAGAATATATCAAGGTGTGCAATAGTTTGAACCTAATCAATGAGTTTGGGATAGGGAAGGGGAAGGTCAAGTAAAAGAATAGATGTGTCAATTATCAAAGAGGGTAGATGTGCCAAAGGTCAAGGAGCTATCCATGTCATTGCACCCTTGTTTGATAACCTCATCAAGTATGTCCTCGATATTAACCAAAATGTTTTCATTGTTTCCAGATGTGCTCTCCCAAGTTGAGGCTTCATGAGAGGAATGTCCAAAACCAAACCCTTAATGGTGAACATTTGGAACTGGGTCAATATGTCTTCTGATTCCATGTTCTTCTTGTCCTAATCCTCTACCTTGGTAATCCAATTTAATGGTAGCCAATTTGTGACCTACTGGGTATTTCTCTTTGAAGTGATTCGGGTGGGTATCATTGTCCACAACATCTTTGAAAATCCATTGGTTGATATCTCCTTCAATAACCTCATGATTGAGTTCACCATGAGATTGAAATGTAGTAGTACCACACATTCTAACCACATGATCTCTCTTCTTTTTCTCTTTGGTAGGTTTCCCATGAGCATAAGGATCTAGGGGTAGTGCACCCACTGTAAGGGTTCCTTGTAAATCATATTCACCACAACTGACATTGTTCATATTGAGTTTGGATAAGGCAAATGAGATAGAAGTTTTTTCTTTATCAGTAGTAAGTATGGAATCAGGGTCAAGATATGAGGATGATGGATTATCTTGAGATATTTTGATGTCGATGCTTGGACAATGATAGGAATATGGTGAAAATACCTTAAGAGCATGACAATACTCAAATGGTTGAGTGTCACCATGAATGGTGATTTCACAACCTTGATATGGAAACTTGAGATATTGATGGTAAGTGGATGACACAACCTACATGGCATGGATCCATTGCCGACCAATGAGGATATTAAATGGAATACCAAGATCAATGACATGGTAAAGCATGTCCTATGTTTCTGAGCCCACCTGAATTGGAAGGTTGATCATCCCTACTGAGCTTCTCTACAATATCATATGCCTTAATAGTGATGCATTGATTATGAAAATCTGTGACATTGTACACCACTTGCATAACAAATTTCAATGTATAAAGATTTAGGGGAGAACCATTATCAATCAAGAGTCTCTTTACTTTGTAATACTTGATAATGACCTTGATATTAAGTGGACCGATGTGATTAGGATCAAGAACCATAATATCAGATTGGGTAAACCCGAGATGGTATGTGGTAGATAAATGTGCTACCAAAGCTTGGAATTATTGGAAACGTGAATCTCTTGCAATGCACGGTTAATAATCTTCTAATTAGTAGGTGATGCTTTTAGCAAATCTAAAATGGAGATTTGCATAGGGGTCATCCCTAAGTGCTCAATAATGTTGTACTGCATAGACATAAGAGTTTGAGGTGTGGTAGGAGATGGAGCTCCAAGGACCATCATATGAGCTCTTCTAGTGGTTGCAACACATTGAGTATTGACTCCTTTGACACATATCATATTGACATGATCTTATAACTAGGTAACACAACCTATCGTACTACCATAGTCAAATGAAATATTTTTATTGTTGATGTTATTGGTTGTATGAGATTGACCTGCATTGGATGTACTATCCTCTCCTTGATGTTTGGGAAGAGCATCTTTATACATACCTAGGTTTGCATTAGGTGACTTTCCTATAGTAGGGTTAGCATCGATTTTTCCTTGGTCAATAATATCTTTTTACTTGATGCTTAAGATTCATACACGTGTTCATCACATGACCCTTGACATGATGATAAGCGCCATACTCATTCTCTTTATACCAATCAAGCTTGGGTTTGGACTCACCAAATGGTATCATTTGTCGATAAACAACCTTATTATGGTGCTCCATGCATTTGAAGATCACATCCAAGGGTCCCCCCATGGGTGTAAACTGATGTCTTAGATTATTATAATTTTTTTATCGTGGGGGAGCTTGAGAAACATTGATGGAATTTGTATGATAAGTTTTCAAATTTGATGTCTATGTTTGAAGATTATGGTAAGCCCGAGGTGGCAGAGTGACATGTATTGTTGGTGATAGACTAGTATACAATTGCTGATTAGAATAGGTTTTTGTAGGTGGTGGTTTTGCGGTGACAACCATTTGAACTATCTTAGAATTATTGACCCCATCTCCCAGAAAATTCTTGTTTTTGTTCCAATAACTTTGTTTGTCACCAGTTGGTTTGTTAGAAGACTCTTTATAGATTTTGATGATTCCTTCACCAATCAAAGCCTTTTCTACTGGTGGTCCTTTAGACATTATATCCTTTAATTTAACTACACAGTTTAATCGAATATGATATGCAAGCTTCAGATGTAAATTACTAATGAATATTGGAACCAATTGAGTATCGGGCATTGCACAAGGGAGATGACCAACAAGTGATCTCCATCTTTGGATATAATCCAAGAGACTTTCACCTCCTTTCTATTTGGCTTGACAAAGATCAAGCATGGAAATATCATTTTCCTCATTGTAATGATAATGGGCCACAAATCTCTGATAATTTTGCGAATGTAGTGATAACGCCAAACGACAACTTAGAAAACCATTCTAGAGATGGACCACTAAGACTCTTGGGAAACATACATAGGAGATAGTTATGGCAATATGCAACCTCTTGACAAGCCATATAGAATTCCTTGATGTGATGATGTGGATCACCTTTCCCCTTATATTTATCAAATTTTGGAGTTTCAAAATCTTTGGGGAATGACATTGATGTTATTGACTTATCAAACAGATATTGGAAAAGCTCATCAAATTTAAAGACTTTCTTAGAATTATTGTCTTGTAAAGTTTTAAGAGATTCCTTCATTTATTCCCATTAAGTGTTGATTGGAAATGACTCAAGAGATGGTGTAGTTGGTTGATAAAGCAGTGTTTAATATTCCATTTGAGATGGATGAACATAACTTGGTTGTTGTTGCAGGTATTGATAGCTTGTCATATTCTGATAAACAAGACATTTTGTTAAACAAAAGGTGGTTGTTGTTGTTGATATTGGGGTGGTCAAGAGTAAGTTGCCACATTCTATTGTGAAGGAATATATTGTTTTTAATACTACACATTTTGAGGTTGTTGAATTTGATGAATACCACATGCAGATAACTACCTCTAGTATAGATGGGATGTGACACGTTAGGTTGTTATGTATTATACAATGGAGGATTTTGACTATTGCCACTTGGTAACTGTTGAACATTTGGAATAATATAATATGAAGATGGATCTTGTAAGTAATTGAATCATGGTTGTGAAACAATAGGTGGTACAGTCACTTGAGGTTGATGTTGAAATGTACTAGCAACCTATGGTATAGATTATATAGGTGGGGGAACAAATGATGGTTGTACTATATAAATCATGCTCCTAGTCATAGCTTGTGTAATAGGTGGCAGAGGATAACTTGACATTCTTGTGGTCCAAGTTGGTGTTTGTGTAGAAGGTAAATTCATGGTCTTGTGATTGTATTGATAAAAGGAGCAGTATGTACTACGTTGGAAGTCATGGGAATTCGAGTGACCATGGGAATCGAAGTAAGAAGTTGTGTAGATGGTGCAACAATTGGTACATTGTAAATAAATCCCTTTGAGGCTGGAGATGGCATAAGACCTGATGAAGTGTCATAGAAAGGTTGATAATGTCTTTCCATCATACCCATAGGTGGTAATCCCATAGATAGAAGTGGGGATATTTTGTTGTGGTCCATTATTGAAGTTTGAATGGAAAGTAGCACTGTTGGGGATTGTTGTGAAGGTACTTGCTATTGAGGTGACCCTTGCAGATTAGCAATCATAGGTTTATCAGGTGACACAATGGTCATACCTTGGGCAACCATATTAGCAAAGATTATATTTTTGCAACTTTTAATGATCTCATCCACCATTTGAGCATTATCTGGATTTGAGAGGAATTGATCAACAAGACTAACTGGGACATTGGTCTTATCTAGTTGATTAACCGTAGTCTCTTTAAAAACTACTAGATTAAGTGGATCAAAACCAACAATGACACTTTCTGACATAATAGGATTGGCACCCAAAACAGGATTCGGTTGTGGGTCAGAAATCGCTACTCCTAACTAGGAAAGTTGTTGTTCCATCATTTGTCTAGATCAGGACTGAGTGATGATGAACATGAAATATGAAATGAAAAGATATGATAACAAAAAACACTTTAAAGTCAAGGATTGGATTAACTGATTGATTTGATCAAACTGGCAAAATGATAGATGAGATGATTGATTAGGATGATTTGGTACTCAAATTGCAAATGAATGTGTCTAATTGAAAAATATGTCTTTGAAGCTACTCAAGAGGATGCACTTAAGTATCAAGATGGACTAATGCAAACCAAACCTCTAGCTCGAGGTGACAAGGCCACAATGATGCAAAATACTAAACTCTATAGATGATATAATCAAATAGCTAGTGATGATAGTCACTAAAAAAGGATGTAGACTTTGCAATTTTTGGAATATGAGACCAAGGATGAAAAAGGATCAATTTTTGATTTGATTTGATGAACTGGTTAGATGATTGACTTGAAAAAAGGGACAACTGATTTGATGAGATGGAATAAAGGATCGATTAACTCAACTCAACTATATTAGATGACAAATTCAAGACAAAAGGATATGGGGTAAACCAATTGATGGCATGATTGATTGGATTAAAATATTTGATGTAACTGAAAGATTAATCCCTAATTTAGGAAAAGGTGCGATGATGAGATAATGACAACACAAGATGATGAAGGATGAAAACTAGTAATAATAATGACACAAGATTGAAATTATAACCAAGATAATGACTCAAAAGCTAGGATGATCAAGATGATGGGACCAATCAGATAATGATAGCACAAATGGATGTAGACCAAGTTTGGATGATTAGAAAACTCGTGGAAATAGATGAGCGGACCTAATGATGGAAAAATTTGGACAAATGGAAATCCTGCCACTTCTAGGTGTAAACCCCATGTTTCTATAGGTAATTCTGTGGTTTCAAGCAACAAACTTGCGGTTGCTAACCAGGTAAGATGATGAAAATGAAGATTTCAGACTGCAAACTCACTATTTATGGGTGACCTTGGACTTATTTTTTGGCAAAATATTTGAGTGGCACAAAAACACATCAAGCATAAATGCAAAATTTATGACTCAACTAAAATAATGAGGGCCTAAAGCAGCCCAGGTGTTTACAATTATTGGTCAAAATGTGAAGACAAAATAGACAAAACATCCTAAAGCGTAGAATACAGATACAACTTGTTGATTCCCCACTTGGATTTCTCTATATACTGAGTCAAAGCAAGCAAAAAGAGATTTTGGAGGTAGTGGCTCCCCCTTACATGACACACTTTTCAGGTGCACCAAAATCTCATACCTCGAAGATCCAAAGATCTTGTCAACTGAGGGACATCTGTCTCAACAATGAACAATATGAATTGGGGCATCTTCAGAGGTCCAACCTCCTGTACCGACAAGTATCAAAATTTTTGGGCTACTAAAAACATTGGTTTGTAGTGGGCGAACTTTCAGGTTAAATCTAGTGGCTATACATGCAGCAGATAACTCATTTAAGAGATATCCCAACTTGTAGAACACATATTTTTATGCATCTGCCACACAAACAAAAGAGGATTTTGACTTACATCAAGACCACAAACGTATTTTCATGTAGATACTAAGGGAAACCATTGATATAATGCATTTGCACTAATGATTATGGCTTTTGCCAAAATCATGAATATTTAAATAGCAGACCGAAATAAAGTACCACTTGGGCCGTTCCCTCTCACCCGACCTTAATGGCTTCTTGGGAGGTAGACCCTCTAATAAAAAATAAAAATTTGAGCATCGCTAACACTTTACTCTTGCACCTAGGACCATGAAAGCCAGGGGAGAGGATAGTGTTAGCAGTAGGTCCACTGACATGCACAAGTGCACCAAACATGGAATAAAAGGGTTCAACTTCTTATGAAATTGAAGTGTTTTATAACTAAGAGAAGAGATGATGTAAATTTTAAACCTAAAGATTATTTAAAAATAAACACCCCTCTTTAGTGGTCCTATAATAAACTAGTTAGCGTTTGAGTTGTGGGGTCTTTGAAAAGCGATGGAGCTACACAAACAAAAAACGTTAGCAAGTTATCAACAAACTGAGAAAATTTAAATTTGATAAAATGATAGAAAATAAAAACATAGAGCATTCCCACCACTTCACAAGGAAATCTTGATATTTTAAGAAATTGAAATTGAGATGAAACAAAGTTTTGTCGAGGTGGAAATTCACTTGTATTCTTGCATTTTTTCCTATAAGTGTAAAAAATCACAATAAAACACACTAAAACAACAAAGAACATGAGATGGACCCATGAAGTGAGTCCCACTGGGTATGACATAAATGTGTGAGTGAAAATATGTGCAAATAAAATGATTGAAATACTAAGTTAACAATCTAATTAAAACACAATTCAATCAAACACTCAAGATAAGGATGCTTAAGAAGGAAAATTAGCTTAAATAAAAATCAAGCAATTAAAATGCAAACCAATAACCCTTCGATTTGATGGTCCTTTTATTGGATGTGTAATCAATCTATGCTTCCAAGGGTTCTTGAATGTGCTCCATGATGGTTGGATATGCAAAAACTTAAGCTAAATTGGATGCAAATTATATGGATGTGTGTAATGAAATTGGTATTATAATAGTATGATAGCATGAAAGTGGATGGATTGTGACGGAAAATGAGGTGATTAAATAGGCCAAGATGGGAGAAGAGGAGGCATGAAAATGAGACACTTGACCTTGAGAAGGGCAAGTGTCATGGATGAAAGTGACAAGTGTCCTTGAGAAGGGAAAGTGTCATGAAAAATAATGACAAGTGTCCTTGAGGACACATGCCTATTTGGGAGAGAGACACTCAAATAGGAAGGCTCTATTCCAAATATGAAGATATTTTAAAATATCAAGATAATTCATGGATGGAAATGACAAGTGTCCTTGAGAAGGGCAAGTATCATGGAAAATAATTACAAGTGTCCTTAAGGACATGTGCCTATTTGGGAGAGATACACTCAAACGGGAAGGTTCTATTCTAAAATGAAGATTTTCCAAATATCAAAATAATTCATGGATGAAAATGACTGTTGGCCGACACATTTTTTTAGTGTTTGCCACCAATGCCAAAGGGGGAGTTTGTTGGCATTTTGGTGCATTTTGTATGGCCGATGAATGAAATGGTTGTCATTGTTGACAACATCATATTCTGAGTCTTCATAGTCCATTGGTAAAGAATTAAAGGATAAATGGTAAAGAACAAGAGTTCTTAGTCCTATCGACAACAAGTTAACTGACTAAGCAGAGTGTAGATTGGCTAAGCAATGAGTAGACCGGTATAAAAAGGTTAACCGGCTAAGTAGAGTATAGACTAGTAATAAGTGTGTAAATAGGGTAAGTAGAGTGTAGACCAACCAAGCAGTGACTAGACCGACACACAAGAGGTCAACCGACTAAGCAGTCAACAGATCGGTACACAAGAGGATAATCGGCTAAGTAGATAATACACCAGTATACACGAGGTAACAAGTTAGGCAAAATTTGATTGGTACACCGACATAATAGGAGTCTCAACTGATAGACTTGGAAATGTCCACTTAACATCTAGTTGAACTGACAGTCAATCGACGAACTTATCGGCATGAACAACTATCTTGATTGATATTCCCGGAATAATTTCTGGAGAGTAATTTAAGGTGCAATAACAAAATTTTGAATTTTTATTTTGGAGGAAAATTTGGCACCAGAACCAAAGGCTAATATATTCACATAATTCATTTTGATTATGTTGTTGTTCATGTGAAAGAAATCCGTGAAAGTGAAAACAGGGGGAGCATAACAGAGTGCAAGTGAAAGAGGTATGAAATGGTGAAGCCAACACTAATTAGTAGAACATAGTATGTAGAGTGGATCTATGAGACAGAGGTACTATCATCAGATAGACCATTCATCCTTGTTGCCTTCTAACAATTAAATCATTGCAAATCCCTTAATAGGGTGAACCTTAACCGGTTCTTTATGTAAAATCTCTTAACAATGTCACTTCAAATAAGAAGTTGTAAAATCCTCTAGCAAGGTGAACTTTAACAAGTTCTAAGGTATTCTTAACCGGATACCAATCACTTCTAATAGGGTGATGTTCTTAGAAAGAACAAATTGTAAGCTCTTAAGAGGGCACTCTTTTTCAATGCAGTAAGTGAGATTATGGGTTATCCCCATCGTTGTTTTCTCCCTCTAATCGAGGGTTTCCATGTATAATTGCCTATGTTATGTGATACTTATGTGTGCATGCAAATCTATTTTCTTTGATATTATTTACTTTCATGATTTATAAAATGTTTAAGACAATATGAAGGATAGTTACAGACCAATTAGTTTGAATGGTTGAATTATGAGTAATTGCTTTGATTGATTCACCCCCCTCTCAGTCACTGGTTAAATACTAACAATTGGTATCAGAGATTTGGTCCTTTGAAGAAAAGCTTGACAACATGAGGAAAAAGATTATGGAAGAATACCGATATCAGAAGCAGATTGATGAAACAAATGAAATTATTGCTTAGCTGAAAGAGAGAATGAGAAAATCACTTGCTAAAAGAAAGGAACTAACTCTACAACTAAATGAGAGTCAGGATATCATAGATCAACTTTCTGAACAAAGTGGATCTAAAGAATCAGAAGAATCAGTCTTAGATTTGATGGAAAAGAACAAAAGGTTGTTTGAAGAAATCACAAATCTAAAAAGAGAGTATGAAAGTCAGGCCCTGAGAATGACTGAAATACTAGAAGTTAATAGGATAGAAGATGAAAGAAAAAGAGAAGCAGAAGAAGCTTTGTCAAAACTTGAAAGAGACAAAAGGATTGCTAAAGAATCCCTAAGAGAAAATGATGCAATCATCATTGAAAAAGATGAAGAAATCCGAATTCTCACTCTGGAGAATGAATACATACATGTGCATCTGTATGATAACACAGATGAAAAGGAGAATATGATGAAAGAGATTGAACAACTCACAAATGAGTTGAAAGCTGCAAATGAGAGAAATGAAAAGCTGAGGAAATTTAATGAGAGCTCTAAGAAGATAGATAAACAATTGAAAGCTCAAGGGAGAACAAAGGAAACGACCAATCTTGGTTACTCTAGTACAAGTCCTATGGAAACTGGAGAATTATCTAAATCCAAAAGGATGAAGGATGATGAAAGGAACTATTCAGGAATGTAGGGTATGAATTTTTCTAAATCTTCTTGCAAACATTGTGGTAAACCGGGTCATAAGTCTGATGTCTATAGAAATCAATTGGTTAGTCAAAAGAAGTCTTTCACCTTCGATGGTTATTTCTATAATTGTCACAAGTATGGTCACACTGCTTATAAGTGTAGATCTTGATCTAGCAACATGTATAACAAAAGAAGCTTTAATGAATATTGTTTTACATGCAATAAATATAGACACAAAGTTGAAGAATGCATGTTCAAGTCAAATATATCAAGATCACCATTCAAACCGGTTAGTTCTAATAAAAGGA
Organism: Cryptomeria japonica; assembly: GCF_030272615.1. Taxonomy (NCBI): domain Eukaryota; kingdom Viridiplantae; phylum Streptophyta; class Pinopsida; order Cupressales; family Cupressaceae; genus Cryptomeria; species Cryptomeria japonica. The sequence goes on from NC_081405.1 coordinate 523,501,868, forward strand.
GTAATCAGTTCAATACCACCTATTCCATTTGAGGTAACTTTGGTCATGGTAGAATAAATTGTAGAATGAGAATGGGTCAGAGAAATAATGCAGGACCATGGAGGACAACTGGTATGGCATTTTTTAATTGCCATAAAATCAGTCACTTATCTAGAGAATGTAGGAATCGATCCTACAACCAGTCTGAAGACAAGAACTAGTTTGACAAGAAGAAAGGGGAAAATGACTTTAAAGGGAAGAAGACAATTGAAGAGGTGAGGAATGAAATGAAAAAGACATGGATTAAGAAGGAAGAAAGAAAAGAAGGAGAGAATCCTTCTGAAACTAAGTCATCATCCACCAGTGATGACAGTTCCTCTTCAAACTAGGTATAGCGATGCTCAGGGGGAGCACATATGGTAAGATCATTTTTTTGAATCCCCTTAAATGATATAAGGTTACATCTATTCTGCATAGTTGAGATGCATAAAAGTTAGTCTAAATTTCTTGTTTGATAAATGTCTTGCAGGTTAGTTGTTGGTGTATCGGTATCGGTAACAAGCAATCGGTAAAAGGTAAATCGATGTACCTTAACTTGTAAGATTTTTTAACTAACCATTGTATCATAACACCGATAAAATCTCAATGGATAAATAAGGAAATGAAAATACATTTCACTTACCCTGATTTCTTGTGAACATTCTCGAGCTCTTGTGTGACGAAAGGTGATTGAAATCTTGTTAGTGATATTTGTGCAGAGAGATCAAGCAGCATGATAGTGGTGTTTTGTATTCCTGAGGAGAAGGTATTCAAATCCCGTTTGAGAAAAAAATATTGAAAGTTCATCATGGCAGTGTCTATATAGATTCTTGTGTTGGTTGAAGCTATTAAAGAACCTCAACCCAAGTTCAAGTTGCATCCAATGAAAGCTGGTGAGATCGACATGACCGGTGCCTTATCATTTGTGCCCTCTAATGTGTTATTGGTGGAAGATATTCACTCCTACATCCATTGCAAGCTTGAAGAACTTGGAAACAAATTCATTCGAAATGAATTTAAAGGGTTCTATGATAATGATCTGTTGAAGGAAAAATATTTACTTTTGAAGACCAAGGGTTTGTCGAATGTTTTTGACTTTCCTGATCAGTTTCATGCCGATTGGGTTAGGTATCTATTAAGGAGAGTACATGATCAATTCTTATGGCTGGAAGCTCAAGCACCGATCAAGATCACAAAGGATGTGACTCAAAGAGTGACAGGGTTTAGTGCAACCAGTGAAGCACTAACCCTAATAAAAATTTCATCAACTGAAGTCACTCGGTTAATCAAATCCCGATGTGATAGGAGAGCAATGATAATTTCTCACATTGAGGATGTTGAAGTAAAATTTGCTTCTATAGTGATGGGTTATAGGGTTTATCAATCAAGTTAGATGAACAGTGTGCCAAGTAGTGCTATATATGCTTCCTATCGAATCATCAAGGAGGATGCAACATATAATATTTATGAGATGATCAGAAGCCAATTTCTGGTGAACATGGAGAGAATCAAGAAGGACAAGAAGCAATCTTTAAAATATGGCTCACTACTAGTATATATATATTTTTAGGTGCAAAACTTGTTTCTCGGCAAGGATAATATAGTATGGTCTAAAGAAAAACCTATCATGGGTCAGATAGGTGAAATGATTATGGATTTAGGAGATAGGTTTGGAGAAACAATGTGGGGATATTTTAAGGAATTTCAAATCAGGATGCACAAAAGGGAAAGAATACCAACTGACATAGTACAGAAGTACAAAGATAACATTTGCTTTCTTGTAGACGCAAATTGTTGCATTATTCAAGCAATTCAACCCATAACCTTTTGGGTTCCACCTATGGGCTATGAGGTCGCAACAAACCTTGTTAAAGTTCATGCAAACATGCTACTGTCTAAACTAGTAGACACAGGGGGCAAAGAGATTTGGAACTTGTGAGGAGGCAAGCTTCAAAATAAAACATGAACTTAAGGAGCCAATCATACAAAGAAAAGTAAGAAAAATGATTGATACCCTAGACAAAAAAATATGGAGGTGAAGCATCCTGTGCCACTATCTCCACCAGTACTAATGAACAAACAAGGGCTAAACCTAATAAAGATGAAGAACCAACAAGAGAAAGGAAGAAAGTGTCAAAGACAACCCAAGGGGACTGCAACTAGCAAGCCAACAACATATACAAAGGAAAAGGACATATGTAATCCTAAATCTTCCCCAAGTAAAAGTAGACCGGTAGGAGTAACTTATACTAGAAAGAAAAAGAGGGAAGGAAAAGTTGATACAAAGGCTGAAAAGAAGCTGAAAAAGGATGAAAAAGAGGGTGATAACACCGACATCCAATCAGATGTGGAAATTAAGGAGGTTAGAAGAAGTGGAAGAAACATAGCTCCAACAGTTAATGAATTGGTCCATGGGATCAAAGAATATGGAGGTCTGTTTGGTGTTGGCAGAAAATATTCCCTCTGTAATGAAGAAGACAAAAGAAGAATTGAAGGAATTGAAGAAGCCCCGATCTGGAACTTGCACAAGTTTTGTATAACTCCCAATGAATTATATGGAATAATTCCATCAGATTTGTAGAATCAAATTGAAGGGAGATGGAAAACAACTCTAGCTATTGAGAAAGAGCACATGATAAAAGAAATCATGGAAGTGCAACATGATTTAGATCTTGATCAAGCTTCACTAGTGGCTCAAGCATGCATTCAACATTTTAAGATAAGAAATAGAACAGGGAGAATGGCTATAGGTGAAGTTGAAGTTGTACATGAAGAAAGTGTTGCCTTGTGGAAAACAATCATGAATCAACAAAAGGAAGCTGAAGAAGAAACAAAAAAGGGAAACAAATAGGATCAAAGTGCAGCTGCCCTTGACAAAGGGAAAGGTAAAGAAAAAGACTCTACTAAAGGTTTTGATGTTTTCTCAGTTGATGAGATCATAGGAAATATTGTGTCAAACATTCCCAATCTGACAAAGGATGTCGAGAAACCGATTCATACTACACTGGTGAAGGGAGCTGATCAAACTAAGCATCTTGGTAAAGATGAGGTGACAATTGAAGACATTCCTTATGAAAATACACCTCATAGAACTTTAGTGACACCAATCCTATTCTATCAGAAAAAGGCAAAGAGGAAGAGAAGAAAATAAAAGATAAGAAAGCAGTGATGGATACTCCTTTGACAAAGAGGAAGTTAGACTTAGAAAAGGAAAGTGAAAAGAAGAAAGTAAAACTCACCACCATAGCCAGTTTTGAGGTTGAGAATGTAGAAAAGGAAGATGAAACAATAGAGGAAGAATCATTCATTCATATAAAGAAAATGACCCCCAAGCAATTAATGAAAGTCTTAGAAAAACTGAGAATCCAAGATGAAAAGGCTAAATTGAGAGCAAAGAAAAAGAAGGCAAGAATTCTCAATTCTGCCAAGACAATTCTATCTGACCTAATCCCTGACATTGTTGTTGATGACACTGCACCCACCATTGATCAGTTGGGCACTCTTGTAACAACAATCAGTTCAAAGGCAACCAATCTGGAGAAGGTTGTAGTAGGACAATTTGAATCAAAGAGAGGAGAAAAACTAATAGAACAAATATCAATTGGAAAAGTTGCCCTCTCCAACCGCACAGAAGAGGTCAAAAATATACTATAGGAAGTTGGCCAATTATTGGTCAAATCCTCAAGTTTTACTAATTTAATTAGAGATCTAGAAGATAAAAGAACTCAGACTCAAAGAAAAATTCAAGATCTGATAGGTTCTTTTGATCCTCTTACCAGCTCAGCAACAACTTTTAGTGGAAAGGTCAAACAACTAAATCATGAAATCAAAAGGTTGAAAGAAGAAGAGGACAAATGAGGTCTTAGCTTGTTAGAGCTATAGTGCTACCTAACACCAATTATTGATTTCATGTAAAGGAATATTAAAGAAGTAGAATCCCTCATAAGTGAACCTGACTGCAAGATAGTCGATGATATGGAGGTTTTTGTTACAGTTTTGCATGGACATTTCAACACCATGAAATAGGTAGAGCCTTCATGGGAATCCTCTTTGAAAGCAGCTCAAGAAAATTTCACAGAAATTTTTGCTTTACTTTCATGAATCATTTTGTATAGTCTTTTCCATTGATGTCAAAAGGGGGAGTTTTGTAGAGTTTGTATATTATGAATGAAATGAGGAGTAATAGGGGTTAGAAACCGACACATTTTTGTAGTGTTTTCTGCCAATGCAAAAGGGGGAGTTTTTTGGCCAACACATTTTTATAGTGTTTGCCACCAATGCCAAAGGGGGAGTTTGTTGGAATTTTGGTACATTTTGTATGACCGGTAAATGAAATGGTTGTCATTGTTGGCAACATCATCTTCTAAGTCTTCATAGTCCATCGATAAAGAAATAAAGGATAACCGGTAAAGAGCAAGAGTTCTTACTCCTATCGGTAGTGAGTTAACCAGATAAGAAGAGTGTAGATTGACTAAGTAGTGAGTAGACTAGTATACAGAGGTTAACTAGCTAAGCAGAGTATAGACTAGCTAAGCAGTATGTAGATAGGGTAAGTAGAGTGTAGACCGACTAAGCAGTGAGTAGACTGGCACACAGGAGATCAACCGACTAAGAAGTGAATAGATCGGTACACATGAGGATAATCGGCTAAGTAGATAATAGATCAGTATACAGAAGGTAACCGGTTAGGAAGAATTTGATCGATACACCAGAATAATAGGAGTCTCAACCGACAGACTTGGAAACATCCAGTTAACATCCAGTTGAATCGACAGTCAACTGGCGAACTTATTGATATCAATGACTGTCTTGACTGATATTCCTGAAATTATTTTTGGAGAGTAATTTAAGGTGAGGTAACAAAATTTTGAATCTTACTTTTGGAGGAAAATTTGGTGCCAGAACCAAAGGCTAATCTATTCATATAATTTATTTTGATTATGTTGTTGTTCATGTGAAAGAAGTCTGGGAAAGTGAAAACAGGGGGAGCAGAATGTCACAACCCTCCTTTATCACTGTTGGGATTTAAATATAATTCTATTATATTTTGATTAAGCTATTTAAATGATTGAATAAATGTTATAAAAGAATAAAATGAATACACACACACACACACTTGGAGAATATAATTCAAAAGGCATTATTTTATTTATTTATTTTCCACTCCCAATTATGGCACATGTTTTAGGAAGAATAAGAAGCTTCTAGATGAATCTCCACCACCTTGTATGTAACTCCCCCACTAAGTTTAATCAATTTGAATGAGTCCAATATTGGAAAAGAATCTCCTTTTTAATTAAATTTTCTAGATAGTGGAATAGAGGGATTTTTCTTATAAATGATATACAAGTTTTCAAAAATGGGAGTTGGTTATTCTTTGAAGAAATTCTTTCCTCAAATAATTGTTTTGGTAGTCATATTTCATTTTGGAGAATAGCTAAGGTTGTTTTGGAGAAATTTTTCCAAGCTTGAAGGATCAAGGAAAGCTAATTGAAGAATTCATAGGGGATCCTACATCGATTGCAAGTATCTAGGTTCTTTTAATTTAGTTATTTTATTTTATTTGAATCACGCATCTTATTCTTGCTGTGAATTAGATTAGTAAGAGTCTTGCTTCAATTCCTTGTTGAGAATTAGATTAGTAAAAATCTAGTTTCAACTCCTTGCTGAGAATTAGATTTATCTTGTTTTCAATTCCTTGTTGTGAATTGGCTTAATTTAATAAAATCTTGTTTTAGATACATGTTGTGATTTAGATTTGATGAATAAAATCTTGTTTTCAATTCCTTGTGAATTAGATTAATTTAATAAAACCTTGTTTAAGATACAGGCTGTGAATTAGATTTGATGAATAAAATCTTGCTCATATTCTTGTTGTGAATGAATCAATTTCTCCTATATGAATAAGTTAACTTCTTTGTGAACAGAAGACGTCTGATAACAAAATATAAATCTCAGTGTATTCATTATTCTCTATGGAAGCAAAATATAAGTCTGTCTCTGTGAATATTAGATTGAAAAACTAAATATAAATCCCTCTGTGTGAGCTTTGTATTTCTCAGCATAAACATCTACCTACTTCCTTGATAATCTGTGCATTGCTGGAGCAAATTATTTCTCTATTTCTCTGTAATATTTTCGTCCCTGGGATTAAATTTCTCACTCTTACATTAATATTTTTCTTTCCCTTATGCACATACCTGTTTATATATTCTCCTTTTATGCAATTTAATATTCTGGAAATTTAAGCCATATATATATATATATGTATATATATATATGTATATATATATATATATAAAATTTATATCATGTGAAAAGAATATAGTAAATGTTTCAAGGTGAATTTTAATATAAATATAAAAATAAAGATAAAACATGGCATTCGGAATTTTTTCCAAACATGCTTTGGGCTTCGTGCAGGGGAGGCAGCTAAGGTAACCGTCGGGGGGGGGGGGGGGGGGGGTTGTGGTACCCTCCACTACCCCTGTGGTCACTGTCATGATAGTGGCTGCAGGGGGAGTGGAGGGGCCCACAGCATCCCCTCACCTCTATGGGCCTGCACCTGTAGGACCGCAGGGGTGACGGGACCTGTGGGTCCCCACTCCGTTTTTTCATTAAATAGGATTCACATTTGTTGTATTTTTTTTAGTTTTTGAAAATTAAGAAAAAAGGGAAATTCGTTTATTTAATTAGTTTTCTTTTTATTATATATATAATAATTTGCAATTTTAAGTTTAACTTAGAAGAATTTATGAATAGTTGAGATCATTGTGTAGTTAAATTCATAATTAAATTATGTCTAGTAAATCTACAATTAATTTATCTTTAGTGAATTTCATAATTGTAAATTATATTATATTAAAATTTATAATTAGAGCTATTCAATCTATTTAAGATCCATTGGGGCACTTAGTTGGCATCTACCAATAAATTTATAACTATGTTTGAACCAAATGTCTAAGCTAAGTTCTATTTTTGGTACTAGTGACTTTATAAGCGATTATTCTTGCATGTAACTTACACTACCCTCACTTCATGCAATTTCTTATACATTAATTACATTTATTGACGTTTTCATCTCCATGCAAGTTATGTGTTTAATTATTAATATGCAAGTTTCATAATTGTCATCATTATGCAAGTTATGTTTCAAGTTTCAAATAATAAATAATTTTAGTTATGATTTTTATTCCGCGAAATTCATCAAGTAGTTTTTTTCAATTAATTAAGTTTTGCAATGTCTAAAATTTCCATGTTCAAGTCATAATCGTTTTCAAGCATGATGTTTATCATAAGTTAGAAAATTAAACAAAGGAAGTTGGAAAACCAAAACCTAGCAGCGTTCGGTATATACAGTGCCTTTGGGTCATGCTTACGAGTAATGTCGTCGTGTTGAACTACTTCACTTAACGCCTAATAAAGCTACATCAACGACATCTGTGGCATCATCCCTATAAATTGTTAGGGAGTAATAAGGACACTTGGAAGTTAAAATCCAAGGGGCAGGTAATCCCCCTTAGATTGATAATTTAATAAGATAATTCTAAAATGACCTTTCATCCACTGAGTTAAACCATAGTAAACTCCTATAGGGATGATGTGTGAAATTCTTTTTATGGAATTAACTTTTATCTCAAAAAATTGTTGTCGATTGACAATTGGTCAAGGGTGATGCTTATGATAAGAATTAGGATCTAGTTGTTTTTAGGCCACAAGCAATAGGCCATCTTGAGCCTTAGCTTAAGCACTACCACCATGGGTAGAAACTGCAGAGAAACTATCTGGGACATTGACCCTAGAAAGGGTTGTGTACCCAGTAATCAGTTTACATCAAACTATAGAGAAGAAAATAGGACTACATATTTTACGCCTTGATCCCGTGCCAAAATGGGTATGTAGGCAGTCTTGGGACGGATTTGTCCCTAGTACTCAAGCATTCATGGGTGGGGTCTAGGCTTGGTAAAAGAAAGATTGAGTAAGAATCCTATTTTGAAAGATAAGATAATTAAATTGGAAAAAGTAATTCAATGCATACTCGGAAGGAATCCTATATGGATTCGCTTGACTTCCCGAGGCTTTAAGCCATATTCCAAGGCGAAATTCAAGCTTGTATTATGTTATTTAATTACTCCTAAGGACGGCGACCTCGGTGCACTTCTATTAGAAGAGTGTACTACTTAGTGAGTGGCTCGGGACCCGAATGGTCCTGGTGAGTCTAAATCTCTGGCCAGAGCACCTCCTATCCCAATTGGATAGATGCCTACCCCATATGGGTAGATGCCTATCCTGTATTGGATAGATGAAATCTTATGTCCTATATGGACAAATGCCTAACCCGTATGGTTAGATGCTCATCCCAAATGGATGAATGACTAATCCAAATGGATCGATGCCTAGAGTATGCGATTGAATCAAACACAATGATTAAATTAAAAAAAAAAAAAGAATGGTCAATTTTGTTGAGTTATTTATGGTGGGTTATTACATGTGGTATCAGAGCAAAGGTTCAAATCTAGGCCTTGTGCTCACTTCAATTTATACAACTAAGGGAATATTTTGCAATGGTAGGAATTAAATTTTAAAATCCTAAATCAAGAACTAACTGCATAATTTAACTTTCAGGTAAAAACCTAGAATGGCTAGAGGAAGAGGAAGAGGAAGAGGAAGAGGAAGAGGAAGGGGTAATGGAAGACGTACTACCACTAGGAGTCAAAGGGAAAGAAAACCATGAGGAAAACCATGAAGAAAACCATGAGGAAGACCATGAAGGGGATCAACATAACCCAGGAAATAACGAAGATGGGGGCGAGGCTATAATCAACCTTCTAACCAAACAAAGAGATAAAATCAACTTCTTGGAACAATCAATGCAAGACCTTAAGGAAAGGCATAATGACTTTGAAAATAGAAGTGGTACCGAAAATGGAAACCCTAGTAGCAATTAGGGGAATATGGTGGGTAATAGAAAAGAAAATAACATATTGGAACTCTCCAAGTACTTAAGGAAAATTACCCCTCCTAAGTTTGATGGGAGGCAAATTGGTAAAGGAGCTGAGAATTGGCTAAATGAAATGGAAAAGTATTTTGAACTAAGAGATTTTAGCGAAACAACCAAAGCCTTATGGGGCTCCTATCAACTCACAGGGGAGGCAGCTAGTTGGTGGACCAACACCAAGGAACAAAATGGGTATAGTAGGGATATGGTCACATGGGATCAATTTGTTCACCACTTCCAAGATAGGTGGCTCCCTCAATTGTTCTTTGATGAGAAGGTGACAAAATTCCATAATCTACATCAAGGGCCCCTATCAGTCCAACAATATTGGATAAGTTCACCAAATTGCTTAAGTATGTACCTATGTACCAGAAAGATGAAGAAGGCCAAGCAAGGAAGTTCATTTTGGGGCTAAATACCAACATAGGGGTAGAGGTTGATACGCATGGACCCAAAAACATGAACGAAGTACTTGAAAAGTCCCTAAGGAAAGAGAGGAAAGATTCAAACACTAGTAGGGCAAAACTATAATGGGAACCACTCATTTAAAAGGAAGCAGGAATTCAAAGGGAACACTAACTTCAACAAAGGTCAAAGGAATAACTCTTCTGAAAGAAGGCCACCCCCTAATCAATAATAGAGGAATGGAAATAATAATAATAACCAGGGCAATAATAATAGAGGCAACTATAACAGGAATGACTAGCAGAACAGGATAACTTATCCACCCAGGGCCAATGAAACAAGGAATGATCCCCCTAGGAACCAAGGCAGGAGGGGTCCTCCAGGTGGATGCTTCATGTGTGGGGGAAACCATTTTGCTAGAGAGTGTCCTAGGATGCAAGGTCAGATTAGGGCCAATCAACCCCAACAAGGACCCTAGCAAAGGATTCATGCAACAGTTAGGAACCGAAGAGGAAGATACCAGAATGTTCCCGTGGAAACTACAGGTACACTATTTGAACAACCAATTTCAATTCTAATTGACATTGGGTCATCTGAATGTTTCATCTCACCTAAATTAGTAAGAAAACATGCATTAAAATTTAATCAAATGGAGTCATCATGGACAATTAAATATGGGGATAAGGCAACTAGGGAAGTAACTAAGTGTTTGCCGAGGGCAAGGGTACAATTTCCTGAGTTTGAAACAAGGGTAGATCTCTATGTGGCACCCCTAGGATTATATGATGTAATTATTGGAATGAGTTGGTTAATAGACCATCAAGCTAATGTAGATTGCTATAGCAAAGTTGTTGTATGTTTGGATGATGGAGGGAAAAGGGTCAAAATCCAAGGAAAGTTTAATGCCATTAGTATAGAAACCATATCAGCCATGCAATTAAAGAAGGAAAGAAGAAGAGGAGGCCTAATCTATATGGTTGAAATTGATCAAGGAAAAGAGGAAAATACCCCAACCTTTGAAAATACCCTATTTCTTAAAAGAATTCAAGGATGTATTTCCAAAACAATTACCCAGCTTACCCCCTAAAAGGAAGTTTGACTTTTCTATCGACGTACTACCGGGAGCTAAACCAATATCAAGGGCACCTTACCGAATGAACACAGCTGAATTACAAGAGCTCAAAATGCAATTAGAGGAACTCTTAGCTAAGGGATTAATAAGGCCAAGTGTATCACCATGGGGAGTGCCAATCTTTTTTGTTAAGAAGAAGGATGGAACCTTAAGACTATGCATCGACTATAGGATGTTGAACAAGGTCATAATAAAGAATAGGTATCCCTTACCTCACATAGAGGATCTTTTTGACCAAATGAAAGGAGCAACAGTTTTCTCAAAGATAGACCTTTGGTCAGGGTACCATCAACTCGGAATTAAGGAGGAAGACATTCCGAAGACAACTTTCAGGACTAGATATGGGCATTATGAGTTCACACTAGTTCCTTTTGGTGTAGCCAATGCCCCTGTTGCATTTATGAACCTAATGAATAGTGTACTCCATGAATACTTGGACAAATTTGTTTTGGTATTTCTGGATGACATATTGATTTACTCAAGGAATGAGGAGGAACATTTAGTACACCTACAAATTGTTTTGCAAAGGTTGAGAGAACATAAGTTATATGGGAAATTGTCAAAATGTGCCTTCTTTGAGGAAAAGATTCACTACCTTGGGAATATAATATCAAAGGAAGGAATAGTAGTTGATCCAAATAAGATAAAGGCAATAGTAGAATGGTTGATCCCTAAAAATGTTTCAGAGGTAAGAAGCTTTATGGGGCTAGCAGGTTACTATAGGAGGTTTGTGGAAGGATTCTCTAGGATAGCAAACCCCATCACCTCATTGCAAAGGAAGGGAAAAAGGTTTGTGTGGACAGAACAAAGTGATAAGGAATTCCAAATATTGAAGGGAAAACTAACTTCAGTACCCATTCTAAAGGTACCAGATCCGAATGGACACTTCACAGTCATAACTTATGCTTCTATTGAAGGTTTAGGAGGGGTGCTTGTCCAAGATGAAGGGGTAGTAGCTTACGAATCAAGAAAGATAAAGACTCATGAAGTCAATTATGTACCCCACAACTTAGAGTTAGTAGTGATTGTGCATGCCCTATAGAAATGGAGACACTTCTTACTAGGGAAGCCCTTCGAGTTAAAGTCAGATAACCAAGGACTAAAGTACATCTTTACCCAACCCCACTTAAATGCCAGACAAAGAAGGTGGTTAGAGTTTCTAAGTGAATATGATTTTGAAATTGAATATATTAAGGGGAAGGAAAATAGGGTAGCAGATGCTTTGAGTAGGAGGAGACACTTGATGACTAGAGCAACATTCAAAACTTCTTTCAAAAGGCAAGTAATGGATGAGCAGGGTCACGACCCATGGTATGAGCAAGTCAAATTGACACTAGAACACGATCCATCCAATCCTAAGATTGAAGGGTATACATTAAACAAAGATGGGTTGCTCAGATACAATAATAGAATCTATATTCCTAATTCAAGAGACTTAAGGGAAGTAGTCTTGTCAGAGGCTCACAATGCCCCTTATTTAGGGCACCCAGAAGTTAACAAACTTTATGCAGATTTAAAGAAGTTATACTTTTGGCAAGGGATGAAGAATGACATAGTCGAATATGTGGCTACATGTTTGGAGTGTCAAAGAGTAAAGGTAGAACATAGACATCTAGCTGGATTGTTACAGTTACATGATGTACCTCAACACAAGTGGCAAGTTATTAGCATGGATTTTGTGCAAGGGTTGCCCATGTCACCTTTTAGGCATGATACAATAATGGTGGTAATTGACAAACTCACTAAGGTGGCACACTTTATACCAAGGAACCTGATGGATGATGCACCTACCTTGGCTAGGCACTTTGTTAAGGAAATATTTAGGTTGCATGGAATGCCAGAGAAAATCATATTAGATAGAGATGCTAGATTCACTTCAAGGTTTTGGACAACTCTTCAAGCAGCTCTAGGAACTCAACTAAATTTTAGCACTGCATACCATCCTGAAACCGACAATCAGACAGAAAGGACAAATTAGATTATGGAAGACCTTCTTCACATGTATTGCATGGACCAATAGAAGAAACGGGAAGAGTACCTACCTCTGGTAGAATTTTCTTACAATAATACATATCAAACATCTTTGGGAATGACACCTTTTGAAGCATTGTATGGTAGACCATGTCAAACACCTTTGAGTTGGGATAGTCTTGAAGATAGAGTAATTGTTGGACAAGATATGTTGAAGGAGATGGAAAGGAAAACTAAGGAAATTAGGTAGAGATTGAAGGAAGCCTCAGATAGGCAGAAGATTTATGCAGACAAGAATAGGACACCAAGGGAGTTTGAGGTGGGAGAGAAAGTCTTCCTAAGGGTTAGGCCACACAAGAGTTCCATAAGGTTTGGGGAAAAGACTAAGCTTGCACCTCGTTATGTTGGACCCTTTGAAATATTGGGAAGGATTAATCCAGTTGCATACCGGTTGGCCTTACCTCCCCAGTTGAGCCAAATCCATGATGTCTTCCATGTATCTCTTCTTAAAAAGTATGTACCTGATGAGAAACACATTTTAAATTGGGATGCTTTACAGATCCAAGAAATGGGAGGAATAATGATAGAGCCATTCAAAATCTTTGAAAGGCACTAGTGCCAATTGCGCAACAGAGAGGTTGATCAATGCAAAGTACAATGGAACTAGTATAATGAAAAGAATGCCACGTGGGAAGATACTAAGGAAATGTAGTAGTTGTTTCCTTTTTTGTTTTAATCATGAACTATAGACTCTTTTGGATGCATTCAATAAGTGCATCAGGACGATGCACAAATTAAGGGGGGGAGGATGTCACAACCCTCCTTTATCACTTTTGGGATTTAAATCAAATTCTATTATATTTTGATTAAGCTATATAAATGATTGAATAAATGTTATAAAAGAATAAAATGAATACACACACACACACACTTGGAGAATACAATTCAAAAGGCATTATTTTATTTATTTATTTTCGACTCCCAATTATGGCACATGTTGTAGGAAGAATAAGAAGCTTCTAGATGAATCTCCAGCACCTTGCATGTAACTCCCCCACTAAGTTTAATCAATTTGCATGAGTCCAATATTGGAAAAGAATCTCCTTTTTAATTAAATTTTCTAGATAGTGGAATAGAGGGATTTTTCTTATAAATGATATACAAGTTTTCAAAAATGGGAGTTGGTTATTCTTTGAAGAAATTCTTTCCTCAAATAATTGTTTTGGTAGTCATATTTCATTTTGGAGAATAGCTAAGGTTGTTTTGGAGAAATTTTTCCAAGCTTGAAGGATCAAGGGAGGCTAATTGAAGAATTCATAGGGGATCCTACATCGATTGCAAGTATCCAGGTTCTTTTAATTTAGTTATTTTATTTTATTTGAATCATGCATCTTATTCTTGCTGTGAATTAGATTAGTAAGAATCTTGTTTCAATTCCTTGCTGAGAATTAGATTAGTAAAAATCTGGTTTCAACTCCTTGCTGAGAATTAGATTTATCTTGTTTCCAATTCCTTGCTGTGAATTGACTTAATTTAATAAAATCTTGTTTTAGATACATCGTGTGATTTAGATTTGATGAATAAAATCTTGTTTTCAATTCCTTGTTGTGAATTAGATTAATTTAATAAAACCTTGTTTGAGATAAGGCTGTGAATTAGATTCGATGAATAAAATCTTGCTCATATTCTTGTTGTGAATGAATCAATTTCTCTTGTATGAATAAGTTAACTTATCTGTGAACAAAAGATGTCTGATAACAAAATATAAATCTCAGTGTATTCATTATTCTCTATGGAAGTGAAATATAAGTCTGTCTCTGTGAATATTAGATTGAAAAAAAGAATATAAATCCCTCTGTGTGAGCTTTGTATTTCTTAGCATAAACATCTACCTACTTCCTTGATAATCTATGCATCACTAGAGCAAATTATTTCTCTATTTCTCTATTATATTTTCGTCCCTGGGATTAAATTTCTCACTCTTACATTAATTTTTTTTTTCCCCTTATGCACATACTTGTTTATATATTCTCCTTTTATGCAATTTAATATTTTGGAAATTTAAGCCATATATATATATATATAATTTATATCATGCGAAAAGAATATTGTAAATGTTTCAAGGTAAATTTTAAGATAAATATAAAAATAAAGATAAAACATGGCATTCAGAATTTATTTTGAACATGCTTTGGGCTTCGTGCAGGGGAGGCGGCTAAGGTAACCACCGGGGGGGGGTAGTGGTACCCTCCACTACCCCTACGGTCACTATCACGACAGTGGCCGTAGGGGGAGTGGAGGAGCCCATAGCGTCCCCTCACCTCTGTGGGCCTGCACCTGCAGGACTGCAGGGGTGACGGGACCCGTGGGTCCCCACTCCCCTTTTTCATTAAATAGGATTCACATTTGTTGTATTTTTTTTAGTTTTTGAAAATTAAAAAAAAAGGGAAATTTGTTTATTTAATTAGTTTTTTTTTTTATTATATATATAATAATTTGTAATTTTAAGTTTAACTTAGAAGAATTTATGAATAGTTGAGATCATTGTGTAGTTAAATTCATAATTAAATTATGTCTAGTAAATCTACAATTAATTTATCTTTAGTGAATTTCATAATTGTAAATTATATTATATTAAATTTTATAATTAGAGCTATTCAATCTATTTAAGATCCATTGGGGCACTTAGTTGACATCTAGCAATAAATTTATAACTACGTTTGAACCAAATGTCTAAGCTAAGTTCTATTTTTGGTACTAGTGACTTTATAAGCGATTATTCTTGCATGTAACTTACACTACCCTCGCTTCATGCAATTTCTTATACATTAATTACATTTATTGACGTTTTCATCTCCATGCAAGTTATGTGTTTAATTATTAATATGCAAGTTTCATAATTGTCATCATTATGTAAGTTATGTTTCAAGTTTCGAATAATAAATAATTTTAGTTATGATTTTTATTCCGCAAAATTCATCAAGTAGTTTTTTTCAATTAATTAAGTTTTGCAATGTCTAAAATCTGCATGTTCAAGTCATAATCATTTTCAAGCATGATGTTTATCATAAGTTAGAAAATTAAACAAAGGAAGTTGGAAAACCAAAACCTAGCAGCATTCGGTATATACAGTGCCTCTGGGTCACGCTTATGGGTAATGTCGTCGTGTTGAACTACTGCACTTAACGCCTAATAAAGCTACATCAACGACGTCTATGGCATCATCCCTATAAATCATCGAGGAGTAATAAGGGACACTTGGAAGTTAAAATCCAAGGGGCAGGTAATCCCCCTTGGATTGATAATTTAATAAGATAATTCTAAAATGATCTTTCATCTGTTGAGTTAAACCATAGCAAACTCCTATAGGGATGATGAGTGATGCTTTTTATGGAATTGACTTTTATCTCAAAAAATTGTTGTTGATTGACAATTGGTCAAGGGTGACGCTTATGATAAGAATTAGGATCTAGCTATTTTTAGGCCACAAGCAATAGGCCATCTTGAGCCTTAGCTTAAGCGCTACTACCGTGGGTAGCAACCGCAGAGAAACTGTCTAGGACATTGACCCTAGAAAGGGTTGCATACCCACTAATCAGTTTACATCAAACCATAGAGTAGAAAATAAAACTACATATTTTACGCCTTGATCTCGTGCCGAAACGGGTATGTAGGCAGTCTTGGGACAGAGTTGTCCCTAGTACTTAGGTGTTCGTGGGTGGGGTCTAGGCTTGGTAAAAGAAAGATTGAGTAAGAATCCTATTTTGACAGATAAGATAATTAAATTGGAAAAAGTAATTCAATACATACTCAGAAGGAATCCCGTATGGATTTGCTTGACTTCTCGAGGCTTTAAGCCAAATTCCGAGGCGAAATTCAAGCTTGTATTATGTTATTTAATTTCTCCTAAGGACAGCGACCTCAATGCACTTCTGTTAGAAGAGTGTAGTACTTAGTGAGTGGCTCGGGACTTGAATGGTCCCAATGAGTCTAAGTCTCTGGCCAGAGCACCTCCTATCCTAATTGGATAGATGCCTAGCCCGTATGGGTAGATGCCTATCCTGTATTGGATAGATGAAATCTTATGTCTCGTATGGACAAATGCCTAACCCGTATGGTTAGATGCTCATCCCGGATGGATGAATGCCTAATCCGAATGGATGGATGCCCAGAGTATGCAATTGAATCAAGCACAATGATTAAATTAAAAAAAAAAGAATGGTCAATTTTGTTGAGTTAATTATGGTGGGTTATTACACAGAACAAAGTGCAGGTGAAAGAGGTATGAAACGGTGAAGGTGACACAGATTAGCAAAATAGAGTATACAGATCGGATCTATGAGACAAAGGTAGCATCATCAGATAGATCAATCATCCTTGTTTCCTTCTAACAATTGCAACATTGTTAATCCCTTAACAAGGTGAGCCTTAACCAGTTCTTTATGTAAAATCTCTTAACAGAGTCACTTCAAATATGAAGCTATAAAATCCTCTAGCAAGGTGAACTTTAATAGGTTCTAAGGTATTCTCTTAACAAATTGTAAGCTCTTAACAAGGTACTCTTTTTCACTATAGTAAGAGAGATTGTGGGTTATCCCCACTGTGGTTTTCTCCCTCTAACTGAGGGTTTCCACATATAATTGCCCATGTTATGTGATACTTATGTGTGCATGCAAATCTGTTTTATTTGATGTTATTTACTTTTATGATTTACACAATGTTTAAGACAATATGAAGGATAGTTGCAAACCAATCAGTTTGAATGGTTGAATTATGAGTAAATTGCTTTAACTGATTCACCCCCCTCTCAGTCACCGGTTAAATATTAACAATGACAAGTATCCTTGAGAAGGGCAAGTTTCATGGAAAAGAATGACAAGTGTCCTTGAGGACACATGCCTATTTGGGAGAGAGACACTCAAGTAGGAAGATTCTATTCCAAAATGAATATTTTCTCAAATATTATGATATTTGAGATATTTCCCCAAACTCTATAAGAGTTCCCTAAATTTTAGGAAATTCAAGATATTTTGGGAATATTCACACATATGGGGAGGAAAAGAGGATAAGTTTGACTAAAACCAATGGTTAGCCAATGGGTAAGGTTTAAGAGGAAGGGTTAGATGAGAGTTAGAGGAGGGTTAAAGTTAGGAGACATGTCAAGAAATGTAATTAATTTAATTAATTAATTTCATGATGGGAAAAAGGAGGAAAGGGACAAAAGATGAATTAAATAGTCAAATTATGAATTTGATTTATTTAATAGAAGAAGGAGGTGAATTTAATTAATTAAATAATTAATGATTGTCAAATAATTAATTAAAAGGGGACTCATTTCCAAATATGAAGATATTTTCCCAAATATTAGGATATTTAAGATATTTTGGAGTGTGCACACATTTAGGGAGGGAAAGAGGATAAGTTGACTAAAACCTATGGTTAGCTAATGGGTAAGGTTTTAGAGGAAGGGTTAGAGTTAGGAAACATGTGGGGGAAATAGAATTAATTAATTATTCTATGAGAAAATTAGGAGGAAAGGACAAAATGAATTAAATAGTCAAATTATGCATTTGATTTATTTAATAGAAGGAGGTGGATTTAATTAATTAAATGATTTATGATTGGTAAATAATTAATTTAAGGAAGACTATAGCGTAATTAATAAAATTAATTTGATAGAAAGAGGGAACACCAATTCATGAAATAATGCGTAATTATTTAGTTAAAGGCATTCATGATAGTTAAATTCAATTAATTAAATTAATCAGATTTAGGTTTCTACAATTAGTGTTGTCCTCTAGGGTTTCTTGATGAGCATTACATGTTATGATAAGTGATCCATGGAAACATGAATTCTTATGGGACAACAGGTTGTGTTATGTTATGTGATCTATGTAGGAAGGAAGAGTTAGAATAATCTATTAAGTTGTGTTATACTAGTTTTACTCATCTTGAAAATGCAACACAAGGACGGTTGAAAGGTCTAGAAAGATATGTTATGCTATTCAACCTACCTTAAATAAATTGAAAAAGGAAGAGTTGAAAGATCTACAGAGATGTGCTATGCTAGTAAACTCACCCTCCTATATATGTTGTCTGGTTTTAGGAGTTAAGCATCTTGCCTAAGAATTTGATCTGATTCAATAATGCAACAACTTGTATAAGACATGCAATTGAAAATGTCTAGTTTTGGGAATGAAACATCTCATCTAAGAATTTGATCTAGTTTCAAGCACATACATCCTATCCAAGACATAAGGATAACTAAACAAAGCACATTGTTCATAATAAAATCTGCAACTTGAATTGAAAAAGGATAATTAATTTGAATTGAACATATGTTACAAGGAGGCCATGGTATATGCCCGCTCTTAAGATGTCAACACAACCCTATATTGATGTCTTAAGGAAAAGATAGAAATAAGGATGCACACCTTCATCACCAAGGAGATATCTTTTAGGCAAAAATGTACATAGATCCAAGCTAGAGAGGAATAACTCTTATAAGAAAGGAAAATATGGTTGTAAAAGAGATATCTTGCAACAAGTTTAAAGTGATCTTTTTGAAGGATGCACAAAGGAAGATATCTTTACATAAAGATATCTACCTCCAAACATAGATATCTTTAATAAGGAAAACATCTTTGGAAAGAGAAGGAGACTAAAAGTACACACCTTCCCCTTTGCTTAGGAAAAAGTGGATTCTTAGTGATGGATTGCACACATTCACTAAGGAGAGGTTGTCCATAAGAAGATGAGCCAATGCAAACAAATAACAATTCCAAATAAGGGACACATATGTACCCGCATGGAGGACCACTCTATGAAAAAAGACAAAGTTAAAATATTATTCTTTTCCCCCAAGAGTGTAGATAAGGAAGAATGAATATTATGTGGTTGTCAAAGTATGATTGTAAATTAAGGTGTACCGCCACACATGATAAAAAGACCCCAATAAAGGCAAAATACTAATGTCATAGGGTAAGGAGAAACATAATAAATTGAATGGAGTGATAAGGTACTACTTTACCAAGAAAAAACATAAGATCAGTCGTAAGAGTAATACAAGCTCTATCATATTGGTCTTGAACAATTTATTCAAAATATTTACAATTTCTAAGAGAATGAGAATAACTATGATGAAAGAGACAATACGCATTACTATATTTGTTTTTATAATTATTGATGTATCTTATGAAAGGAAAGGTAACATTTTTATTATATTTAAGTCTCCAAAAGATTCTTTTAGCCATTTTTTCTTGATTGTCAATATGGATAGGTTTTGTTACTTGATATGTAGGGCAAGATATACTAGTGGAGGAAGAATGGTTATTTTCTTGTGGTAAAAGAATTGATAAGGAAGGAGGAAGATTGTTTGATGGTGAAAGATTTTGGATGGATGATAGTTTTTCTTTTTAGGAAAGTACTCATTAAGTATTTGAATCTTAAGGAAATCATCAATAGATGTTGATGAATTGGGATATCTATAGGGATCTTGTTTCCTTGTTCTTTTTTTCCAAGTCCTTGCCCACTTTAGCCTTGTTTTGAAATGATATCATAGCCAATCTCATAATATTCTTTTAATTGTGAAGGAGAAGAGCATTCATTGTGAATTTATTTAAAATTTGTTGTGTAAGGGCATGTTGAAAGACCAAAGGGATGAATAGATGAGGAAGGAATATTTTATGTAGGAAGAGTCTCCTTTCTATAATCATTATTCATGTCCTCTTTGTTAGGTTCAAAATAAGAATTATCTAGAGCTTCATCTTTGTTCAATGTTATATTAGGAGATAGGTCATGAATAAAGTGCCTAACATAATATTGCCTATAAATATGTTGATGATCAAGACAAGATCTAGGAGAATAAGTAGGATTTAAAGAGATTGATATACCAACATGTTTACTTTTCCCCCTTTGATATAAATTTTATTTAGAAGAGGATGATATCATGTTTCTCTCCAATGTTTCCTCTCCATTAGAGAGATCATTGATAGGAGTATCGATTATTTCCTCATTAACATAAATACCCTAGGAGAGGTACAAGCGTTAGCCCTTTCAATTTCATTTCTAAGATTGTTAAGGATATGATCCACATATTCTACTAATTTTATTAAAAATATTATTATATACCAACATGAAACATGAATAAAAGCATTGAAATATTATTTATAAGAGGGAAATATTTTTAAAACTCTTAAAATGCACTATGTGAAAGTGGTATGAAAAAATGCAAGCAACATGAAATGAAAAAGGCTATTATCCAACACATGATTTTGGTAAATATAACTAATAATTAATGTAATCATATGTGAAATAACAAACAAATCAGATTTTGTAAACTCCATTAGGAAAAATCAATCTAAAAATACTCAATCAGGAATATGTGAAATGTAAGAATCATTTTGTTCACCAAAAATGTAAGGTGGTGAAATTAGGCCTTTACCAATTAGGTTAATAATCCCACTTATTTAATGGGACCATTGAGCATTAAAGGAGGAGATTGAAGTTGATTGATCCAATCCTAAAGGGCCAAATATAGATCAAATTAATTTCTCCTTTGTCTAATTTGAAATTGTATTTGAATTAGGTTTGAATTGAAATGCTAGATATAGGACAAACTATGAGAATTTAACATAAAATAATAGTAACAGTAAATTCCATATGTCATGCAAAGTTGTAAACTAGGATATTAGAATGAAAAATAGGTTAGAACTTGTGACAGAAAGTTTGAGCGAAAGTGTTAGGACCAAAAGGTGAGAACTGATCTTCTCCTACAAATATTGAGGGAAGATAAACTATATATTTTTAAGATTAGAATGCCACATAGAATATCTTGTTGGAAGCTCGTCATAATTTCTTAGGACCATGAGGTGCAGACCAACCTAGTCCTTCGCTTTTTGTTCCTTCAAAAGATAAGTCTGATTGTCATCGTCTATTTGTTGAATTCTTCACTTGTAGCTCTTGAGTCAATTTGTTTGCATACAAAAAGAAGGAAATAGAGTTTGTTGATGGGTTTTTTCCTTAGGTAAAAATATGGTTTAGAAATTAACCTTAAATTGAATTAAAAATATGAAATAAAAATATTGAATTAAATGTTGGATGATATACCTTAGATCTAAAATGATTGATATAGGTCGATGATGTAATGCTATTTGAATATGATCATTAATGTTGATGCAATAACATGATAGCACATAGGAGAATCAAACACAAACATATTCTAATATTGAATTAAATGTTGGATGATATACCTTAGATCTAAAATGATTGATATAAGTCGATGATGTAATGCTATTTGAATGTGATCATGATTGTTGATGCAATAACATGATAGCACATAGGAGAATCAAACACAAACATATTCTTGCATGAAAATTGATGTGATTTACTCAATGATGCTTGAATAATATGGTGGGATGAAATTCTGCCTTAAATGCTTGCGAATGCTTGATTCTAGATGCGAGAAGATAAAAAATGCTTATAATGTGTATGGATGGATGCCCAAATGAATTGATAAGATGCCTTTATATAGGGTTCCCAAGGTAATTTATTGATTAGACCGACCTCCAATGGTTAAATTGAGACACAAGGACCAAAATTCATCAAGGAGGGAAAATGTCCTAACCAATTTGCAATAATGCCTACATAAGGGGGACCATGGTGCCTAGGGAACTCTGGTCCAAAAATGGATGCCCCAAGTGCCCTTGTCCTCTGAAAAACAAGGTAAAGAAGCAAGCAATTAGGAAGGCACAACCCTAAGATGGGTTCCACTCACCCATGCAACCAAATGAAATAAGATTTGAGGTAAAATGGGTGAAAATGGGTGTAGGGAGAACTAGGATGGGATATGCTAAAGAAGGAGAAAAAAAGGTGTTGTAAATTATACAAGCTTACAATTCACGACACTACAAGGGGAAGATAGTAGAGAGAAAAACTCACAACATAATTTTTTTTTTGATATAAGTATTGTTGCAAATATGAGCATATGTTGTCATTGATGTCAAACTTGTTAATCTAGCTGCATAACTTAGTAATATCCATGGTCTAGATGTAGTTTGATATGATGCAGTAATAGTGAGCTAATAAAGTGATCATGTAGATGTATGGAGCTTTCTTATAGATACTTGTGATGGCACGTCATGATGTTTTGTGGATATTCTATAGCTTTGGTGATAGTTTTCATGGTTTATAGTGGTTGTCAGCTAAATGTGACTATTTCGATCAATAGTCTATCAATCAGGTTTTGGTCTAGATTGTGGTGGATATGCATCATTTTTTCATGTAGTTGTTGCATGATTTTTCTTGATGTAAAGTCTCATTATATTTCATCTTTAAGATGTTCAGGTGTTTTATAGTTGGATATAATTGGGTTTGAGTTCCAGCTGTTGTAGTAACAAAGTTGTAGTGTATAGGAATGTGCTGCATTATTCTACCTTCAGTTGGTTGGAGAGATGTAGTTTTTTGTTTGGGATTTATTTATGTTAAGTAATGCTATGTTGGTCATCCACAAGTGTCTTTGGTAGTCTGCATTCAAGTTTGAGTAATATGTGTTGGTGTGCATTAACAAAGTTATCATTTGGGGCTAACCTATGGTATTTTGGTCTGAGCAGTAGTGTGTAATTGCATAGGAGTCATTTTGGATGTATTTGGAAGGTGCTCCAAGATGGTGTGATGCCTCACACATTTTATTTGAATTCTGAATCATATTGGAGACCATTTTGGGGCTGTTTGTTTTGTATTGCAAATTTCAACTAATTAGGCCAACCTAATTGATGTTATTGGGGTTGCAAATGGTATATAAAGGATAGAATCATTGTGTGGGTAAATATAATATGTGTGTTGTGTGAAGAAAATGTGAAGCAATACAAAGGATTGAAATTATAATAGAGTATTAATGAAGGCAGTTTTTGATGTGTTTTGAATAGTAAACTGTGATCTGAAAGGAAACTTGCAACCATCTTATGACAATTTCCACATAACCCATTTATGATTTCAATCAAATCAACACATAGAAGCCATATGCAAAGAATAGACAAAATATCCATGAAAATGTGACACAAGATATATCTTGGGAACCCTCATGAGGGAAAAAATTGAGCCTCCAAAAGCATCATCCACCATGTATTATCAACAATCTATTCATTACAATACAACTATGGAAAGCCTTTCAAAACCCAGCCATAACCAAGCACTCCATGTGACCATGCATGAATCCAAACATCCCATGTCATACTTCCTCCTTCACAAATGCTAACTTGACTAACTAAAACAACTACCCTTGTGTTTTCTTTTATAAACACAAGCTCCCACAAAACCACTAAGTGGTATTACATCAAAACCATGTGCCCAAAACCATGTGACAATAAAATATAATATTTTTCGTACCTACCCTTGACCCACATTTAGTATTGGGTACTTCATCACAATTACATTTCCAAATATTAAATAAATGCAATATAATAATACCAATGTGTCAATACAACTCATCCAGTAGTTACAAGAATATTCCAATAGAATCTCTACATGTTGCACATCCATCTAGGTGCTCCTAGGTGCAACAATACAATATGATATTACAAAATAATTCCATGTCCACCTCACACAATAGTAAAATAATACAACAATGAAACATTATTATGCAAGGTATACAACACCATTTTCCCAACAATCTCCCACTTGTTGTATATATTGCATAAGGGCCAAGAAGTAATCCATCACACAAACAAGAGATTGATCTCTCCACACACATATACCATCAT
The DNA here is from genome assembly GCF_030272615.1 of Cryptomeria japonica. Lineage (NCBI taxonomy): Eukaryota > Viridiplantae > Streptophyta > Pinopsida > Cupressales > Cupressaceae > Cryptomeria > Cryptomeria japonica. The sequence continues at coordinate 523,526,151 of NC_081405.1, forward strand.
AGAATCTAAGTACTCCATCAAGATACCTGCAACAAGAAACAAAGTGACCACCATCTCGTACATGAATGCTCCCACCCTCCATTATGCCACTGCCACTGGACATGAAAAGGCCATCCAAAGAGAAAGCCACACAATTTGTCGCAACAAATGATAAGTCCTACACCAACTGATATTCGAACACAAACACTAATCCAAAGGTATCCAATGCAAAGGTAGTTGTTTACATAGCTGAAATAACACCCACAACAAGTGCTAATACATCAACTATACATGCCTCCAAGGCATACAAACTAAGTGAATAACATCTCATCAACATATGAAACCTATAACATGCAACCATAAGCCCCAAGTAAAATACCTGCCACATATGTGTACCAAGGAACTCCCACTGCATAGCTAATAATATCAGAAATAAATCCACTAACATCATATCATAGAAGTGTAACCATGAAGTATCAAGAACATCCACATCAACATGAACATAATGTAAACCGATAACCTACAAGTACCACTCTCACACCATGTCTCCAACATTATCCCATGTTCTCCACACCAATAAAAGAAAGAGATAAAGGAACCTCTATGCCATCTCCCACATGACAACACATGAACACAAAACCAGTGAACACATATCTCCAAACAACCTTCAACCAATCTAATGTGAATACAAACATCTAGGAAGATAACTAAAACAAAGAGAGAAACATTGCAAATCAAATCCTGTAGTATGTCCTTATACACACACCTCTAAATGCTAACTATGTCAAGTATGATCTCCTCCATAGAACCCCACATGAATAGCATAAAAACACCCAAACACCATTCAGTCCCTTGGACCAAACCAACATATCTAACATGTACTGAACATGGATGCAAGCCTCTCATAACCAAGAAGATCCAACTCAAAGTAACCTTTCCCAATGAATGAAATCAACCCACTAAACCATCTCCTAGCATCCTCGGAATGATATCATAACATCAAACCATATTCACAAGGAGATAAACAATGCTATACATCTCTCAAATTAACCCTCTAGACCTAAACATCTCCATAGCTCAAGATCCATATCTATGAAATATAAGCATAAACATAATGCACTTGAAAGGAAACAATGGAAAATACCTCTGAAGTAGTAAACTATTGAGTAGACCAAGAGTAGGGAATGAGAATTCTCATCCAAGACATCCAAGTAATCATGACTCATCTAAGAACAATCTCCTCTCAAGTCTATACTAGGTGAATGGTCCTTGATCTTTCTACTGAAACCATCAACCATATCAACACATATCTCTAATCAAAAGAGTATATCAACATCACCTATGTCTCCATATATTCATGAGTACATGTAACCAATCAATCCATGCCAAACTCTGAATGAAACATAGCATCATCATGAAGTATCAAATAAATGATCATACACTCAATACAAAGAGAACCAACCAAGATCAATATCAAAGCTCCAACAACTGAATAAGGAACATAAACATGACAACATGATGTAATCCATCTCAAAGAGATGACATGCTCCATATGAACATATCAAATAATCATATCATGCCAAAACTTTAAATGCACATCAAGAGTCTACCATGACATAATATAATCCATCCAAACAACAAGGATAAACATATCAAATGAAAGTGTAAAACCACATCAATACCAAGAACTCCATGAGTCCTCAAGATGAAAACATCCTCAAATAACATGAAGATAACCATCTCTTAACAATGTACCCACAAATGCAAGAAAAACCTTCTGCAACAACAGGATCTAAGGCATCCTCCAACATCTGCACACAAAGAAGATCATCCACCAACCAACATGGTGAATACACATCACTGCTGCAAGCTCCCACTAGAACATGATACCAATCTCTCCATAGCATTGTGATAAGCCATCTCCTAAATGAAGAAAATTTAGGTCTACACACATCCAACTGAAATACCAACAATATCAAGTAAACCATGAACTCCATCTCAAGAAGATACATACAACCACCAACAAACCACCATTTAGGAATCAATCCTACACCACCAAATCATCACTGTCAAAAGCTCCACTAATACATTTGGCCTTAAATTTTGATGGAGGTTTCCGATGGACAAGTTTTTTTGTGATCAAATGAAAAAAAAATGTTAGATAACATTGAAATGCCGATGACGATGCCAAGGATTTCCATGTTAGTCAAAATTACGATGACCAGAGGCATTATTACAAAAAAAAGAAAAGCATGGGTTCATTTGAAAACCACGCGCGATGGATTGAATTAACTATCGACTTCATGTGCCTCTGCCAATTCCTTTTTTTCTTTTTCCTCTTCATTTGCCTCTGCCTATACAAATTGTGTTGTCTAGCAGGTGAAAATGAAGGATTGAATTAACTCATTTGGAGGGTATCAAACTATTGGAGATGGTGAAATTCTTGTAGATTTTTGCATGTCGTTAAATTCCTATGGAGTTGCAGGTTGTGTGTTTGAATCATGTAAATTTGGTTGTAGACAAGTTCATTTCAAAGTGTGTGTCTCATAAATTTGAGCTTGTCATCCTACCAGTATGTTCTCATTTATCTGTTTTTCTTTACTTTCGTAAAGCTAAAAGTATTGTATGAAAATTTTAAAAAAAGTAAACTCTATTTACTATACCGGAATCAATCTGCTTGCTTGCTTGTAAATGAATGTTTTTCATCCCTAGTTATTGAAAAGTCTTCCAATTATCGATTATGTTAGATAAAGGCTAAAAGTATTGTATAAAAATTAAAAAATAAGTAAACCCCATTTACTATACTAGAATTAGTCTGCTTGCTTACTTGTAAATGAATGTTTTCCATCTGCTTGCTTGTAAATGAATGTTTATAAAGTAGTGATTATATGAATTAGAAATGTGATTCCTTAATGAAACTTGCTTTGGAAATACTTGATTCAAATATATAAAATCAATAAAAGACCAGTGCCTTGATTCCTTACTGGTTTCATATCATTTCAAATGAAAAATCCTACATTTAACCTTAGAGACAATTTTAATAGCTTGTTAATGTAACAAGACCATCATCTCAAAGGATTCCATATGAATTGCAATTAAAATGTAACATCCAGTTAGTCTTATTGAATTTAACTTTACTTTGAAAGAACAATAAGAAAATTCAAAGTTTGCCAACCAATCCTTCAAACTAATATTCAAAGTGAAAATTAATTTTAATTACAACAACATAAGATTTCACAATGAAACAATCTATGTAAATATATTTATCCAATGAACTGATCAATCCATTGAAAAGATAGATATCATCATGAATGAGAAACACTTGAATCTTTATATTGAAAATAAAATACTTAAACTAGTTGATTTTAGTGCATATCCTCCATCAACTTGGTACTTCCAGACAATGAGCTCATAAGAAAATGCATAGAGACTGTCTTTATAAAAAAACTATAAACTTGTGATATCTCTCTCTCCTAAAAATTCCTCCACATATAGATGAGGATTCGGTTTGAAAAATGAAATTTCATACCCTTTCATTAAACTAAAATTAACAAAAAGCTAACTAGAAACTAACTACCTAAAATCTGTCCTAACAAACTAAAACTATAAAATACAAAGTCACATCTTTAAACATCTTTTGATATCTATGGCTGGTCTCCAAGCATCTGATTAGACTTCTGAATGTGCTTCAAATATCCCTCTGATTTGTAGGTATTTGCATCATAGATAATATCTTTGACCACAATCTCCAAAGTGATGAAGTTTTCCATCTGCTCGATTGTGTCTATCATGTTAAGTACATCAGACCGAGCAATGTTAAGGGAAGCACTGAGAAGACTTTGGCACTCCATAATCCATTTATCCTTATCCTTAAATTGACCATTCTGATCTTCAATTTCTAGAAAACCATGTTGTACTATTTCCTTACATTCATTAAATTCTTTTTGCAATTTTGTGTCAAAGTCTTCATGCTTTTTCAACAGCTTTTGTATTCCTTTAATGACTTTAGCATTTGTATTGGCCATTATCTTACCATGCAATAGAGTTCCTAGTTTGTTATAAATTTGGTTATGAGATATTACAATATCCATATTCTTTTGATAAACATCCTAGAAATCTTCAAGGAAACCCTGCAATTTTTGAAATCTCTTAGTCAATAAAATAGAGGTTGTGTCAACCCTCACACTTTGCATTTGCCTTTTCAACTTTTTATTTTTCAGTTGCACTTCCTCACAATTTTTTTTCCACTAAGACCCATCATGGATTTGTGGCATAGGTTGTCCTCCTCTTTTTAGCAATTCTTCATATAATTCCTTGTACTGATCTCTTTCTTTCATCACTTTGACCAATTGTGCTTTATTAAATTTTGAAATATCAATACCCATATCAATAGTAACAATGGGATCTACTTCACCAACTTTCAATTTCATCATGTGACCAAAGGCTTTATCCACATCAATAATTTTTGGCCTCTTATTTGGAGGGTAAAGAGCCCATAAAAGAAAAGACTCTTTATTTTGGTCAAATCTAGAACCGACATACACATCATTTACCCCCTGAATATCCAATTTAAAATCCTTATTCTCAGAATGTAACATGTTATCAAAAATAAATGATGCACTCATGTCCCATCCTGGAAAGATGATGATGCCTACTTCACTAAGAATCTATCTTCCCCTTTGAGGGGTTATAGTGGTCAATTCTAAACTGATTTCTTCTTCTAGTTTCCCCAACAATTCTGATTCTTTTTTAGGGGTTACATGATTTGTGATAGAGTCTCTCAGTTTTTTCCCTTTGAAATTATATAAAAAGGATTTAAATTCTTTTGACTTAATAAAAACATCATCAGACACAAAGGAAAAATACTCATCGTATCTTGCATCACTATGGATGTTCAGCCTGGCAATAATTTGCTCTTTCAAGTCTGGCTCTTCTGCTGTGTCTGGTGCTTGATGCCTAGATACCACCTCAACTTCTTCGAACTCGCCTTCACTCTCTTCTTCTTCTTCAGTTTCCATTTCTTGCAATCTCTTTTTCTTTTCTTCTAATTTCTTGTTTAATTCATCAATGGTCTTCTGGGCCTCTTCCTCCTCCATGTTTCTAAACATGTCCTCTGCTTCCAAGTAAACATAAATATAATCTCCCAGATTTTGACTTTTCTTGCAATTGTGAATATATCCCTTAGGGTCATAATTGATCCTAGCAGCATATTTGAACAAATTGAATTCTTCAATCAGTTTCCTATCAATGGATTCATAAGCCTTTGTTGATACAATGGTAAAATCCCCAAAACTAAGAGTCGCAGGCAAGAAAGTCTGCTTATGCATACCTCCAAAATGTTTGGCATTCGAAACACTTAACTGTCTCACAATCTCCAGATAAGAAATTTTGTCTGGTACAAGTTTTGGCAATAGATATGGGGTTCCTTTGAAACCTAAATCCTGAAGCAAGTAAAATCCTTGTGAACAAACCAATCGCCCCAGTTGTGATTGACAATACCTCTTTCATTAAAAACAACAGGTCTAAGAAATCTTATAACTTTAGTGGAAATAGATCCTTCACATGGGACACCATACATCTGGTATAATGGCTTTACTATTAGCTCTTCAAACTTGATGTAGTTTGATTTCACATATCATGAATCCCAAACTGATGTCCACATCTATACTGGTTATTCTTTACCTACTTTGTCCACTGTGTTCAATTTTAAATTCATTGGCCACATACCCCTAAATCTTCCATAAAATCAAATCAAATCAAATACATTAACAATGAGTAAAACTTGAAAGTGGGCTCCCTATTATCTCTGAGGTTCAAGAAACCTTCATGTAATTTTTCTACAACATAAGTAGCATAATCAAAGGGTCTTGGCTCATACATCTGTACATTTGCTCTAACACCAATGACCCAATAATAGCTAAAGCAGGGACCTCTATACCTCCAACCTGTCTGCATGACATATAGGTGTTGGTAAGTAGTGTCTAAAAATGTCCATGTTGAATGGGGGACCATCCTCTTTGGTTAGAATGCCCTTCTGAACCTTGTGGAAAGCTAAGTTCCACCCTTTATAAGTAGTATCCATTTAAAAAAATTCCTCCTCTACTTCTTCAAATGACAAGGGTACATCAGGGTTAGGGTCTAAGATAAAAACATCATCTAGGGTGCCATGGCTAAATTTGATAAACACTTCACCATTTGGAAACTGAATGCATCTCTTCACAAAATTGTAATTTTTGACCAAAACTTCCATCAATCTGATATTTATGAAAACATTTGGAACAACTAGTTTACCTAATTTGGTTATCCATGGGTTACAAATTGGCACTTCTTTGCCCTTTCTCAGAAAATGAAACAGGAAGAGTTCATAACCTCTCACCTTTGTCTACACATCTCCAACCCCTTTAAACCTATCCTCAAGCTGGTCTTTTCTAGGCAAATGTTGTTTTGACCTCCTTGATTTTGGGCCTGGGGACTGCAATTGATCAATGATATCTTGATTCAGTTTCCGTGTAGGAGGGACTTTTGTAGTTTTGGATTTTTTAGACGTGGATTCAGAGCCCTCAGCACTCCTCTTTCTTCTTTATGAACTTGCAACCTCCATGATGTGTGATGAATTGTGAGCAATAATTCTCACCTTGTGTGTTTTTTACTGTAGTGCCCCTACCCTAGTCAGCTTTGTAAAATTGGTTTGACCTTGGTTGACTTTTTATGAGGCATTCTTGGATGGTTGATTTACCATTATATAATGTTGTAGTTAGATATTAAGATTATTGTGCATACTTGTTAATGTGCTTTCACATCGATTCTTATGTTTAATTGTTCTCCTGATTCTTGTTATTAATCTCGAGCTAACACCTTCATTTAATATATATATATATATATATATATATATATATATATATATATATATGCTTGTGCGACTCCTGGTTGCAAGAGATTACAGTTATAGTACCGCCTAGGTGTGAGGTTCGTCTTCACTTGGATTCACAGGTTTGAGTATACCTCTTCCATCCTTAGATTTTGGATTAGGTGGTCGTAAAACCCTCATTTTACCCTAGTCATGCTCAAGTGAGCATCGTCGGTGGTTCATCAGTTTCCCTTTTCATTTGGGTTTGAGGGTAGTGTATTTGGTTGGCTTCTTGGGTTGCGTGCTTTGCATGTGGTAACTGAGTATTTAATTCTAAGTAGTTATTTTGATTTAATATTTTCATTGACGCATTAGTAATTAAGGAGCTAAAGTAATAGGTTTCTTCTATGTAATTAATCATTAATTAAAAATTGCTCTATTCATGTTTATAGCAAGTTTAATTTAATGGTTAATTTTAAATAATGAATTTATTCAGTTTATGCATTTTGAAAGGAAAGATTTAAATTTATTCGAAATAGAAATAATTTAATCTCTTTTGCATTTTGGAATAGAAAGGTTAATTTTAATAAGAAAAGATATATATATATATATATATATATATATATATATATATATATATATATATATATATATATATATATATATATATATATATATATCTATATATATATATATATATATATTGATTGTGTGTGTGTGTGTGTGTGTGTGTGAGATTGATTTTTGGATTTTATTTTAATTAAGAATATTTTACCCTCATTAATATTTTGAAATATAAATGTTAGCTTTGTTAATATTGTGAAAATTAAAATTAAATGAGGGAGAGAATCATTTTGATTTTTAATTAGAAAAGCAATTTTAGAATATTTGAATAGTTGAAAAGAATGATTTTTCATTTTATTTAAAAGATGTTTAAATTCAAAAATAAGAGATTAGGTCAAATATTCTTCCATTTACCCTAGGTTTGGATTATTTTTTGGGGGGCATTTTTGAGGGAGAAGTATTTTTGGAGGAGATTTGGGCATTTGGAGAAGGAAGGATTTCTTGAGTTGCAGGTTAGGCTCTTCATCAGATCTTGCCAAGAATGCAAAATGAGTAGGATTCAGATGCATCTCTTGATTTCTTGTTGTTTTGAGTTTGTTTGTCTTAAACCAAATATTGGGGAATGGTTGTTCATGATGAAATCTTGCTTAAAATCTCCAATGGGTGTTCTCTAACTTAAGATTTTTATATGGGAATTTTTTGGGGGGTTTGGCAGTTTGGTGAAATCATTGTATGAGAAATGATCTTATTTATGTCCAAAATTTATTATTTGGTTGAGGAAATTTTGACTATTTTAGGCCTGGTTATTCTGGAAGTTTTCATCATTTGTTATCCATGGACATTCTAAAAAAAAATTCGTTTTAGTCTCTATATGACACTATGGATTCTTGAAATCTGGGATTTTATTTATTGTTATTTATTTTCTTGGTTTTAAAAAGATAAATAAATTAAAACGAAGGTTTTATTTTAAAATCCAATTTTGCGGATTAGGGTTGGAGGGCAGAGGAGTCGAGGCTCTACAGTGTGGTCGCGGGGGGGGGGGGGGGGGGGTGTTGCGGTGGTTTCCACCTCTCCCATGATGGAGGTGGGCTCCGCAGTGGTACCCCACATCTTTTTTTTTAAAGTTTTTTTTGTTTAAAAAAAAAAACTTATTTTATTAAAAGTTTGTTTTAATAGTTTTTAATTATTATTAATATATATTTTATTGATGAAGAATAATATATATATATTAATTAATATTTACTTTGAAACTTGTGTATTATTAAATTCTTATTATTATATATTTTATTAATGAAGATTAATATATATAATTTGAAATTGTGTTTTATTAATTGTTTATATTTTATTATCCAGGGATTAATAAATATATAATAATTAATATTTAATTTTGGTATCTATCTTAATGAGGAAGTATCTTTTGGAAATAGATAGAATATTATTTTAATTGGAATTTTTTTTGAAATAAAATATATTTATTATTTGGTAATTTGTAAATAATGTATTATTCATGAATATATTATTTTTGGATTTGAATGATAATAGGTCATCTCGGAATTTTAGAAATGAAACACCATAGTATTTGAGTGATTGAAAAATGAAATATTTTATCTTAGGATATTTTGAAAAATTTAAACGATATGCTATTGGAATTATTGGAAATTTAATAATGTATCCTTTGGAAAATTGGTAAGTTAATGATATTTTCATTTAGTAAAATAAATGGATTAGTTATATTTTTCCTCTGTATTGAGAAATAGACAAATGGTACTATTGAAATTGTGGTATTGTATTCACCTTGTAATGGTGATTTTTCTGCTAATGTATTTTGAAAACTTAGATCATTTAGAAAACTTGATCAACTTTTTTTGTTTAAATCCATAAGAAAGAAGATTGTCTTTTCCAATCTATGCCTATGCGTGTTTAATTTTTCTGTATTTACATTTGCTTAAGCAATGGCAAGACCTTGAATTGTTTGATTGGACCCTGTCGTATGGATTGAATTGGGGTACCTGTTTCTGTCCTTGATCTTTAGTTTGACTATTGCTTGTGATGGTGCTATAACTGGTCATGTCCCTTATACGGGTGTCAAGTGTTGATTTGTGGTTGACCATAGCTGGTCAGGTCTCTAGTTAGAGTATTGTTAGTTAGTGCACCTCATATGAAGTTGTGTTTGACCAAATGATTATTTCCTCCATTTTGAACTCTAGTTGCTTGACCTTGTGTATGTCTGAGTTTAGGAGTTCATTTGAATATGTTCACCAGTATGTTGTTGTGCTGCCCTTGATCAGAGCTATGTGGTGGATTCGTCCATTTTCCTATGCCCTTGTGAGAACCTAATATCATGCTAAACCTTGGGTTGCGATGACTTAGTTTCGTGGATGCTCTAGTGGACCTTTGTATTTGCTTCTATTATGTTCAGTTGGATCCTTTCCTATTCAGGGATCATTTATGTATTTATTTGACCGATGTGGTCATTTGTTTATTAGTTATGTTTGCTTTGATGGCAAGATTGTAAATGATGTGAATCTTATGTATTCTTAACTTATTTAATGATCAGAGGGGTCTTGTAGTTGAGTAGACCTGGAGATGTAGCCCTTTAGGGGGGAACTCCGATATCAATTTGGTGTTATGTGATGCTTATGTTCCTATGTTTCCTGTTTTAGTTTTTGCATGTATAGATGGCCTTATGTCAGAATGTATAAAGTGGATAAGATGAAATTTATTGTAAATGCATGTATGCAGACGTCTTTTAAATGCAATAATTTGGATCATGAAGAATGTAAATTCAAATAATTAGAATGTATTCATTTGTTGATAATGCAATTAAAGTGTGCTTGGAAAGCATTCATTAGTTTATTATAAAATTAAAGTATGTAATGTATTAGATGCATGACTTGTGTTTTAATAAAAGTTGAATGTAATGAATGGTTAAATATTATTGGATGAATCTCTCCATGGTAACTATATTATTAACCTAAATGGATGAACTTCATTATGTAATATATATTTTAACTTTAATAAATGAAATTCATCATATTAGCTATATTTTAACTATAATGGATGAACTCATCAAGTTATCTATATTTTAACTATAATGGATGAACCCATCAAGTTATCTATATTTTAACTCTAATGGATGAACTTCGTTAAGTTTTCTATATTTTAACTCTAATAAATGAATGTCCTCATGTTTTCTATGTTTTAACTTTAATGGGTAAATTTACTCATGATAACCTCATCTTCAACCATAATGGATGAACGCGTCATGTTATCTATAGTTTTAATTTACTGAACAAATTATATCTGGGTTTAAAGTAATAACATGAAATTAAGTTAACTTGCTTAATTGGATCAAATATCGTGAGTAGAGTTAGATGATAAATTAAGTAATCATGTTGGAAAACTCCTTAGGTATTGTTTAGTCTTCTGTTGTGTTATCTGAGATTTAGATAGCTCATTGTATCATTATATTGTGTCTTATTTAAAAAAAAATATTTGCACTCCATTTGTGTGTCTTAGCTTTATCCCTTCGGAGTTTCCTGGCGAGGGCATTACATTTACTAAGATGCAACTTGCATTTGGTTCTTAATTTGCCTCATGTGAGCCATCGATCTACTCAATTGCACACATTAAATATAGGTTGCTTTGGTTTCAGTTTTGAATTGTATCTGTAATGACTCATCGATATATATTTTCCCAACGAATTACTCCCTTGGTGCCATCGACAATATTTCATTCCTTAACTCGCTTTGTTTTTTATCAGTGTGTGTCATCCCAAGCCATCCATCGGGTATCGACATAACCTTGAAAAGTCTCTAACAATAGTTACTTTTCCCCTGATGAATCTCCTGCTCTATTGTTTTCATCAAGCATCGGGATAGCTTGAAATGTTACACCCCGATCTCTTTAAGTTGTACCCATGACTAAGGCTTCTCTCCCTATTGGAGTAAGTCTTACCGATAGCCTTATCAACTATCGACAAGATAGCAATTCACATGTTTTGATAGTGAAAGTCACACCGATGATACTTTAGTAATGACTCGGTCAATGTATGTCCTCCCAATGTGTCTATCAAGTATCAGGATAACTCCTATCCCCTTTTAGTGATAGTTAATCACTTCCCAATGAACTTTGGATTTTATAGGGTTCTTTCTTTGGGGTAGGCTACATCGATGGTTTGATTTGTAGACTTGTGGAGTTGTAATGGACTTCTTCCATTTCTCTTCCACTTCTAGACATCCATACTTAAAGACATCCATATTCTCTTGTTGCTTAAAGAAAATGGAGAACTAAATTGTACTAAGATTAAGAAGCTAAATACTCATCACAATTAATGAGAAATAAACAAGCTTGTCAAGCTTGAAATCAATGTGTAAGGCTAACTGTGCCATTTTGTCAAAAGTTCTCAAATAGTCCTATTCAGGTCCTGATTGTTCAAATAATGTAAATTTACCCATGGAAGGGTAATAAAGGTTTAATATATTTTTTTGAGTCCATTCTAAGGTGTTCAAAGTATCTAAGTAATGTTTAGTGGTCTTTCATGTCAAAAGACAAAAGTTGTAAAGGTGTCACTAAAAAGTTGTATTGCAACAATGCATAAAACGTTGTCAAATTGTACATTTCGGTCTTAGGGGCAGTTGGAACAGTTATAGAACCATGAGAGGCTATAAAATACATCATTTATTTGGATTAAGTGTGTGTGACGGAGTTGGAGGAAATTCTTGTAAGGCTAGATCAAATAAAGCCTCTGACTGCCACTTAATTTTGCAAGGTTGTGATTGTTACAAGGTTGTATATCAGTTTGAAAGTAAAACTTCCATGCAATTGTTTGTTGGATAAATAGGAAGGAAGTGTATTTCTATAAAGTATGTATTGGAAAATGTTTTTGATGAAGATTCAATGAGAAAATTGATATTTTGTTCAATACTTTTAACTATTACTTTTGACAGTCATGATTATTTGTTGCTTTAGATGTTTCTAAAATTAGTCTTCGTAAATTCATCATTCTTAAGTTGATTCTATTAGATGACACAATAAAAAAGGTTTCTCTTTTTTTTTAAACTCAAATATTTTTCATCAACTTGCCAAAATCAACCTTCTTTTTAAGCCAAGAAAACTATCTAAATAAAATAGTCTTCATAATTGAAGAGAGTCTAAGTTTAAGTAACGTTTCAACTTCTATATAACTAGTTCTAAGAAGAATTTCGTACTTGCGATATCCTTTTGCATAGTTTGGGAAGGTTACACACTGAAGTTTTGATAGCCCGACTTTTTTTGTGTGTGAAGAAAGACCATGTCAAAAAATATCAGCGAAGATCAAAATAAGGAGACAATTGCTAGATTGTGGTATAACTTGAAAAGAAAAGGTGATGGAAAATGTTATTGTCCCTGCAAAATTTGTAAGGGCTTAAAGACTAGAAGAATTCTAATCAAAATAACTAAGAAACATTGTAGGCAACATGATCACATTGAAGGGGGACATTATTATCATCCATTGGTAAGTTCTTCATTATATCATTTTAATTTATATACATAAGAAATCACTTCATGATGAGATCATGACCATGGTTTATTTATGTTGATCATTTTTATATAGGTCGAGCTCCCCAAGGCACATGATATGGACCAACACAACTAGAAGAATATGTTTTTCAAAGTGGAGGAACATAGAGGTGTGAATATCAAAGCTGAAGATAATGATCCTATGGAAGATGACAATCATGCGCTAGAAAACACAATTGAAGATGATGGTACAAATACATTGATCCATGACACATTTAGTACTGGCATAGCCAATCATGATGACTTTGATGTTGTTCATGATTTACCTGTACTTGAGAAGGCATACGAGCCCCTTTATGAAGGCTCCCAAACAATTCTTCTCTTCGTTGTATTATTGTTGGTGAACTTCAAGGTTATGAATGGTTTATCCAACATAACAATCTCACGTTGTTAAGGTATGTCATATATGTCATTATAGTTAATAAAGGGTGAATCATGTATCATTAATATTCTGTAGATTGATAGGCGAGTTTTTGTTACCACCATCAAATATTCTACCTCACTCATATCGAGAATTATCTTCCATTCTGAAAGATATTGGAATGGAGTATCAAGCAATAGATTGTTTTCCCAATGATCATATTATTTATCATAAATAACATGAATTTGCAACAGAATACCCTGAATGTCATATTAGTAGATATCGAACAGATCAAATAACAAAAAAGGTGCCTCGCAAGGTTCTTTGTTAAATTCCCATTATTCCACGTATGCAATGATTATTCAGGTGCACTAGCTTGGAACAATTTATGGATTACCATGCACACAATAGAAGTTGAGATGACATTATTCGAATACCTGTGGATGGTTCAACATTTATGGACATAGAGGAAAAGTGGGCACACTTTAAAGAAGAACCTCGTAATCTCAATCTTTCATTGGCAGTGGACGATGTCAATCCATTTGGAGAGGAGATCTATTTACTCGGTGTGGCCAGTTTTTGTTATCAACAATAACATTCCTCCATGGATGTCAATAAAGAGGAAGCACATAATGTTGGTGATGATTGTTCCAGGTATTTTATCATTTAATAGTCATCTACATTTAATTATAAATATTACAATAAAATGGTGATAATGATTATGTAATGTTTTTGTTCATTCAACTAGGTAAGTACCAAGTGAAATATATGAATGCATATATTGAGCCTCTTATTGACGAGTTGTTGGTGTTATGGAATGGTGTCACTATGTATGATGTCTCTAGACCAATAGGACAAAGACAATTTCAATTCCATTAAATGCTTGTATGGACAATACATGATGCCCCAGGGCTAACACATTTTTGTGGTATGTTATAGTGTTCAAGTTGTACATTATAATTATAATTATAAAAATTAACATATTTAATCCAATTATACATTATCTTGTAGGCCATCAAACAAAGGGAAAATTTGCATGTCCAGTTTGTGGTCCAAAGATGAAATCCCATCATTCAAAAAGTTTAGGAAAGCAGGTGTTTGATGAGTATAGGCACTTTCTCCACAAAAATCATAAGTATCAAAATACTGAAAAACATCTATTCAATGGGAAAGAAGAGACTACATCAAAGCCACGAAGAATGACACCTTGCCTATGGAAGTTGGAATATAATAGAATTAATCGTCAAGGTAATGTCATTGCATCAAATGGTTTATGTTTGGAATTTGTATTTTTCTATTGTGTTTTGTTTACTGATGATGAAACTGATGATCGTGAAGGTTGTCAAGGCATTATTGACCACCTTCCAAAGGGACTAAAAACTTGTCTGAGATAATTTAGTAGGTTTCCCCTACTACGAGAAGCTATAAATTGTGAATTTGTTTGATACTATGCATATTGGAAAGAATATAATAGAGACATTATGGAAAATATTGGAGGGAAGGCATGATAAAGAAAAAAAATTCAAAATTTGTAGTGACATTCACGAATCCAATCATGAAATGAAAAATGTCATTCAATCAAATAGAAATGGAGACCAGATTAATATAAGTGCCCTTCCTTGGTTATTAACGGACTGATAAAGCAAGGCTATAAAAGAAGTCATACAAAAAATTTGATTTCCCACAGGATTTGCAATGAACATAAACAATCTCATATCAAAGAAAAATGAATTTGGGCTAGGGATGAAAACACATAATTGGCATCCTTCATTAAGGTAATTCAAGTTCTTGTGTATTTACTAAATATTTGTATACTACGCATGTACTTTTCATTGTATTATGTTAGAAAATAATGAAAATATCATTTGATAATTGTTGCAGTATGTTCTACCTCTATACGTTCTAACTCTATCTCTCCCAGATAACTTTGACAATAATGTCAAGCAAGTCATACATGATCTTGGAAAATACATGAGGTAAGTAGTGATCTTTGTTCAATTTGTTGTATAGATAATATATGTGTGATTTGTTTTACTTATGGAATATATTGTATATTATTTTGTAAAGTCTCATTTATATATTTTTGCATCTTGAATCTCTTCTAGGTGGTTGTCATCTAAAGAAATCCATAAAGAAGATATAAAATATTGGAAGAGAAAAAATCCTCATTTAATGTGTGAAATGCAAAAGTGTCTACCTTCAACATTTTTCAATGCACAAGAACACTACCTCATACACCAAGTTGAGGAGATTGAATTGTGTGGACCTGTGCACACTAGGTCAATGTGGATGGTTGAGAGGCACTTGAAATTTTTGAAGGCTTTGGTTTGACAAAGAGAACATTCTAAGGGTTCTATGGTGGAGGGATATATGGTATACCAACCTATGGTGTATATTGTTGAATATCTTCCTAAGTTTGCAACAGACATCCACGTAGATCGGATTTGGGATCCCAACCCCATTAACAAATTCAAAGGGGAGTACTTGATGGGGAAAGGTAGATTGAGGAAAGTTAGAGGTAATTATAAGATATTATTATAGTTAATTAATTACTAATCTTCTAAATAAATCAGTTCTAAGTCATCTATTAATTATTTGTATAGCTGGTCGGGAGTGGGATACGCTACATTTGTATATTGCAAACAATCTTGATTCGATGATGGTGTGGATTGAATGATGTCAAAATTTTGGTCGCACATTAACATGGGAAGGTGTGGCTTCATTGGTTAAAGAAGCTCATCGTAATGGAGATTCCAATGTTATGCAAAAGGGAAATTGATTTAGCATATGGTTTAAGAGATAAACAGGTACATATAATTTTATTAATCACCCGTATGTTTATCAACTCACCTTCTCCTTTTTTCCAAGTCTCTAGAGGTCTTAGGCAAGGGGATCCTATTTCCCCCATCCTCTTCATTATTATGGTAGAATGTTTTGGAAGGAGTATGGAAAATTTGGTTTTGCAAGGCTCCATTAACAGTCTCCACCCCTCCTCAGCGGATCTTGTTTGTTCTCATCAACAATTTGTTGATGATACTATTATCATGGGGGAATCTAGTATTTCTAAAGCTAAAACTTTGAAGAGTACTCTTTGTAAGTTTGCCTCTGCTTCGAGTCAGCTTATCAATTGGACAAAAAGTGAAGTTTTTTTCATCAATACCCCGGAGAGAAGACAACAGAGAATCTTCCTGATCTTCCTGCAAACTACCTTGGTCTCCCTATGTGCACTGCTCCTCCTGACTCCTTCTGGTGTTCTCTAGTGGACAAATTCTAGAAAAAGTTAGCTAGATGGAAAGGAGCCCTCCTAAGTCAGGCTGGAAAGCTCCAACTTCTAAAAGCTTCTCTTCTAAGTATTCCAGTTAAGTATGTTGATGCTATCGAGAAAATCCAAAGAAGATTCCTTTGGTCTGGGGTTGAGGACAAGAAAATAATGTCCTTGGTGGCTTGGGACCAAGTATGCAAACTGAAGAGCCATGGTGGTCTGGGCCTGAGGAGGATCCAAACCCTAAATGAAGCTCTTCTGTCCAAACAAGTTTGGAGAATGTTTCATCTTGATACTGAATGGTGTAAAATTTGGCAAAGTAAGTACTCTCTTCAGTCCTCTTCCCTTTCTTCTTTTATCAATTCAGATATTAGTATTAATGGCTCCCACATATGGAATTATGCCTCTAAATGTAAAGAAAGTATAGCGAAAGGTGTGATCTGGAAAGTTGGAAATGGTAGGCAAGTTAAATTCTGGGAGGATCCCTGGCTTTTTGATAAACCTTTGATAGAAATAAATGAATGGGCCCCATATGCTCCCTCTTGTATAAGATATTTTGGCTCCTTAGTTGCTGAGTACTGGAGTAGTAATGAATGGCAAAATATTGAAAGCATCCACCCAATCCTCTCTAAGCTCAAGATCTATTTGTCTGAGGTTTGGTTGAACAAAGAGACTGACTCCCTGATCTGGAAACATGATCCCAAAGGTATCCTTAGTGTTTCCTCTATGTATTGTGTTTTGTCCCCTGATCCTTTAGGTAATCCCTTCTGGTCTAAAGTCTGGATTAGAGGCCTAACCCCCAAGATCAATTTCTTCTTCTGGACCATCCTCCATAATAAAATCTTGACCCTTGACAACCTGAAATGCAAAGGCTTTGCTATCCCTAATAGATGTGCTCTATGCCTTCAAGAAGAAGAGTCTGTGGACCACCTTGCCATTCACTGCCCCTTCTCAACCTCAATATGGGAAAAATTTCTCAATAGTTTTAGCATTGCCTGGGTGTTTCCCAACACCATCATAAATCTGTTTTCCTTGTGGAACATAAAATGGACTAATTCTTTTTTGAGATCTTTGTGGCAGCTCTCACTTCCTCACATCCTATGGGGACTATGGAAAGAAAGAAATAATCGACTCTTCAGGGATATTTCCCTCATTTAGGATATTGTGTTCCAGAAAATCAAATGGGCGATTCAGGAAAATATAGAGATCATTGAGGGTCCTTGTTTTTCGAACAATACACTGGAAGCAAATATTTTAAGGTTGTGGAATATGAAGAGTACTGACAGTCCAAACCTCACTCATAACGAAAGGATTGAAGTTAAATGGAAAATCCCCCCTCATGGTTGGTTCAAAGTTAATTTTGACGGTGCTGCCAAAGGTAACCCAAGTCCTTCAGGTTGTGGAGTTGTTCTAAGAGATGACAAAGGAATGTGTAAGGAAATGGTTGTTGTCCCTATTGGAATTCAAACTAATCATTAGGCCGAAGCAATGGCTTCTCTCCAAGGTATCCTCCTAGAAAAAAAATGGAATTGTCCCCACCTATGGATTGAAGGGGACTCAAACAATATTATAAACTATCTTAAGGGGGTCTCAAAATCTTCATGGTCGATCAACAACATCATCATCTCTGCTAGAGACCTTATTAGCACCTTTAAAAAAAGCTACATATCCCACATTTACCGGGAGGCCAATGGCTTTCTGACTGGGCTGCCACTGTGGTGGTTAACAAGGAAGCAAATACCACGTGGACAGGAGAACAAGGACTCCCCGAAGATATCAGGCAAATCACTTGCTACGATCGATATAGAAGTACTCCTAAGATACTTGATGAATAGGATAATTATGAAAATAACTAACTTGAGTACTTCGAGTCATTATAGTAATGAGAGACTCATTTATTATATTACCAATGCCATAAGTTCCCATGCTTTCTGGGTGACTTTGATAGTTTTGAAAAGCTCACCGGCTAATCTGCTCTGCTAGTTTCAAAATTTGGTGTTGAATAGCGACAACATGGGTGGTAACAGGAGGCGATATGAACCAAGTAGTTGTAAAGAATGGAAACAAAAGGAGGAGGTTTGGGGTATTCTACAGAAGGGTGGCTTCTCAAAATTCATGGAGAGACTCCACAGTCGCGACGGTATGATCATTAGTTTTTTCTGTAAAAATTGGAAAAAGGGTATGCTGAAAATGGGATACCAAACTATAGAAATCGATGAAGATTTAATTTCTCAAGCTACAGGCCTCACAAGAGAAGGGTGCAACTTCTACAGAGATAGGAAAGTCAATAGAGAAGCTATTGAAAGATACCCAGTCATTGAGAAAGAGAAGAAATGACTGGTAAAGTTGAGAAAAACCTACTACCCACCCAGGGCTTTTGCCAAACCCTGGCGAGAAGTCCTCTTTGTTTTAATGCGATATATCACTCTAGATGGTAGGTTCACTAAAGTTTATGGTTATCACTTTGTTCTACTGAATCACTTTAGGCACAATGATAAGGTTAACTTCCCTTATTTTCTACTTTGTTCGATGAATGCATCCCTCAAGGCCTACAAAGAGAACCCATGGGGTGATACGGCCATGCACCAAGGCCTTATGGTTCGAATCTATGACCATCTTAAGGCCAACCAAATTGCTTGAATGTAGCCCTCTGTGGATTCTGAGGATGAGGGGTCTGACCCTGCCTTCTCAGAGGAAGAGGAGTCTGAAGTGACCCTTCGACTGATACTGAGGACAAAATGGATGTCTCGGACTATGAAAGTGGGAAGAAGAGAAAACACATCAAAACCAAACCCTCATCCTCTAAGGGAAAAAAACCTAAAGGTGGATCCCTGATTAGCATTTCTTCGGAAGAGGAGACTTCAGACTACTCTGAGGAGGAGCACCCTCAAGGGCAGCTGAAGAAGAAGACTAAAGATCACACCCAGGCAAGGAAAATGCACAAGAAGAAAGAGGAGACTGTTAAGGAACCAAAAGCCCACAAGCAGGTAAGGGCCCTGGAAGAATATTAGAATCTGGAAAAGGAGACCATGGAAGAGGTTCTTAGGGTTTTTGACACAACCATCCAGCACACCCCTAAAGAGGAAAAGGCAACCCCTGGAAAAGTTGACGCCCCCTCTACCCCCCCCCCCCCCCCCCCCCCCCCCGAGGGTTCGCAAGGTTTCATGGAAACTATGGAGTGGCTCATGAATGGTTACAAGAAAGCTGTGGATGAAAATAAAAAACTCTGTAATAGAATCTTGAACTGGGAAACCATCAATACAGGGGAAGGGAAGACCATGGCCAACTTCATAGAGGACCTGAAAAATACCATCACCAAAGTTGAAGACAAAAGAGATGCTTTCAACCCTAGGTTCAAAAAAATTGAGAAGGATTTGCTGGAAAGAAATAATCTTGCTGACACTAACGACCACACCCTTACAGAAACTATCAGCAAAATTGGTAAAATTGAGGAATGCCTAAAGAAAATTGTTGAACAAAGCCAGCCTTAGCATCCTGAAGATTTCAGCCAACAACACCAACACTCTCATCAGTAAACTGGATGATGAAAAAGAAATCCTAGACATTGACCCAGAAACGGAAGGAACAGGGGAAGCTCAAGGCCCTAGAACCCGCACCAAAGGCAAAAAGGACAAAAAACCTAACAAGGATCTAGAAGACCTTAAAGCTGTCGGGGCTTCTTACGACGAGCTAGTTGTAATGCCCTACCCTAGTCGGCCTTGTAAAAACCCGTTTGACCTTGGTTGACTTCCTATGTGGCATTCTTGAATGATTGATTAACTATGATGTAATGTTGTAGATTAGATAATATAAATAATTGTGCATACCTATTATTGTGCTTTTGCATCGATTCTTGTGTAAATGTAATTATTCCCTAATTCTTGTTATAAATCTCAAGCTAACACCTTCATTGAATATGTATATATATGTATGCTTGCGTGACTCATGGTTGCAGGAGATTGCAAGTACTATACCCCCTAGGTGCGAGGTTCATCTCCATCAAGATTCACAAGGTTGAGTATACTTCCTTCATCCTTTGAATTCAGATTAGGTGGTCATAAAACTTTTGTCTTACCTTAGCCATGATCAAGTGAGCGTCGTGTGTGGTCCGTCGGGCTCCTTTTTCGTTTGGGTTGCGTGTCGTGTGATTGGTGGACTTTCTTGGTTTGCATGCCTTGCATGTGGTAAATAGAGTATTCTATTCTAAGTGTTTAATTTAATTTAATGTGTTTATTTATGCATTAGTAATTGAGAAATCAAAATAAATAGGTTTCTTTTAGGTGATTAATCATTAATTAAAAAGATCGCTTTAGTTATGTTGTAGCGAATTTAATTTAATGGTTAATTTTAAATAATGAATTTAATTAGTTTATGCGTTTTAAAAAGGAAATATTTAAAGTTATTTGAAATATAATTAATTTAACCTCTTTTGCATTTTGGAAAAGAAAGGTTAATTTTACTTATTTAAGAAAATCAATTTTTATTAGAAAAGCAAGTTTAATTTATAAGTAAATTTGATATAGTGTGAAAGATTGATTTTGGAAATTAATTTAATTTAAATATTTTACTCTTGTTAATATTGTGAAAAATAATTGTTGGCTTAATTAATATCGAGAAAATTAAAATTAAATAAGAGAGAAGCATTTTAATTAGAAAATCAAGAATTGAATAGTTGAAAATAATTATTATTTCCTTTTTTATTTAAAAAGTGCTTAAATTTCAAAATTAGAAATTACATGAGGGAGATAAAAGCATTTTTGATTTGTTTTTTTTTTTTTAGTTAAAACAAAATAAGACAAAATGTCCTTTTATTAAATATTTTATTATTGGAAAATATTTTTGGGGGAAAACCTAAAAAGTTTAGGTTTTATATTTTTTTTTCTATTTTATTTTATTTGGGGGTTCACAGGAAGGAGGCAGCAGTCGGTGGGAAGAAGAAATTTTTATGCATGTTGAGTAAATAAGGATCTGGAGGTTGGAGGTTGGTCTCTGCAACAAAACTCTTCCAGGAAATGCGAATGGAGGTAGGGTTTTGATTATTTCCTTGCTTGCCAAAGAATCTTACTGTTTGGCTTTGAAAGAATAGTGCTGGTTATTGAAAAATCTGACAAATTAATTCTAGATTTATGTTGGATTTGGGGATTTAAAAACTATGCATTTGCTTGGAAAAAGTATTGATTATTTGAATGGTTATTTACAATAGATTTGTTAATTTAGTAATCCATGGGGATTCAAAATTAAAATGGGTATTCAGATGGGCGTTTATTTTGGTTTTCTATTTCATCTAGGTGAGACTTTGGAAGGTATTCATATGGGTGTTTATTTTTTGTTTTCTTTCATCTGCGTGAGACTGGAAAATATACATATTGGAGTTTTATTTCTATTTTGTGTGATTAAAAATTAAATCTAATACAAAAAAAAAGAGACAAATAAAAATAAAACTAAAAAAAAATAAAAAAATTGAGTCTTTGTGTCTGAGATTGCGTTTTTATTTCATTTGGGATCTGTGCATTAATTAAGAATTGGTTTTTAAAAAAAATAAAAATAAATCATTAGCTACCATTGGCAGCGACTGCTACCAAAGGTAGCGGCCTACTACCATTTGGCAGCAGCACTGCCAATGGTAGCGTGGGCTACCAAGGGGGCCCACGTGGGTACCCCCCCTCTCTATTTAAAATTTAGTAATTTTTTTAATATTTTTTTTATTGTTAAAAAAGAATAATATTAATAATATAATATTAAATTAATAAGTGAGTTGGATGAAATTTAATTATTTAAATGCAAGTTTTGTTTTTATATATATTATCTAATGCTAGTTTATTTAATAATATTTGGATTTTAGATAATTGGTATTTAGGAATCCATACTTTAATACATGTTATTAAATAGGTATTGATTGTGCCAAACTCTGGATAATATATATTATTAACATAGATTAAGTATTAATTGTGGATTAATGTGGATTATAAATAAAAGTTAATTTAGAAAATCCATAAACTAGATTGACCTTAATAGTTAAATCAATATGGTAAACGAATGCCTCTATTGGTTAAATGCCTATGCAAATTTAAATTTCTATATTCGCTTTTGGTTATGTAATGGTAAGACTTTATATGCTTGTTAGTACCCTGTTGTCTGGTGGGTCTGTGGTTGGCCATAGTGGGTCAAGTCCCTAGTTAGGGAACCAAAAGTCAAGAGCCCTCTATATTGTTTTTGATGTGTTCAATTGGATCCGCTTCTAAAAAGGGATCATCTATGTAATTATTGACCGAAGTGATCGTTGTATAGTGGTTGTGTTCGCCTAAATGGCAGAGATGTAAATAACATGAACCTTATGTAATCTTAACTTAAATAATTGCCAGAGGGGTCTTGTAGTTGAGCAGACCCAGAGATGTAACCCTCTAGGGGTGAACTCCGAGATCATACCTATGTTATGTGATGTTTTTGTCTCTCATGTTTCATACTTAGTGCTAGCATGTATGGATGAATTTTGTAAGTGTATAATGGGGATCTAATGAAGTTAATTTTTGAATGCATGAATATAGTCATCTTGTTAAATGTAGTAATTAGGGTCATAAAAGGATTGTAAATATGATTATGGAAAGTAATTTGTTAATGTTAATGAAAAGAAGTAAGCACGGAAAGAAACTCGCTAGGTTACAATTAATGGATTAACTTGTCATAAAGCTTGTAATTTGAATGTAATGAATGGATAACAAATATTGGATTAACTGTCATAATACCTAAATTGAAATCTAATGGAAGCACCTCATTTGGGTATTTACCTTTTTATCTTAGTAAATGAACATCGTCATGTTAGCTATATTTCACTAAATTGGATGAATTCATTTAGTTATTTACGTTTTATAATTGTATGAACTCAATTGGTTATCCATATTTTAACCTTAATAAATGAACATCATCATAATAGCTATATTTGAACTAAAACGGGAGAACTCATTCAGTTGTTTATATCTTAATCATAGCAAACGTATTTCTTCATATTAACTTTATTTTAACTAAAATGAGTGAACTCATTAAGTTACCTGTATCTTAACCCTAATGGATGATCTTCATTTGACTATTTACATTTTATCCTCTATAAATGAACTACGATTTATTAGTTGGTTATGTTTAAACCCAAATGAAGGAACCTCATTATATTGTTTACATCTTAATCCCTAATGAATGAATTTCATCTTATTAGCCATATTTTAACTATAAAGGGTGTTCTCATTTGGTTGTTTACTTTTAAACCTAAATGAATGAACTTCAAAATATTAGTTTCATTGTATCTAAAATGGATGGACTCGCCAAGCTAGCCATACTTAAACCTTAATGGGTGAATTCATAAGTTACCTACATTTTAACTTCATTGGGTAAAATCCCTCTTGTTAGCCGCTTCTGTGACCATAATAGATGAACGCTTCATAATCTTTGTAATGTTAATTCACTGAACAAATTATATCCATGTTCCAAGTAATAACATGTAATCAAGATATCTAGTTTAATTGGATCTAATGTCATGAGTTGAGTTAGGTGTTAAGTTATGTAATCACGTTGGGAAACTCCTTAGTTTCGTTCAGTCTTCCGCTGTGTTATCTAAGTGTTAGATAACTCCAGTGTACCTTAATGTTGTGACTTATTATTAACACTTATTATTTATATATATATATATATATATATATATATATATTTACACTCCGTTTGAGTGTTTTAGCTTAATCCCTTCGGGGTTTCCTGGCAAGGCATTACACTGGTGACAAAGGTGGAGGACTTGTTGAAGAAAATTTCTGTGTAGTGCCTTCTCAGTTTCTTTGTTGTTAGTTTTGTTGTCCTTTCTGTTCCTTGGCTTTTTGCCAGTCTTTTTGTATGCAACTCTTAAGCTCTGATCTTTTTGGTGTCTTATCTTAAAACTTATGTTAAAGGTTTCGAGTCCTGAAAACTTGCTTTTTTAATTAATCAGAACTCACAATGTAATAATTTTAACATGTTAGACATATTGTAGGTCAAACTTCACAAGGCTATGTGCTGCAATGGACATAAATTTTGCATCAAAAAGTTGGATGACACGAATAAAACTTGTGATTCTAGGATAACTGCAATTTTTGAGGTGACGAATATTTCATCTAGAAACGACATACATCCTTAAGAGTCTCAAAATCGATACTATGGCATTTTGGATGATATACTTGAGTGTGACTTTAATTCCTTCAAATTAGTTTTGTTCATCGTCAAATGGTATAGGCTATGACTGAATAAAAATGATCCTAATAGAACTGTTATTGAACATGATAATGAATTTACAATGGTTAATACAAGGTCATTTGAGCTAGTTGGGGATGAGCCCTATGTTCTTCCAAGCCAATGTGAGAAGGTATTTTACTCAGAGGTTCCACATAAACTGGGTTGATCATTTGTTGTTAGACATGATCCAACAGGAAGACCAATAAAGTATAATGAGATGGAAGAAGATGGTGATGGTGATGGTGATGGTGATGGTGATGATGATGATGATGACGATGATGAGGATGATGATGATGATGATGATGATGATGATGATGACGATGATGATGATGATGATGACGATGATAACGACGACGATGACAATGATGACGACGATGACGACGACGATGACGATGATGATGATGATGATGATGATGATGATGATGATGATGATGATGATGATGATGATGATGATGATGATGATGATGATGATGATGATGATGATGATGATGATGATGAAATGATGAAATGATGATGATGATGATGATGATGATGATGATCATCATGATGATCATGATGATCATGATGACGACGATGATGATCATGATGGTTATGATGATGATGATGGCAATGATGATCATGATGGTCATGATGATGAGTTGGATGAAGAAGAAGATCAATGACATGAATGAAATGTATGACATTTTTTGAACTTTGTGTTTATTTATGGAATTTGGATTGGTTATTAGCTATGTGATGGATGGTGATTTAAAATACATATGTGATGGATTACATGTTTATGATGATACATTTGACATTTTTTGAACTTTGTGTTTATTTATGGAATATGGACTGTCTATTAGCTATGTGATGGATGGTGATTTATGATACATATATGATAGATTATATTTTTATGATGATACATATGTCAGGCCTATGATGCTCAATTACAAATATGATGATACATATGTGATTCTTATGATGCTCATGATACATATGTATTTTTTGTTTATAAAATTAAAAATGTAATGCTTATGATGCTCAATTGTTTTTTTTTGGTCGATAATTAATATTTTTATTAATATATAAGTAAAGAAGTTAACATTACAAAATTGGGCCTAACTTGAGCCCAAAATAGTCTATGCACTATTGACTGTCTACAACCTACCCAATTACATATGATAATCACTGATTTTAGAATCAACACCCATACCCCTTACAAAATTCAGAACTTGGACAACAAAAAACTGGCTCCATCAACCATGTCATTAATCATTCCTAATATTGTCATGTGTCCATATCAGTAGGATAACAAAATCACCCCTGAGGGGGCTAAAAAAATTCATCTATAAAAGCCAGAGAACCGTAAACAAACTAACAGAGAACCATCTATCCAATCGAAAAAGAAAGAAAACCCAATCGCGAGGACCTCAACCCTAAGCTTGTCACTATCACACACTTTGTCATCGCCTTCAGATGAAGCTTAGATACCATGGCCTCCAATTTTCCTATGCATAGTGGTGTTTTATTATTGCATCCTTCAACGAATTCCATTCAGCCCAAATATGATTCAGATAAAGCCTTTGATTAACCATGTTTGGCCAATACACAAAGGGAGAAAACCCCATCTCTTCCACTATAATTTGGCTCTCAAAGCATTCACCAAAATCAAACCTGTGTCTTGGGTGTTCCCGTTCCAGGATAGAGTCCATTTTGGAGATTAAATCATGCTCAAATAGAGAGTTCATTACCCAACAAATGTCATTTTCGACAACCCCTAATTCAAGGCCCCAGGCCAAAAGCATTGCTTCAATGTCCACATTGCACTTCCATCGATGAGTAGCTTGCTGGAAGAAATAACCCAACGTCCCCTGTGCACCACATTTAGCACCTCCTTTGATGGGCATTTGAGAAGGAGCTTGAGCCTATTCTCTTCAATCGACTCATAG
Source organism: Cryptomeria japonica (assembly GCF_030272615.1). NCBI lineage: Eukaryota > Viridiplantae > Streptophyta > Pinopsida > Cupressales > Cupressaceae > Cryptomeria > Cryptomeria japonica. The sequence continues at coordinate 523,552,901 of NC_081405.1, forward strand.
AGCACCTTCAGTTTCTTCTACGTTTGGAAGGTAAAAGTGGCCTCCATTCGACCACCGAACAAAACCTGCACATAAAAATATAAAAACTAGCCAAATAGAAAACTAATGTTAAAATAACAAGTTTGGCTTCCTTAAAAAGAATGACAGTTCATGTGAGAAATCAATCCCATATCTGTTGCGACACTGGGTAGTTAATGTTCGATGTTGAAAACATCACATCACTGCCTACTCTTATAGGAAGAGTCATCATAACAGGTAATTTGTTGTAAGAACCCACACGCTTTTGATTCATGTCACAGCTGCCACTGCCATCATGCAAGCACACCACTTGCAAAAAATGAGGAGAAAACAATTAAACTACCAACCTTACAAAATAAAGGAATAAAAGAGATAAATTTTATGTTTACACAAAAACACAATTGCATCCGGAAACCAAAGACTGTCGACTGCTGCTTGTCGAAATATGTTGACACCGCCTTGACAATTTGTAAGCATTTTTTATTTCATTCTATAAATTTAACCCTTTGAAAATAGAAATATTCAATCTAAATTCAGCTCGCCATCAAAGAGTTCAAAATGTGCATCCTCTTCTTGATTGAAGGACATGGCCCATTTAGATAATTTATCTACCACTGTATTACCCTCTCATCTAATATGACTAACCACAACATCTTCAAAGTAATTCAAGTCCTCTAAGATCAGAGATAAAAAAATTTAAATGTCATGCTTTAATTTTACCATTTTTAATAGTTTGGATTATGATCAGCGAATCCCCTTCAAGATGCAATTTTTTAATCCCCATATTTTGAGCACATCGAGTAGCCAACAATGTTGCATATGCTTTGGCTTCATTGTTAGTTCCCTTCTTAATACATTGTGCCCCAACTTTAACTAAATTGCCACTATCATTCTGAAACACCACCCCCACACCAAACACACCCCCTTTGAGTTGAGCCACCCCATCAAAATTTGCTTTGATCCACCCCCTCTGAGGTGGAACCCATTCTATGGGTAAATTACACTGCTTACTCTGCTTCCTATTATTCCAAGCCCCATGTCTTACTTTGACATTAGGCCATGATTTTTGGATTTTCATGTCCTCTATAGTAAAGGGGGTACTCGTAGATTCCATCTGAGAAGCTACAGCCCCCAAAGTTTCCTTAATTTCCTGATCAATTCTACTAAATTATGATGCTCAATTGTTGGTGCTAATTTCATGTATATATTTTGTGTGATGTTGTCACCCTTGGTGTAAACAGGTAATTGACTATAGACATCCTCAACCCTTTAGTTGAGGATCCTACGCAGTCTACATAAAGTAAAGGTAAGGAATAAAAAAATATACAATGATTATGATGATTGCATATTGTTCGTGTTGAGTACTATGTAATTTTTAGTATATGTATCATGTAATTTTTGACTAACATAAGATAATTCAATTACATATGTAGGAACCTGAACCCCTTTGACAAGGATCCTGCACAGTCTCATGGATTGACAGGTATAAGTCAATACACCCTATAGAAATAGTTTTTTTTTTTTAAATACTAGGAAAACAAAGTTCTTTAGTTCTTCAAACCTCGACATTTGCAGCAAATCTAATACAATTATCAACACTTGAGGTCCCAGTTGGACTTATTCAATTTTTAATCTCAACATCAACTTTAGGGTTGACTTCTTCATCAACATTACTCTCATTTGCAAAATATCTCTCTCATTACCAACTAAATCTCTTATTTGATTGAGTGCAGGTACCAACAAATAGGTATTTGTCAGATGTGTCTTGCTTGAGTGAGGGAAATGTAGGAATAGTCGACGGAAGTGAGACATGTAGTAGGTCTAAAATAGGGAGATCAACTAGAGGTCAAAAGATTAGAAGAAAATTCAGTATACACATGGAATTTTTACTTGCTCAAGGGGAGTCATGTTCTTATGATGATGAGACCAAAGGCGACATCAAGGCGCCCTTGAGGTACAAACATCTAGAGAAACAATGGGTACCCAAGGAACTTCCTCCAAAAAACACCAATTTTTGTGTTAACGAGAGGATATATCACATAGCACCTTCGTTGTTACATGGTTTGGGCCTATTTTCCATGGACAACATAAAGGATTGTTACAACAAAGTTTCTGAATTCATGGAGTATGTCGGACCTTGTTACAATTACAAAAATTGGATGTAGATTGTTCGATATAAAAAAAGTATGCGTAGGTATGCACTGTCAACAAATTATATGCAACAGAAAGATAATGATCAAAGTAAATGAGTGGCTATATACATTGATGGAAGGCTAATAACAATAGGGAATATTGTAGGTTTTATAAATAGTACATGACCTGGGTCAACTAATAAGCAACCCAATTGCATATTTGAGTCACATGAAAGAAATTGTGTACTCATATGTGTGATAAAATCAATAAGTCCAGGGGAAGAGTTGCTAATGGATTACAATTTGAATCATATAGATTCAAACAAAGTTACTAACATGGGGGTGGTATGTACTATATACCATTTAAACCAACCTCCAATTAATGACTTCAATATACCATCTTATTATTAAGTTTTTTTACTAAGTATTGGTTTCATTTTGCTAACATGTTTATATTTTTTCTTTGTCATAGGGTGATCTGGATCCGTCACATAGCACAAACAAGGATGTAGGTCCTAACACTTCTACCAAGTAGGTAAACCTCATTGTAATTATACAAATTAGATAGAAGCAAACTGTTACATTATTATGTTATTTTCTTGACTGTTTTGGAGTAATTTTGATAGTATTAATAATATTTTTGTTATAGATGGATGTTTGGGGAAAGGGAAAGGAACCTCCCTTACATCAACACCTCAACACAGTATTAAGCGATGAGGACTACACAATTTCCACAAACCCTGTAGAAGTGATAAAAATATCTATCATAAAAATTAATAAAGATATTGTTGCTTTGGTATGCACAACCCCTCAGACTTATGAGATAAAAGATAGGCTGAATGAATTGATGCAAGCAACAGAAAATATGCGAGTAAGCAGTAATGAAAGCTTTAATTATAACAAAATTTCAATAATGGTTTATATTTTATACTCTTTTATGTCACTAACTAAAATATGTACATGTTGTTTTTACAGAATTTCATGTGAGATCATCAACCTGGTGGACATGATCAGGGTATTGCAAGTGATGACCATGTTCTATACATTAAAACTACTCCTTCTTTGGACTTGTGAACTTGCTTTTTTAATGCTAGTGTTATTTACACAAGTCTTTCCCTGTCTATACTATTCCTCTCTCTTTAGAATGAACAATAATATGTTTTGTGTGTATATATAATTATAATAATAGTTTATTAAACTGTTAATAAAGTATTTAGTTGCACAATTAGAAGTTCTCATTTGATCTAATCTAATCACTTGTATTTTAATTTACTATTATTAAACTATATTTCAAAGTAGGGACATTACAAAGACCAATAAGACAACGTGAAGTTTGACAACATGAGATAGCACATTGAAGCAATCTAAATAAATAGATTCAATGGACTATCTTCTGTAAGGACTATACTAGTTTTTCACTTACACTGCCCTCTTGTCACAAATTTACATACCTTTGTCCTACATCAAAACCTACCTTCCTTATTCTCCTTCATACTAGTGTATCATTAAGATTAGTATCGAACACTTAATAAAGGTTCATATTTCTTTACAACTCTTAATAAAGGTTCATCCTTGTTTACAATTCTTGTAGTTTTCATATATTTAATGTATTATTCTTCAGGTGTTGCCAATGTTCCAATGGAAAGGTCGCCTCATTCAAGGTTATTGCTAACTACAATGTCGACAAAAGGTAGCATGCAAACATCCTCTACTACTCATCATGTTGACCCACCCACTGTTAGTAGATCCCTCTTTTGCTCTCTCTTTTGTTATGTGTTTATTTCCCTTAAAGTGTTCTTTCTTGGGGGCATTTCATAGTGGATTCATTTTCTGCAGCAGGAGATGCACATGAGGATGCGCCAGAGGCGAATACTACTAATACCATACCATCATTTCCTGGATCTTCCCGTATTGCTAGTATGGGAATGTTGCAAACCACATTGGTGGTGAGCGACGAAGAATTGATACTCTTGAAGATACATAAGGTTCCAGGTACTTTAAAATTATTATTATATATAATGTAATTATAATTTACTTACTGATCACTCATTTTGGACTAATTATCCCATGATTTTTTTGCAAGAAATGATATTTTTTTATAAAAATATTAAGGACATTGCATTGCAGATGTTTGGGGCCACCATACGTAAAAGGTGGAACATCATATGTGAACTAACCCTAATCCACTATTTTTATTTCACATCATTTCTAGAATAGTTTTCCTTTGATCCATTTCTTGAATTATATTAAAGGTAGCTTTAGTTCATTTCTGAATCTAATAGGTTTGTTTTTTCTTAAAAGGTGGAATGACCAAGAAAACGGGTTAAAAGATGAACTCACAAACCGTATGGTTGATTTTTTTCGAAATGACACATTCGACAAAACCAAGCTCCTTGAAAAGGCCAACACATATCTAAAGTATGTGAGGGACCAGTACAAGACTCATTTAGAGAAGAACATAAAGTATGAGCATCCCCCCATGATTCTAGAGAGGGAGTGGAAGGACTTGATTTTAGATGTGAAGGAGAGAGTTGAAAGGAAAAAAGGAAATCCACCACTAGACGCCAAAAGAAGGTATTTGATACTATTAAGAATGTAATTATATACTAATTACTCTTTATATTTATATAATCTAACATATTTCAAACTTTTCATAGATTGAGTGACATGTCAAAGGCAACCAAGGCATGACAAGAAAAGCACGGGCACCAAAAACTCAGCTCTGGTGGTTATATGAAACTTGCCGCACGAATTGTAAGAATCAGTAAATGGAATATTGCATCAAAATATTTATAAATTGCAAAGATTTTTTTTTTTAAGCAAACAATACAAGCAAAATTCATGATACTAAGCAAAAATGTAGGGCTTTGAATTCAATAGAATGCCCATAGAAGATGACAAGAGAATTGCCTACCAACAAGGTTTTACAGTCGTGGCTGAATGACTACGATAATTGAGTGGGAAACACAAGATTCTTGTGCATCCGTCACACAGGTAAATTGTTAGGATAAGCGATGAACAAATGAGAGGGGGGGAGGGGGGGTGAATCAGTTGTTAACAGATTATAACATTTAATCCACTCAATAACCTTTAACCAAATTAAGTACTGGTAAAGCAGAAACAGATATCAGTAAACATGACAACTTAACAAATAAACAAATAATCAATGTAAAGCAACCATACCACATAACACCATGATCTGTACATGGAAAACCCAAGAAGGGAAAAACCACAGTGGGAAGCCTACCCACAGTCAGATGATACTTTTGCGGAAAGTATGTGTTACAATGAGGGGCCTGCACTTGCAGGAAGGCACACTGCCTAGAGTGTACTGCTCATTACAAAAGAGTCTCACTGACTACAAATATTAAAACCACCTCAAGAAGAATGGACAACAATCCAATAAAGTGAACTACAAGAGATAGCATCTACCATGCCTGATTACAGTCCCGGTTAAGCTCAATGTCGGAGGACTAAATCCTCTTCTGAATCTAATTCGATTACCAATGATCAACCAACTCCTTTGCCTGAATGATATTACAATATTTGTAGATTAGAATACTTGACCATGTCCTTTTTCACAAACATGATGCTCTACAAAGAGTTTCTACCTTTTATATATACAAACCCTAAGGCCTAAACCAATTAGGTCGGCCACCTAAAAGATATTACAGTAAGATCATTACATAAATCCATATTACAATGATATGCCATGTCGGCTTAAGACCAAAAAAAAAATAATAAATCCATAGAACATCCCTAAACATCCTGATAACGTGTAGAGAACATGTTAGCATGATACCGGTCCATAACCTAGATAGGTACCAAACCTATTTTGAGTCCACCACACCAAAGCAATATCTTCAAGTAGCTGAAGCAAGATCAAATAACATCTTCAGCATCCTGAAATCCATCTAGAAGTCGCACCAACACCACTTATGCATATTCTCAAGATTCCTCAGTGAAAGCTCTACCGGTAAGGTTTTACCAGAGTGTATGATAGAATTTGATTACCAAGTCCATACTAACTGACCAAGACATTCTCCAAGAGCACATACCACATGAAATCAAACATATCCCATAGATCCAAACAAGCTGGAAGTGTCCAACATATAGTCTCATCTATCGGCAACATAATAAATTCATCCATAATGCCAACAATCTCCCCCTTTGGTATTGATGGCAACACTAGATGTGAAAAAATATCTAAGTGCCAAGAAATGCCAAACAACTCTCCCCCTATAGAAGACAACCATCAATCTCCTAAATAACTCTCCCTCAGTGAATGATATCTCTGTAAGGTTCTGAATACATCTCTCCCAATCATTATCTCTCCCCAATTTTTCTATTTTTCACATCACTATCTCTCCCCCTTTGACATCAATGCTAGAAATCTGACACAATTATCAAAGAAAGAGTGAAAAACTCTGAAACTCAAAGCTGACTACTCCCCTTGAGTAGTAGCACCGCTCATTAGTACCGGAATGAATAATGTCTCTGATAATGCATGTCAGACTGATGACAAACTACATCAATCAAGTCTCCACCGGAGGGACAGAAACCTCTAACTTGTCTCTCAAGTATTCAAATGATTCCTTAGATAGTGGTTTAGTGAATATGTCTACAATCTGTTCTTTAGTGTTCACATAAACTAGTTTGACTTCCTTTCCTTCTACCTTGTCCTTCAAAAAGTTATACTTTATTGATATATGCTTAGTCTTAGAGTGAAATATCGGATTCTTAGACATGTCAATAGCTGCAGAGTTATCATAGTAGATAACTACTGGTTCACTACAATTTACCCTAATATCCTTCAACATTTGATTCATCCACAAGACCTGAGTGCAATTAGTTGCTGCTGCAACATACTCAGCTTCTATAGTAGACAAAGAAATGCATGACTGTTTTTTGCAGATCCATGAAACCAATTTCTTTCCAAGAAAGAGAGCTCCACTAGAAGTGCTCTTCTTGTTATCAATATCTCCTGCCCAATCGGAGTCAGTATATGCACATAAAGTGAAGTTGTCATTCCTAGAATACCATAAACCATATTATGTTGTTCCTTGAAAATACCAAAATATCCTCTTTACTCCACATTCATGATTTTCTTTAGGATTACTTTGATATCTTGAAACAATACTTACTACATTCATAATATCCGGTCTAGTCTGAGTCAAATATAACAAACCACCAATCATAGATTTATACCTTGTCGGATTTAATGGTGTAGAAGTATCCTTGATAGATAATTTATCACTTATCACCATAGGAGTACTTACCAGTTTGGAATTATCCATACCAAACTTCTTCAACAATACCCTCAGATACTTAGTTTGACAGATAAAAATGCCTTTATCATTTTGAATAATTTGCAAACCTAAGAAAAATCTCATTTCACCAATTATGGAAATTTCAAATTCATTCTTCATATTGTTAGCCAATTCCATGCACAATTTATCTTCTCCTCCAAAAATGATATCATCAACAAATACTTTAATAATCAGAATATCATCAATAATCAACATGAAATACCTATCACCTTGAAAACTTCCAGTCCTTGCTGGACCACATAAGTCAGTGTGAATCAAATCAAGTACATCATTAGATTTATCATATATTCTCTTAAAAGAAATTCTAACTTGCTTTCCCAATGGACATTCCTTACATACCGGATTATGAGGCTTCACAATCCTAGGTATATCTTTAACTGCCTTAGTTTAACTGATCTTAACAATACAATCAAAATTAACATGACACAACCTCTTATGCCATAACCAACTCTCATCAATATGAGCAATCAAACATGTCTTATTTCCAGTGTTCAAGTGAAAGATATTACCTCTAGTTTGAATACCGCTTGCAATCTCCAAACCAGTCTTGTTAATGATTTTACATTTTCTATCTTTAAATTGAAGTTGGAAACCCTTATCAACCAATTGACCAACACTCAAAATATTATGCTTTAAACCTTCTACATATTAGACATTGTCAGTGTTATGGTTTCCATCCAAAGAAATAATACCTCTACCTCTGATCATACATGCTTTGTCATCTCCAAATCTAACTTTACCGCCATTGTATTCTTGTAGTGACAAAAAATTTCTTTTATCTCTAGTCTTATGGTGTGAGCATCCACTATCAATTACCCATTCATCATTATCTTCAACTTTTGCTACCAGGGCCTTTTCATCATTTTTGATAGCTGGTGGTGGTTCATCTTCCTTTAAAGCATAGAACACCCATTCCTTTCCATTGCCAGATCCACTAGCAGAGTCTTCTACCAGTTCATCTCCAGAGTCATTACTTACTCCTTCCTCATCCCCTATGTAGCATTGTTTATATTCATTGAATCTATATCTATTCTGGTTAGGCTTAAATGATTTCTTAACTCTTTCCTCGAATCTTGCATTCCTTTCAGGACATCTAGAAGCAAAATGACCAATCTTATTACATGAAAAACATTTAAAAGGTACTTTGCCTTCATACTTACTTCTTGTCGGACCTTTAGGTACTCTCCTAGCAAATAAGGCTTCAAGTTTCTCAAATTCTTCATCTTCTTTCCTCACGTCTTCCAGTTCTTTTGCATATAGGACTTTCCAATCACTTTTTCCAGTTGATGATGATGATGATGATGATGATGATGCATGAAAAGAAGGTTCAGACTTTACAACTCCAAAAGATCCAAATTATTCAAGTTCAAAAGAAGATAATTTCCCAATCAGAATATCTTTGTTAACTAAAGAGTTTGCCATTGTTCTCAACTCATTAATTGTAGTTGCCTTCATCTTGTAAGCTGGTGGAAGGGCTCTCAATACTTTGGAAACTATTTCATCTTACTCAAATATCCTCCACAACATTGAATTCTCATAACAATCTCATTTACTCTTTCCATAAACACAACAATTCTTTCATTATCTTCCATCTTCACACTAGTACATTTGGGTCAAGATTTCGATGGCAAACCATCAGAATTCTGACCAAATTTTTTCGCACTACTGAAAAAAAAAAGCCGTCGAAAACTTTGTGTCGGAAGTTCCGACTATCCTTGTGGTCGTCGCAATTCCGACATCACCTCCAACCTTTCTAACGGCCACCATGGATGCTCATACCCCGAAAGAATACCGTCGTGATCTCGGCCTATCATCGGAATTTCTACTCCAAAGGATAAAATTCCGACAGAGGAGTGTCGTCTGATGCACAACATCCTTGTCAGGCGTTTCATTAGTTGTCATCGGAATTCTGACGGCGAGAGATGATGTGGGTCAAACAGCTTTGTCATCGGTGAATGAAAGCATTGAACGAGTTCTATTTTTAAAAATTGCATTAAACATTTTAATTTATTTGATTCAGTGTTATTTGCAAAAAATGATTATCAGTGATGTTTCCTTTCTCCAATAATTGTCTAGGATCTTTCCGTCAGATAATATGTAACATCGAATGACTAAATTTTTTCTTTAGAAATGCTTATTTAATTTATTTACTATCTGAGCATGAATTAAAATTTATATCTGTACGGAAGTAGAACATACAAGTTGAAGAGTCATGTGCAAGCAAATTTCCTAAAAGAAAGCAAGCAGGCATTATCTTGAATGACATGGAAACAAGCTCATCAGCTGCCTAGAAGAAAGCAATTGGAGAATGGTAGAGGAAAGTGTTTAAGGGTGATAAATAGATAGATAGTATGCAATACAAACAAACAATGTCTGGAGTGTCTGATGTGACGTCTCTAATTTATGTCCGGAGGGACTAACTAGTTTTGGAGTTCCTGCGAAACCTATTGGGCCACGCTTGGAGGAAATCAATGTGTTCATGCAAGGAGCACCTTTTTTCTATTATGAGAATGATACTTTTGCACCGAGGGATATTTGGAAGTCAATATCCAAAAATTTCTATAGTGTGGAACAAATAGATTTCCATTTTGATCAGTTTTATTTGCCAACGTACTCTCTACTTGTGCCAAAATGGGAGCTTTGGAATAGAGTATGGGCTTCCATCAAAGAAGAAGGTAAGGGAAATTAATATCAGATGCTTACAGTTGGAAATGCTCTGTTTGACATGTTTGGAAAATGTGGAAGTATAGACATGAAAGCGCATGAACTGTTTAGTGAGATGCATCAAAGAAACATGATCTAATGGAATGTTATGATTGCAGGATATGCACAAGATGTGTTTGAAATGGATTTAGAAACTTCCAACCAAATTTGATTAGTGAGTATAGATGTTGTAGTGCAACTACCCAGGTACACATGCATGCAAAATATGTAAGCTTAGATAAGGCACATGAACTATTTGACATAATGCCTCAAAGATCACCCAATATCCAATGACGGTTGGGAGAAAGAAAACATCAATTTTTTGATAATCTTAAATATTTCTTTATTCATCACTATAAATCTATTATGAATTTAGTCTCAATATTGCAGAAATTTAATCTATTATGAATGCAATATTTAGGGATGTAATCTTTATATATATTTTTTAATTAGGAAAAGGTCCTAATAGAATCCCCAACTAATTAATCTAGAGAAAGATACCACTAAAGAAAGAAATTCAATCATCACCACTATGGTCTTGAAGGCTTTTAAGACACTTGGATTCCTATTTTGGCCCACTTTTCCTTGACCCTATGTTAAGCTAGTAAACTAGTTTGAGAGAATCTATTGGGTGGGAAATTGTGTATGGTTGCAATTATTTTCATGCATGGAAAGTGATTTAAAGTTTGGACCAATAGAGGATAAGTATTTCTTGAACCTTCAAGGACATGTGTAGAGCACCGCATGGATGTTTCTCCATTATTGAACTCTTTGAATATGTAAGTAAATTATTTTTGGTTGATGACACAATAAGTGTGGTATTTGTCTTTTCGATATGTTCTGGATAATATTAATCAAATATGGAATTTTTTTGATGCTATATACACTATGTTTTGGATTGAATTTAGGTAAGCGAAGAGGTAATGGAAGAATAAAAGAGGTACACAAAGGAAGAAGAGTGAAATAGGTGGTTTGGGATGGAGGTTACAAGTATATATGATAATTCATATGGATAATTTGTTGTCTATAAAGAGGCAAATAAGCTATCACAACTTCAACATGAATGAATGCCTCATCTATAGAAGCAAAAGGTACCTCTAATGGTTTCAATTTTTTTCAAAATAGTTATGATATACCAAATAATCAAGTGGAATATCCTTTAGGTAACTAATATTATCTTCAAACTATTTATTTTGATTTTCATCATATCCTTTCCATGTGCATTTCCCTTGGTTTTAGTCCCATTTTTTCTTTATTTTATTCAAAACAAAATTTATAGATGCCTCTAATTGTCTCACCACTCATTAATTGTTTGGGATTTTCATTCCATTCACCAAGGTTGGCATCTATTCTAAGACTTTGTGTCATGGCCAAGCTAAATGATTTGCCTCTAGTTTCTCTCTAATCTAGTCACCTAGTAGCATGTGAAATCTATCTCTTCCTAATTATTATTCTCTCCATCTTGTTAATGACCATTTCATTAATGAATCCTTCCTCATAATTTTGGGTAAGTGAGACAATGTTAGCTCAAGGAATCTTTTCAATCCTCTTTCAAGATTCTTTCCCAAGTAATAATCTTGCATATTGGAAAATAAATTACGCTTCTATTTTTCCAAGCTACTCTTCCTTATAATGTTTAGATTTATTCTAAAGTGCTCATTGTGACTCATGTTTACTACTCTTCCTATTAGTCTTATTCCAATATCTCCTACAAAAATATGGAATGATTACATTTATATTTTATTTGTGTCTCCTAAATATCCACAAAATTTGGAACAATAATACAATTTTTTAATAATATTTAATTGTAAAAGAAAGGATTAAAATGGAACTAAACACTCTAAATAAATTAATCAGGGTTAAAGGGATAAACTAGGATCAATTCATGAAGGCAAGATCTGTTATCTCAAAATTAATAGATTCATGCAAGAAAAGAAATATTAAATCTAGAGATAAAATTCTTGAAAAATTTAGCTAGCTAAAAGAGAAAGAATGTTGTCAAGCTCTCATTTTCGCACAAACTGGCAAAGGTTGTAGAGGAGAAATCATTATTGAACTTACCCCTATCTCATATAACCCTATGTTGAGACTTTTCTTAGTAGGATTACATCTAATCATTCATCCATCTTCTTATAGTCTAGGCCTTAGAATAGATTTTATTAACACTTCACCTTTTGCCCTTTTTTCAATTCAAGTTAGTTTAGGACAAAAAGCATCGCGAGATTGAAATATCAGATGATCAAGTTCCAACTATTCAAGCATTCAACAATTCAACGTAATTCCCCTTGTGATACTAGCAATCACATCAACCAACTATGTTTATCCACACGTCGTGACCCGACATACCAGAACCTTGGAGTTGTCTCAAGTGATCCTTAAGCAAATCTCCAGCATTTGAGTAACTTTGTTCAAGAGAGGATAAGATACTTTTGGGTATTTTATTCTACGTTCGCATGTGCATAAAAAACACATCAACACCTCCCACTTGTCAATGGATAAGCTAAAGTTTCTCTATAATGAATGGTTTATAAGGCACACCACTTGATGAAGGTTTTGCAAATGGGGTGGCAAGTTGAATGGGTTTGATCTTGGGACAATCTACATGGTTAAACATGCTTGATTTAGAGTAGTATTAGTATGGGTGACCTCCTAGGAATCCCTAATGCTTCACCGCTATGCGCATCACTTTGATGAAATGAGTACTAAGTGATCCATTCTTATGAGGGGTTCATGTAAACTACTCATGAGAATGGGTCAGCTTGACTCTAAAACTATGCAAGTGAATCTTGATATAAATATCATAGTATGAAAGTCTTGTGAAAACACTCATTCTTATAGCATTGAAAGTTGTGAGAGAGTTATTAAGGGGATTCTTGTGTGTATAGATTCAATGTATAAGTTCAAGACAGATTTTAAGGTGATATTTCTTTCCTTTTGGTACATCTGTCTTTAAATTGGATGTTCTTTTGCCTTCATGGTAGGGAGTAATTAATTTTTATGTGGGTTCCCTTTTTCATTCTTAGATTATTAAGGAAAACATAGTTTGTGAAGAGGAGGTTTTGCTTGTTATCTTATAAAAGAATTGGGTATTAGCTATTATAATAAATGATAGACAAAACAATGTCCTCTAAGGCTGTTGAAAAGAAATATCTATATGATGGATTATCTTCCCAATTTATCTTCAAAGTTATTTTAGTAAATATTTGGGAAACCAAAATAGGGTATGTTGATTTGCAAAGGAAGAACTAAATACAAAAATTCCCAAAAGAGGATGTGTTAGCTAATTATTTTTGTTCCTTCGGTATTTTGGAAGTTGAAATGTTCCTTATATCTCTTCAATCTCCCAAGCTTGTTCCAACAACCATAAAATTTTATGATTGGGATGCAAGGGAGATTAGTGGATTTGATGGGTTGGCTTTGGCTAGATTCACCTAAGACAATTGATGATTTATTAGGCATTGTTGCCATCGATGCATTGTTAAGGTTATTATGGTTGATTATCAAAGCTAGTGGGATTCAAATATAGAGGCGTGTTTAAGATAATTCTTATCATTGGTTGGTTAATAAAAATATGGTTTCAAGATTGATGCACAAACATATTAGAAGGGCACTTTTATGATGTATGTGAAATAATCACATTATTAAGCAAAATAATAGGTAATCTATAGGCAAGAATACTCCATATATAAATATTCTATATGAGGGACATGACTAATTCCACAAACTATAAGATTGACTAGGCTTTTCTCATTAGTGGAATCATATAATAGCTAGTGTGTATTGTTGCCTAGATGCATGAATTTGTAGTTTCCATACAACTAAGAAATGATAATGTTTCTAAGTACAAACCAAGTGGGAACTATGGACCCACTAATCTTATTTGTAACCACTCGCCATGACTATATTATGATAACTCTCTTATTGATAATAGAGAGTATCTAATACATTTATTAAGACTCTGATTATGGTCATGGTAGACCACACAAAGAATGAATTCCATAGGAGGCTAAGAAGGTGATCCATGAACAAGAGTTTGTTTCATTCAATCCTTAACATTAACTATCATTAAGGTGGAAGAATTTAGTGAACAACCTCTTATGCTACCTAGGTACCCTAATGTCATATTCTATTAGAATTAAACAAGTAGTTAGAGTTCATTCTATTTTTAAATCCAAGCATAGAGGGGGGACTATAATGATCCATCATCATTGAGTGTTTTTAATTAGATAAGAAGGGATTTTGAAAGGTCCCTGATCCCTTGTGCAAAGAGAAAGATGAAGCATTAATCCCAACAAAACAACAAAATGAAACAGCTCCAAAACAACAAAACAACAAGAGGCGGAATAACTAAAGCAAAAATGAACCATCCTAAAATCAGGGTGGTTTAAAAAATTGATCCAAAGCTCTTTGATTGAGCACAAAGGAAGGACCCTTCTCTCCAAATCCTATTTTCTTGAGACAATGAAGGGACATAATATCATTGGCACATCCATCATTAGAACCCAAAGCATTATATATCCTTGAACAATCCAAAGGGGAACTCCCTTGATTAGAATGAATATTTTGAATCTCCTGGGAAATAGGGAAAGTTTCATCCTTATTTTTCTCCTTACAAGCATGAGAAATAACCAAAGAGTACTCATACTCAAACTTCTGCACCCATTTTCCAAATTTAGAGATAGGTTAATCTGGGTAGGGAGAGCTTGATCGCCATTGAGTGAGGATGCCAAGAATATCTTTGATATAGATAAAAAAATGGGATTAAACCAGGGCTCAAGGACCCATCTACACAATAGCAATCATATGACAAGAGTAACCACTGCCATGAGATATGAAACTTAAAACAATGTGACAAAGATATTACTGTGTATAACTTGAGAGCATTCAGAATTATACCCTTATTTGATCCAAGGGGTTATATGGAGGAGAAGATAGTGAGAAAGTATGTTTATGTGACTAATTTAGAGATTTTTTTGGAAAATTTTGCCAAAAAATCTCAATTTAGAGAAAGTGATTACCTTACTTTGTTTTGTCTTAGCTTGAAAAAAAAAGTCTAGTTTAGATTATTTTCCTATAAAGCAAAATGCTCTAACAATATTGTTATCAAATGCAAATATTTAGAAGCTATTCCATATGATATTCTTGATAAAACCATTTCTTTTATAGAATCTAGAAAGGTAAATATTTTAAGATTTGACTATGGGGATAGCCACCCAAGATCTAGAGGTCTAATGGAAAGCACAACAAAATGAGAAGATCAATATGACACGAATAAACTATATTCCTATCAATGAATGCAAGTTTACAATATGAATGAATGAGATTATAAATAGAACCCCTTGATTATATAGGTCAAGATGAGACATGTAGGATATCATAAGATTATGAAAGTATCTTAATCTTATGATATGAGAAATAAAGTGATAAGTATCTTATGTATACCTTAAGTAAACTTAAATGATAAGCCATAAAAATGACCTAATAGTAGAAGTAGCTAGGTAATATCCCTAACCAACAATTATTTCTACTTGTTCTTTGATTCATCTCATTGATATGGCTCAAATTGAAATAATTCATTTCATCAATCAAAACAAATATATTCAAAATTTTACTAAGCAATAAAACAAGTCTCGTGATCCTTACTTTCCTTAAACTGGCCCCTTTGGTTGCTAGCCCTTTACTCACAAGCATTACTCTCACAAAAAATACAAACTCATTTTTTTGTAAGTGACCCTTTAATCATCATCATTTTCATGCTCCGAGCACACTTACCTTTGCAAGTGCAAGTATCCCAAGCCTCGATCCAAAACTATAATCTACTATATTTGCAACAAGCTTTGCCACATCACTTCAAATTTCTCTTGTAAGAACACAATTGTTAAATTAGTCTACATGACTAATGCAATATCATGGAGGGGTGTAGTAGAAGAAGACATATATCTCTATAAACAATATGACTTTTTTGAATCTGTTCTCAAAGATCAATGATGAAAATAATGAAGATGGGGTTTTTAGTATGATATATGAATTAACTGAACTACATACTATAAGAATGAATAGGTCTCAAGAAGATCAAGGAAGTAGAGGAGAGAGGATCTCCCTATACTAGTAACACATTTAGAGGAAGGTAAATCACAATCTTCTTTTAAAACTTTTATAGTGACTCTACAAGGTACTAGACCTTTCCTAATTTCTTTCAAATTAGTAAACTAATGAAGACTAGTTAATAAATAAGTTAACTAGGAAGCCAAAACTCCTTCATGAGATTCATATAGAAGGCCAATATCTTAATTGTACAAATGGGATATAGAAGTGAAGAAGAAGATTTTGAAGAACAATTTTTTGGAAGATTCGAAGAAGGGTGTTCTTCTGGCCATCCTACCATCATTCTTAATTTTGAAGAAACGAAAGATGAAGAAGCAATTTCCCATATTCATAACTGGTTCCATTTAAGAAATCAAGAAAAGCAACCTACACACCTTGAACCTAAATGTACAAATTAAAGGACAAGATGACTTCTTCCTCTGTCCATAGCTCTTATTGCTGTTGACGGAGGCCCCGGGATTACTGTTTACACAACCCATTTTGGGCTCCCTTGCAGTCGTCCTCGCTAGTTATGTGCCAGCCCTTGGCACTTTGTGCCCATGGCACTTCACTCCCCCATTCCTCGCTGCGGCTTTGTTTGTCACACCAATGATCTTCCCCGCCATGATTAAACCCATAGGTTCACTATAGAGGTGGGACGAATGAGAGGCGAGATTTATGAAATGACTTGGTCTTTTTTTTTTTTTTTTAAGTAATGTACGCGGTTGTCAAAATTTTGACGAACGCGAGAACTTTTTCTAAAAAAACCTTAATGTCATTGCCAATTCCTTCTCCCTCAAAACCAAATGTTGCATTATCGTCGGAATTCCGATGAAATCGGGCATTTTTTCAAAAAAAATCAAGTTTGATCACAATATACCTTCTCCGTCAGAAACCTCCATCAAAATTTTAGGCTAAATGTATTAGTGTCAAGCTCTCATACCTTACCTGGTAACCATCAAGTTTGCAATTTTCATAGTATGGTCACCTTCATTCAGAGTCTTCAATTTATCCCACATAACCTTTTCCGATGATTTGTCAGTCAATCTCATAATCTTTTGATCAATAAGTGCACACAAGAGGGCTTCTTTAGCTCTGCAATCATTGTCAATATTCTTATCCAAGTCTGCAGGAGCAAGATTGCCAGATGCCGGATCATAAGGTGCATATCCTTTCTCAGTGATCTCCAAAATATCCTTGCCAAGACATCTAAGATGAGTCTTCATCATGATCTTCCATATTCCATAGTTTGTTCCATCAAGCTTAGGAATTTCTCTTCTGAAAATAGTTGCCGGTGGATTAGAAGTGTTAGCAGTCATAGGATCTACCTCAAGCAGTTAAGCTTCTGTAAAAGAGGACTAAAGCTCTGATACCAATTGTTAGGATAACTGGTGAACAACTGAGAGGGGGGGTGAATCAGTTGTTAACCTATTATAGCATTTAATCCACTTAATAACCTTTAACCAGATTAAGTACCGGTAAAGCAAAAATAGATACCGATAAACACTGCAACTTAACAAATAAACAAATAATCAATGTAAAGAAACCATACCACATAACACCATGATTTGTATGTGGAAAACCTGGAAATGGAAAAACCACAGTGGGAAGCCTACCCACAGTCAGATGATACTTTTGCATAAAGTTAATGTTACAATGAGGGGTCTGCACTTGCAGGAAGGCACACTGCCTAGAGTGTACTGCTCATTACAATAGAGTCTCACTGACTACAGAGGTTAAAACCACCTCAAGAAGAATGGACAACAATCCAATAAAGTGAACTGAAAGAGATAACATCTACCATGCCTGATTACAGTCTTGGTTAAGCTCAATGCCGGAGGACTAAATCCTCTTCTAAATCCAATTTGATCACCAATATTGATCAACCAAATCCTCTACCTAAATGATATTACAATATTTGCACATTACAATCCTTGACCATGACCTTTTTCACAACCATGATACTATACAAAGAGTTTCTACCTTTTATTTGTACAAACCCTAAGGCCTAAACCAATTTGGTCGGCCACCTAAAAGATATTACAATAAGATCATTACATAAATCCATATTACAATGATATGCCATGTCGGCTTAAGACCAAAACAATAATAAAAAATCCATAGAACATCACAAAACATCTCGGTAACGTGTAGAGAACATGTTAGCGTGATACCGGTCCATAACCTAGATAGGTACCGAACCTATTCTGAGTCCACCACACTAAGGCAATGTCTTCAAGCAGTTGAAGCACGATCAAAGAACATCTTCAACATCCTAAAATCCATCTAGAATCCACACCAACACCACTTATGTATATTGTCAAGATTCCTCAGTGAAAGCTTTGTCGGTAAAGCCTTGAACCAATGTTGGTAAGGGTTTACCAGAGTGTATGATAGCATCCTATTATCAATTCCATACCAACTAACCAAGACATGCTCCAGGAGCACGTACCATGTGAAATCAAACATATCCCATAGATCCAAACATGTTGGAAGTGTCCAACAGATAGTCTCATCTATGGGTAACACTAGATCTCCTACCGGTAACCAAAACCTGTCTACCAGTAACCAAAACCATAACAACTAGTGTTGATATCAATGACAAAACATCAATGCAACACATAATCAACTCATCCATAATGCCAAAATAAATAAGCTATATGAAAATAATTTCAAATTGAATACCTTACCAATAATCTATTTAATGTTAAGTTCCAACATAAAGTGAATTTATTGTTTTAATTAAGCAAGCAATTATAACAATATGCATGGCATTGGAGTGTAGCCTGATAATCATGGAATAAAACCTCGACATGAAGGTCCAAATGTGAATCCCAGTAGTGGAGGTATTCATTTGCTATTCAATTTTTTTTATGTAATTATTAAAATAAATAAACATCTTAAAATGTAATTGTTGTAGAAATCAATGTAACCCTTTTTTGTTAATATTTTAGAGCATGTAGTCGGTGGTGACCAAGTGGATCATGATCCAGGTAGACAACAATAGGAACATGATGTTCCCCAGTTAGGTAAAGAGGACCACTGCTATTATTTTAAACATATTTAATTGCAATTGGTGTATTGATTAATGTAACCTTTCATATTTCAACTCTAGAGGATCTAGTAGGTGTTCATCATGTTGACATTGAGGCTAGACAAAATGATTTTGAAGATAATGTGGCCCCATCAGGTAAAGAGCGCCACGATTATGTTGTTTAAATGAATGAAATACTTGTAACAAAAATAAAAAATGATTTGAATTTAACCCATTTCTTTGTTATTGCAGAGGACCTCCCTTTGCATCAGTGTCCTCGTCCTCAGAAGAGGACTAGGAATACATCAAGATCACGAGTAGAGGGCATAACAACTAAAGAGGGGGGAAGTGATGAATAAAATGATGCTCCACTTAGACTTTTCATAGCTTCAAAAACAAAACAAAAACAAAAAATGATTGTAATCTACATTATTTGATAATGACTAATTTTTATGTGTTAATGAATGTAATTATGTGCTAATGAATGTTCATGAATGATATGTGTTAATTAATATTGATGAATGTTGTGTGTTAATGAATGTTATGTGTTATTGAATGTTATGTGATAATGAATGAATTTTATATTCTATTGATGGATGAAACAATGAATGAATGTTAGATGTTAACGGCCAATATAGAGTGATGTTAGGGGGGGCAAATGAGCTTCCACCTTCATATGGTTGGCCCTGTTAAGTAGAGAATATTAACCTATTATTGAAACCAAGTGAAGCTCAATAAGATAACACACTTTTCAATATTTCATTATGTTGCACAGTTAATGTTATTGAATAATGTATATTGAATCTTAATTGCAGGGTCCAACAAAGCCAACATGAACAACAACACCACAAGTAAGTGGTTTTTTTTTTAAGCTTTTTTTTCATGATAATCCGGAAAGGTTCATCTGCAGTGTTATGTGTAACTGTGAAGGTGAGAAATTTATATTTTTTGTGAGTCTGACATTTATTTTTTGTTCTAGTTGGATGACTTGGAAGACGTCAGTGATTACTATCAAAATAGGGGTTGCTTTGATGAACTCATATCCATTTTTGTGATGAGTAGCAACACTGGAAGGAACTTACATATTTATATATTCAACATGATGAATATGATAATGCTTCCATTACTATCATGAATCATTCTCCAGAGGCATGGGATCATATGCAATTCAAAGATGGTGTAGTTAAAGTAGCCAAGGTTGAATTGTACTACAAAGTTGTACACTTTTATTTGCAAGAACACCCAGATCTTATTAATGACCTCTTGAATGTCCTTGCCCTTAGGGTAGACCACACACTAGTGGTTGACATCATGTGTAAGGTATGACTCTAACCTCTTTTTTTCTATTACTATTTTTAGGATTACCGAGATGTCTTTCACTTGGGTATTAAATTTTTCTAAATGTTGTCTTTAGCAACTATTTGGTTTGGAAAAAATTCATGACTATCTTTTGTTATGTTGTATTTGTTATCCATGCTGGACATATCCGTCTTATGAAGTCGTACATGGTTGCAGTACAAAGAAACAATGTATTTGTTGTTAATGAGGCTTTGAATGAAATTTATGTAGAAGATAAAGATTATGATAGGCTTCCAGAATCTATAGATATGCACGATAACTTTGATTAGATAGGGCTTGCTCAGAGGGTGAGAGCAACTTCTCTATTGGTTCTTTCATTTAAGTTAAAGTGGGATGTAAGTTAGAATTTGAATAATTTTGTAATGATCCAATTAGGTTGAGAAACATGAACTTCTTGAATTCCAGTTAAAGACTTTTCTATAGCGAATTTTCGAGGAGTCAAATGATTCTTGAATTCTGTCTGGTTATATTTATGGCTTGCTGAAAATTATGAAATGTTTACTTATAAATGTTTATGAAGTTGTGCTTGAAATTAAAAGTATGATTCCTTGTTGAAGATTTCTTCTGAAAATACCTGATTTAATTATATCATATCAAAAACAGACCAATGTCTTCATCCCTTACTGATTTCATACTATTTCAAATTGAAAGATCCTACGTATAACCATGGAGAGAGTTTTAATAACCCGTTTTGAAAACAAGACCATCACATCAAAAGAATCTATATGGATTGTAACTGAAATATAAAATGTAGTTAGTCTTATTGAATTTTAACTCTTCTCTGAAAGACCAATAAGACAATTAGAAACTTGCCAACCAACCTTTTAAACTAATGCTCAAACTGGAAATTAGTCTCAATCACAATAGCATAAGATATCACATTGACACAATCTAATAAAATAGATTTATAAGATGGAACTAATTAATCAATTGAAAAGCATATACCATTCAGAATGAAGAACATTTGAAATTTATATTGAAAATGGATAATCAAACCAGTTGATTTCAATACGTATCATCCATCAACTTTGATATTTCCAGAAAACAAGATGCATAAGTGTTGTATAAAATTGTCTTGATAAGATCATAAAACTTGAGGTTTCTCCCCCACTTGTTCTAAAAGATCCTCCATTTATAGATGATGATTTAGTTTGAAAGTGAAAGGGCATTACCCTTTCATTAAAACTAAAACTTGTTGGCATTATGTGAACCGATATGAGGACATAATGTTATTGTATGTTGTCATTAATGTCAATATGTGATATGAAGAGAGAACCGACATATGTGAGAACCGATATATATGCCAAAGTGAAGCGGTATATTTGTTCAAGGTGAACCGGCATGTCAAGGTGAACCGGCATGTAGTCATGGGAACTGACACATGGAAGCATTGTATGAATACTAGTTGGTAGGTAGTTTCCACTTCAGGATTTCCGGTTGGAGTACCTCAAGCCTATGTGACTCAATCGGTGATCTTTGTGTGATGAGTTAGCAATATAACAAAGAATAGATCATGTTGTCACGTCAGCCTTGTATGCGTGAAGGATCTTGCATGAAGAAGACTATCACTATCTACCTTGGGAATATGCAAAGTTTGTAAATGGTGAAAACACATGATGGATTATTAGCCGCCATGAAATCGGTGGATAATGAACAATGGAGAATGTCTTGAGATTTATCCAAGATCTGTTGCATTTAATGCAGTGTGTTCAATGGTCAGGATTGAACCATTTGAATTACTTAACCTAACAGGTTTAGTGTTTAGGGTTTATGCTACTGACCTGTCTGTTTCCTATAAGGTCGATGTTGTGTTTCTTTCTAAAGCTGTTGGCAAAAGTTGTGTGTGTGTATCCAAGAGAAAGGATACGTGTTTCTTGCCAGACCAGAGGAGAGAAGTGATACTTGTAGAGTGTAAGTGTAGAAGGTGAAGAGGAGCTTAAGCAGTTCTGCATTGGCATTGAGTGCTATCATCAGATCATTGTTATACCTGTTGATCTTTAACCACTTCAATAGTTGTGAAATCCCTTTACAGGGTAGCCTTAACCGGCTTGTTGTAAATCCTTTAACAGGGTAACTCGAAGCTACTGAGTTAGTGAAATCCTTTAGCTATTAAGTTCTTGAAATCCTCTAACAAGGTAACCTTTAACAAGGTTTAACCCTTAACCGAGTATTCTAGCCATCCCTTAACTGGGTGATCCCTAACAGGATCGGTTCCTAGCAGAACCTATTATAATGTCTCTAACTGAACAAGGCTCCTAGCAGAGTGGACTTCCAAAGAGTTCAAAAACAAGCTTGTGGGTATTCATCCCCACCATGTTTTTTCCCACTTGGGTTTCCACGTGAAAAATATGTGTGTCATGTGTGATGCTCTTATCTTGTGATACTTTGTTATTGTCTGTCAAGCATGTGATGGTTATGTGCTTTATTCCTATCAATAAAACATGTTGAACTAGCTGATTATTATGTTTCGATGATAGATTACCTGTTCATTCATAAGGGTGAAATGGTAGTGTAGTTTTGAGTTGAGTGGAAAGCTAAGCGATTAACCGGTTAATGCTTGTCTCAGTCACTCTTGGCTTTACTGGTTGCACTCTATTTCAAATCGATATCACTGTTTACCAGTCATTTGAAGTGTCTGTTGTCAAACCAATTTTGGACTATGTTTTGTCTATACCAATTCACCCCCCCTCCTCAGTACCGGTTTGGTACTATTCATTCATCATTGAGTTATCAATTGGTATCAGAGCATCCTCCAGGTCCTCTGTGTTGTAAGCTTAACCACTTGAGGGAAAGATCATGTTGTAATGATGAAGAGGAAGGTCCAAAGTTTAACAAGGAAAATTTTAGTATATGGAAAGACAGAATAAGATATACATCAGAAGCATGGGTGTTCAACACTGGAGCTATGTTGAGAATCCCTATGTTTCCCCTACCAGTACTCTCACCGATGACCAAAAGAGAGAGATACAGGAGAATGGGTAAGTCATGGAAGCCCTAATCAGTAGTTTATCTGACATTGAGTTCATTGATGTCCAAGATAAGGTAAATCCCAAAGAGGTATGGGATGCTCTTGAAAATATCTATGGAGGTGATGAGCATGTAAAACAAGCTAAGGAAGAAAGCCTTAGAGGGAAGTTTGAAGACATGCGAATGGTTGAAGGTGAAACCATTCAACAATATGGTATTAGAATCAAAACTGTTGTCGGAGATATCAAGAGTGTAGGTGGTAAAATGGAAGATTCCACTATGGTCAGCAAAGTCCTAAGATCCCTATTGCCAGTCTATGCAATAAGAGTCACTGCTATTTAGGAGCTCAGATCAATAGACAAGACTAAGGTATCCCTGGATTCCATCATTGCAAAGTTGATAGCCTATGAGCTAAATAGTTTTGATGGTAGTGTTCAAAAGACTGAATCAACTTTTAGAGCTTCAGCTATACCATCTAGGAAAGGAAAAGAAGTAAGAACTATTGGTGAACCAAGACAGAGTAGAGTGATGGATGATGAGGAGTTTTAGATGGAATTTGAAGCTCTTCTTGCCAGGAAACTTCCAAAAGGAACCGGTAAATATAGAGGTAAGCTCCCTTTGAAATGTTTTTCTTGTAATCAGATAGGACATATTGCTATGAAC
This sequence comes from Cryptomeria japonica, assembly GCF_030272615.1. Taxonomy (NCBI): domain Eukaryota; kingdom Viridiplantae; phylum Streptophyta; class Pinopsida; order Cupressales; family Cupressaceae; genus Cryptomeria; species Cryptomeria japonica. Next base: position 523,577,191 of record NC_081405.1, read on the forward strand.
TATCCTAATAGTGACAACAAGGATAAACCAGAAAGATTCAAGAAATTCAAAGGAGGAAATCAGAGAAACTATTTTGTTACATTTGATGAAGGTGTCACAGATGAGGAATTAGAAGATGAAGAGAATGACGACATTATGTTTGTTGCTGTAAAGGAAGATGTGTCAGACAAGAAGGCTCTTGTCTCTCGCTTTAATAATTCTAATGAGTGGATTATTGACAGTGGTTGTTCTCACCATATGACTGGTGACTGGAGAAAGTTTCTATCCTTGGAAGAGTATTATGGCGGTGTGGTTTCTTTTGGCAATGATGCACCGTGTATGGTTAAAGGAAAAGGGTCCATCTCTCTGAATGGAAAGAGTAGTGCTGGCAATGTGTATTGGGTTGATGGTCTCAAACACAACCTTTTGAGTCTTGCCTAGCTGAATGAAAGTGGTCTCACTCTAGAATTCAAGAATGGAGTGTGCAGAATCAAAGGAAAGAATGGTGAAATTGTGGCTACCAGTATGCACACCAAAGGTAACCTATTTCAGCTGAATGCAAATATAAGTACATGTCTTATGGATAAATTTGATTATAGTTGGATATGGCATAGGAGAGTCTGCCATGTAAACTTTGATAACATTGTGAAGGCTAGTAAGATCAAGGCAGTTAGGGGGTTGCCAGTGCTAAGAAAACTGGATAATACCTTGTGAAGAGAGTGTCAATTGGGGAAAATTTCTTCCTCAACCTTTAAAGGTAAATCTTTAACTGCTGACAACTTTCTTGATCTTGTGCATACTGATTTGTGTGGTCCTATGAAAACTAGAAGTGTGCAGGGTGATAGGTACTTCATGATTCTCACTGAGGATTGCTCAAGAATGATGTGGGTCACATTCTTGAAAGACAAGTCTAAAGCCTTTGTGAAGTTCAAAGATTTCAGAGCATTAGTGGAGAAGGAAAACAGTTAAAGGATCAAGTGCCTTAGAACTGATCAAGGAGGGGAATTCACTTTCAGTGAATTCAACAAGTATTGTGAAGAATTTAGCATCAAGAGGCAACTCTCTGCCCCCCGGACTCCACAGCAGAATGGCCTGGCAGAGAGGAATAATTAGACTGTGGTTGAAGTAGCTAGAACCATGTCGATTCAAGGAAAAGTAGCTCAGACCTTTTGGAGAGAAGTGGTAAGCACTGCAATCTACACAGTGAACCGCATACTCATCAAGAAAGGTAAGGATAAAACTCCTTATGAGTATTGGACTGGTAAGACACCTGTGGTTAGCTACTTTAGGGTATTTGGTAGCAAATGTTACATCAAGAGGAGTGAACATCAGGGCAAGTTTGAAGCTAAATGTGATGAGGGAATATTCCTAGGATATTCCACCAAGAGTAAAGCTCTCAAGTGTTTCAACAATAGGACTCAGAGAATTATGGAAAGTATCAATGTGAGAGTTAATGAAACCCCTAAGAAACTGGAGGAAACCGGTAGTGATCAAGCTGTAAATGAACTGGTTGCAACCTTCTCGGAACTGGTTGTCATTCAACCAAGTACCAGTAACAGTGTTCCTGAATCGGTGAATGATGATACTGATGAAGATGAGGATGAAGAGGAAAAGAAAGAAGAACTAGTCAAGACTCTTCCTTGGTATGTCAAGCTGAATCATGATCCTAAGAAGATCATAGGAGATAAGGATGTAGGAATCCTTACAAGAAGGAAGATCAGAGAAAAATCATGTATGATCTCTAAATTTGAGCCTAAATCATTAGAAGAGGCTCATAAAGATGAAGACTGGATCAAGGCAATGGAAGAGGAACTTGACTAGATAGAGAAAAATGGTACATGGTCCTTGGTACCTAGATCGGAGCATAAAAATGTCATTGGCACCAAATGGGTGTTCAGAAACAAGCTGAATGAGGATGGCACAATGATTAGGAACAAAGCTAGATTGGTGTGCAAGGGATATGCTCAAGAAGAAGGATAAGACTATGGAGAAACCTTTTCTCCTGTAGCCAAATTAGAAGGACTTTGTATGCTTCTTGCATATGTAGCTTTTAAAGGATTCAAGGTATATCAAATGGATGTAAAAACCACATTGCTAAATGGTGTACTTGAAGAGGAGGTGTATATAGAGCAACCATATGGGTTTTCCCTATCTAAAGATAGTGATATGGTGTGCAGGCTACATAAAGCCTTATATGGTCTAAAGCAGGAACCTAGAGCATGGTATGAACGTCTACATTCCCATCTTGTGAAGATTGGATTTGAGAGAACAAGCGAAGATATCAATATCTACTTGAAATCTGAAGGAGATCAGAACCTGATCTGTGAGGTTTTTGTTGATGACATTATCTTTGGTGGAGGTGACAAGATGAGTCATGAGTTTGCTGATGAGATGAAGAAAGAGTTTGAGATGTCACTCATAGGGGAGATTAAGTTCTTCATTGGACTGCAAATCCAGTAGATGAAAGATGGAATCTTTATCACTCAGTCCAAATATGTCAAAGAGGTGTTGAAGACCTTTGGCATGGAAGATAGCAAACCGGTTGGTACACCGATGGTGATCGGTTGCAAATTATCAAATGAGGATAATTCTGCATTGGTTGATGAGAAGGAATACCAATCAATGATTGGTAAGTTGCATTATGTAGTGCATAGCAGACTGGATATTGCACATGTAGTTGGCATTACTGCAAGGTTCCAGAAAAGTCCAAGAGAATTCCACTTGGTTGCAGTCAAGCGGATTCTTAGGTATCTGAAGGGAACAATTGACTATGGATTGTGGTACCCATACAACAATGATTTCAACTTGAAAGTATTCATAGATGTTTATTGGGCAAGTAATGTGGATGACCGGAAAAGCACAACCAGTGGTCCATTCTTTCTCGGCGGTAGACTTGTCTCATGGATGAGTAAGAATCAGAGTTGTATCTCTCAATCTACAGTGGAAGCAGAGTATATTGCATCTTTCATGAACTGCACTCAAACAATCTAGATGAAGCATGTATTAGATGGCTTCAAAATCCCTGTATCTTAAATGGTAAGTATATTCGGTGATAACACAAGTGCTATCAATATTTCAAAGAATCTGGTTTTACATTCTAGAACCAAGCATTTTGAGCTTAAGTATCATTTCTTGAGGGAAAAGGTTCAGAATAAAGAGATTGCACTGGAACATGTTTCCAGTAAGGAGAAGTTAGCAGACATATTCACCAAGCCTCTCCCAAAGACTACATTTGTGTATTTAAGAGGTGAATTGGGGGTACTACCCCTTCAGGAGGTAAATTAAAAGTATTTGTTCCACATCAGTCAGGTATTGCATAGTCAAATTTTTTGTTGATTGATGTGTTGAAGGATGCTACTCCTCAGGGGGAGCAGCATAATGGAATAGGGATGTTTGTGCCTCCACTTTGGCATTTTTGTCAAAGGGGGAGAAGAACTGAAGCGGAGAAGATATCTACAAAAATTGGGGGAGAAGATGTGAAGCGGAGAGATATCTTTGTATATTGCCATCAATGTCAAAGGGGGAGATTGTTGGCATTATGTGAACTGGTATGAGGACATAATGATATTGTATGTTGTCATTGATGTCAATATGTGATATGAAGAGATAATTAGCATACGTGTGAACCAATATATATGCCAAAGTGAAGTGGTATATTTGTTCAAGGTGAACTGACATGTAGTCATGGGAACCGGCACATGGAAGCATTGTATGACTATTGGTTGGTAGGTAGTTTCCACTTCAGGATTTCTGGTTGGAGTACCTCAAGCTTGTGTGACTCAATTAGTGATCTTTGTGTGATGAGTTAGCAGTATAACAAAGAATAGATTGCGTTGCCACATCAGCCTTGTACGCATGAAGGATTGTGCATGAAGAAGACTATCCCTATCTACCTCGAGAATGTGCGAAGTTTCTAAATGGTGAAAACGCGTGATGGATTATCAGCCACCATGAAATCGTTGGATAATGAACGATGGAGAATGTCTTGAGATTTATCCAAGATCTGTTGCATTTAATGCAGTATGTTCAATGGTTAGGATTGAACCGTTTGAATTGCTTAACCTAATAGGTTTAGGGTTTAGGGTTTATGCTACCAACCTGTTTGTTTCCTATAAGGTCAATGTTGTGTTTCTTTCTAAAGTTGTTTGCAAAAGTTGTGTGTGTGTATCCAAGAGAAAGGATACGTGTTTCTTGCTAGACCAGAGGAGAGAAGTGATACCTGCAGAGTGTAAGTGCAAAAGGTAAAGAGGAGCTTAAGCAGATCTGCATTGGCATTGAGTGCTATCATCAGATCATTGTTATACCTGTTGATCTTTAACCACTTCAATAGTTGTGAAATCCCTTAACAGGGCAGCCTTAACCGGCTTGCTGTAAATCCTTTAACAGGGTAACTTGAAGCTACTGAGTTAGTGAAATCCTTTAGCTATTGAGTTCTTGAAATCCTCTAACAAGGTAACCTTTAACAAGGTTTAACCCTTAACCGGGTATTCTAGCCATCCCTTAACCGAGTGATCCCTAACAGGATCGGTTCCTAGCAGAACCTATTGTAATGTCTCTAACCGGACAAGGCTCCTAACAGAGCGGACTTCCAAAGAGTTCAAAAACAAGCTTGTGGGTATTCATTCCCACCGTGGTTTTTCCCAGTTAGGTTTCCACGTGAAAAATAGGTGTGTCATGTGTGATGCTCTTATCTTGTGATACTTTGTTATTATCCGTCAAGCATGTGATGGTTCTGTGTTTTATGCCTATCAATAAAACATGTTGAACTAGCTGATTATTATGTTTCAATGATAGATTACTTGTTCATGCATAAGGGTGAAATGGTAGTGTATTTTTGAGTTGAGTGGAAAGCTAAGCGATTAACCAGTTAATGCTTGTCTCAGTCACTCTTGGCTTTACCGGTTGCACTCTGTTTCAAACCGGTATCACTGTTTACCAGTCATTTGAAGTGTCTATTGTCAAACCGGTTTAGGACTGTGTTTTGTCTGTACTGATTTAGCCCCCCCTCTCAGTACCGGTTTGGTACTATTTGTTCATCATTGAGTTATCAAAACTAACAAAAACTAACTAAAAACTAACATCAGGTCTAGTCTCCCAACATCTTGGACATAGAAAAACATGACTTTGGGCTCCAACTTAGACATCAGGTCTAGTCTCCCAGCATCTTTCCATAGTTCTAGATATGCTCCAAGTACTTATCTATCATATATGTGTTTGCATCGTGGATGATATCCCTGATAATGACTTCCAGCATGACAAATTTTTACATCCGTTTCATAGTCTCTTTCAATTCAATTCCATCAATTTTGGTAATATCAAGGGCGGCATTGAGAAGACTATGACATTCTAAGATCCATACATCTTTATCCTTTATGTCACCCTTCTGATCAGTAAACTATGGGAAACCATGGTGAACAGTGTCTTTGCATTCATCATATTCAAATTGTAATTGTTCATCAAATTTATTGTGTTTAGCTAGCAACCTCTTTATTTTTTCAATTTCTTTTGTTTCCGCTTTGGCCATTGTTTTATCATGCAACCTTGCTCCCAATTTGTTTGAAATTCTATTGTGTGAAACTACATTTTCCATGTTCTCTTGAAACACTATCCAAAATTCTTTCAGAAAGCCTTGTAAAACGTCAAATATTTTAGTTAGCAATACACTAGCAGTATCTGCCCTCACACTTTGCATCTGTTTTAATATCCTTTTATTTTCTTGCTGCAACTCCTCACATTTTTTCTTCCATTGAGAGCTATCTGGAGTAAGAACCATTGGCATCTATTTCCCACCTCTTCTTAGCATGTATTCATACAACACCTTGTACTGGTTCCTCTCCCTCACTACTCTGACCATCTGTGCTTTATTGAATTTTGAAATATCCACTCCAATATCAACAAAAACAATTGGATCAATTTCACCAACTTTTAGTTTCATCATATGGCCAAAGGCCTTGTCAACATCAATGATCTTTGGTCTCTTGTGGGGAGGGTACAGAGCCCATAACCTCAAAGAGTTCTCATCCTCATCAAATATTGAACCAATAAATACATCATTTACACCTTCTATATCCAATTTTAATTCCTTGTTTTCTGAATGCAATAAACTGTCAAAGATAAAAGAAGCACAAAGGTCCCATCCGGGAAACAAAATCACCCCAGCCTCTATAAGTAGTTTCCTCCCCTTTTGAGGGGTCATTGTGTTATCTCTGCATCAATTTCCTCATTTAATTTCTTTAGCAACCTAGCCTCATTATTAGGTGTTATATTGGGAATAGAGTCCCTCAATTTCTTCCCTTTAAAATTATATAAGAATGTTTTAAATTCTATGGAATGAATAAAAACATCATCAACAACAAAAGAAGAAAAATCCTCTAATAGAGAGTCAACATGAACTTCTAATGGTGTCTCTAATTGGCCCTGCGTGTCTGGCTCTTCTTCCTTCTCTGGCACTTGCCATCTAGAGACAACTACATTCTCATCAGATTCATTTTCTACCTCCTCCTCCTTGATTTCAATTTCCTCGAATCTCTGTCTCTTTTCTGCCAGTTCATTATTTAGTTAATCAATTACCTCTTTTTCCTCTGCATCCTCCATGTTCTTGAAGATATCTTTAGCCTCAATACTGGCATGCAGATAACCTCATGAGTTCTAGCTCTTGTTTCAAGACTGGATGTATCCTGAACAAGATCATAGTTTTTCCTGGCATAATGCTCATACAAATTGTATTCTTCTATTGGCTTCTTATCAATTTTTTAATAAGCTTTGGTTGACACTATGGTGAAATCACCAAAACTTAGTGTCCCGGGCAAAAAGGCTTGCTTACGCATATCCGCAAATGCTTAGCATTGGACACACTCAATTGCCTCACAATATCTAGATAAGCTATTATGTCTGGTAGTAGTTTTGGAAGCATGTAGGGATCCCCTCAAATCCATATACTCTAAAACATGTAAAATCCTTATTCACAAACCAGTCCCCCCAGTTATGATCAACAATGTATCTTTCATCATAATCCCTGGGTCTTAGGAACCTCTTGATCTCGTTAGAGATAGACCCTTCATATGAAATCCCATACATTTCGTACAATGGCATCATGATAAGTTCTTAAAACTTAATATAGTTGGATCTCATATATCGAGAATCCCAAAGAGATGTCCATAATTGGACCAGACGCTCCTCAGCTTCCCTGTTCTTGATATTTAATTTTAGGCCTTCAAGCCAAAAACCCTTTACATATCCATAAAATAACACTAGATACATCAATAGTGAATAAATTTTGAAATTGGGATGAGTATCATCCCTAAGGTTTAAAAAACCTTCATGCAACCTCTCCACCAGATATGTTGCATAGTCAAAAGGCCTAGGTTCATACATTTGTACATCAGAGGCTAACACCAACGACCCAGTGCTTGCCAGATCAGGAACCTCCACCCCTCCTACTTGCCCACACGACATATATGTGTACTGCAAGTATTATCTAAACAAATTAATGTTGAATGGTGGCCCATCTTCCTCTATAAATTTTCTTACCTGCCTCTTGTGAATGGCAAATTTCCATCTGGTATATGTAGTGTCCATTCTGAGGTATTCTTCCTCCAACTTCCCAAACGATAAGGGCTTATCAGGACTGGGGTCTAAATTGAAAATGTCATTTATGGTACCCACATAAAATCTAATAAATGCTTCCCCATTTGGGAATTGAATGCACCTCTTCATCGAATTATAATTCCTCACCAAAACCTCTAGCAATCTTATGTTTACAAAAACATTGGGGACTATTAGCTTACCTGAATTTGTCATCCAAGGATTATAGAGTGACATCTCCTTGTTCCTTCTCAAATAGTGGAACATAAACAATTCATGTCCCCTTACCTTGCTCCAAACATCTCTGATCTCTCTGTACTTGTCTTCTAATCGGTCTCTCCCCTATAGGTGCTGCTTTGACCTTCTGGATTTTGGGCTGGGTGCCTACATTTGGTCTATCATGTCTTGGTTTAACTTCCTGACTGGAGGCACCTCTTTAGTTTTTCCTTTCTTTGCCTTAGAGTTAGGGTTCTTTGCTACCCTCTTCTTTCCTGTTGAACTCAAAGTTTCCATTTCTACAATTACAATCCTTTGCTCTATTTTTCAAAGGAGCAATGTGTTCTATCTATGTATTCTTCTTTCACCAACGCAGTATTTAGACTAGGCAATTTCTAGTTCTGCCATATTATTTTGCAATAATGAACTTCTCATTAAATTTGTCTCATGCGAACCATAGATGCATATCTACTACAAGTATTAAATAGAATACTTTTAAAAATTTTGGTTTTGAATTCTGATATGACAATGACTCGTCGACATATGTATCCCCAATGAATATTTCCCTTTTGGTGCTCTCTGAACAACCCTTTATCTGCTTTGACATCTTACTTTCTCTTATTGGGATACCCTAAGCCAATGACTCCTTTTCCTCCTCATCGATATATCTCAAACTGATATTCTCATTGGGCATCGAGTAAGCTCATTTAGCATTATTGTGATAGGCATTGTTTCCCCGATGGGATTCACCATTGGCATAGATCTTCCCGATGCAACTGACTTCATCACCATGATTCTTCCCGATAGTGTCTTTGCTCCGCTCAATCAGTCCACTCCTTCATCGGGTATTGGGGTAATCTGAAATGAAACATACTGATAAAAAAGTCTTCCCGATAGAGAATGTTCCATCGGTATATGTTTCACCAATGATTTCTTTGGGCGTCGAGGTGGCTTAAAGTAACACATACCGATTGCTTTGGCTATACCGATGCAACCAACTTCATCGCCATGAGTCTTCCCGATAGTGTCTTCACTTCGCTCAATTAGTATGCTCCTTCATCAGGTATCAGGGTAATCCAAAATGAAACATATCGATAAGAAAAGTCTTCTCGATAGAGTATGTTCCATTGATATATGTTTCATCAATGATTTCTTTGGGCATCAAGGTGGCTCAAAGTAACACATACCGATCACTTTGGCTATACTGATGGACTGTTCTTTTTGCCACTCTTATTGGTATAAGTCTTATTGATACCCTCATTGGTTATTGACAAGATAAATCTCTACTGCTGCCGCTAGTGTTTACTATGTCGATGGGTCATATCGGTATAGCTTTTGTTGATGCATCAATTCTCTTCAAATTTTCTCCTTGATCAGTATAACTTATGTCAATGAGTACAACTCTGGCTTGCTATGATCTCTCATCAGTATATGGTATCCTGATGCCTCCTCACCTCAATCGGGTGATCATGAACTTGCAGAGGAATTGGTGGTGTATTTTGTGGAACAGGTATACAATTGGTAAAACATATAGTTGGACTTTGTTCTCTCTCATAGGGTAAAGTATATTTTGAATTTTAATTTTGGATTGGGGCATTGAAATGGGGATTACTTTTGCAATTTGGAACTACAGGGCAAGAAAGAATGCTTTGCTTCATGCTTGTTCATATGCTATGACTTGATCAAACTAGATGTGGCTTTGGAACTTGCCTAGATGAATAATATGATTGAATTTGTGTTTCCATACCTACTTCAGGTTCTTAATATACTCTGATGATTCTGTGAATATTTTAAGTTTCTCTTTAATAAACATTTTAAATCTTCTCCACAATTAAATAGCTAATATTCAAAGAATTTCTTTTTCAAAGTTCATTCGAGAATACATGACAAAAGTTGATGAGCTTGTTAAGGACAAGTTAGAGGCTATCCAAGAAGAGAAATCCAAGGAGAAAGAAGAGAAAAATCTTGTTACTCAATAGGTATGCATTTTGCTAATTGAGCCTCAAGGAGCACTTGTTCTACTCTATTGGTGGTTTTTTAAAATTCAAATAAATATGTGCCTATTTTGTTTACAGAATATAGCATTTTAAGAAAATTATAGAAAATAGCATGCACATTTTAAAGAGCATAATTAAGGAAATTATAGAAAAATAGAATTTTTAAGGAAATTATAGAAAAATTATGTGCTAACATATTGCACTGTCTAAAAAGGATAATCTTTACAAGGATGCAATGGAAACTAGTTCTCAATTGGGTGATCATGAACCTGCAGAGGAATTGGTGGTGTATTTTGTGGAACAGGTATACAATTGGTAAAACATATAGTTGGTTGTTCTCTCTCACAAGCTAAAGTATATTTTGAATTTTCATTTTGGATTGGGGCATTGAAATGGGGCTTACTTTTGCATTTGGAATTGCGGGGCAAGAAAGAATGCTTTGCTTCATGCTTGTTCAAATGCTATGACTTGATCAGACTAGATGTGGCTTTGTAACTTGCTTGGATGAATAATATGATTGAATTTGTGTTTCCATACCTACTTCAGGTTCTTAATATACTTTGACGATTCTGTGAATATTTTAAATTTTCTGCAGAAATAAATATGTGCCTATTTTGTTTACAAAATACGTATGCTCAGCTTCTTCCCCTTTGCTTTGCCAGCACCTCCAATGCTTGGCATGGGAATGGGAATGAGAGGTTTCTTTTAGCCAGGTATGAGTGGAATGGGAATGCCTCCCATGCCATCTTATGGTATGCCACCTATGGGTGGCTATTGATGGGATTGAAGTGATAATTTAATGATGAACGGTGAGTACCAAACCAGTACTGAGAGGGGGGGTGAATCAATACAGGAAAATAAAAACTTTCCTTCAACCGGTTAGTCAATAGACACTGTGTATTGACAGACAAACAATAATACCGGTCCTCAATAGAGTACAACCGGCAAAACCCAGAATAGCTGGGAAGAGCATAAACCGGTTAACACTTGTCTTCTCATACAATCCTAGTACCACACTTCCATTTCACCCTTATGAATTAACAGGAAGTAAGTCATCAGAAATACAATAGCTAGTTCAACATGATTTACTATTAGACAGAGACCACTTAAACCATCACATGAAAATCATCACACATAACACACCGATTTTTCACGTGGAAACCCAACTGGGAAAAACCATGGTGGGGATGAACACCCACAAGCTATTTTGAACTCTTTAGAAGTCCACTTTGTTAGGAGCCTAGTCCAGTTAAAGACTTCTTACAACAGGTTCTATTAGGAACTGATCCTGCTAGGGATCACCCGATTAAGGGATGGCTAAGAAACCTGATTAAGGGTTAAACCCTGTTAAAGGTTACCTTGTTAGAGGATTTAAAGAACTCAATGAATTTGAGTCACCCTATTAAAGGATTTTCAATAAGCTAGTTAGAGCTACCTTGTTAAGGGATTTTTCCAACTGTTGAGGTGATTAAAGATCAACAGGTTTTACAATGATTTGAGAACAACACTCAATGCTAATGCAGATCCACTTTAGCTCCTCTTCACCTTCTACACTTACACTCTATAGATATCACTACTCTTCTCTAGTCTAGCAAGAATCATGTATCACTTCTCATGGATACACACATACAACTTTTGCCAACAACTTCAGAAAGAAACACAACAACAACCTTATAGGAAAGATAGGTCGGTAGCATAAGCCCTAAACCCTAAACCTGATAGGTTAAGAAATTCTAACGATTCAATCCTGACTGTTGAGCATATTGCATTAAACACAACAATCTTGATCTAATCCCAAGATGTTCACCATCGTTCGTTTTCCACCGCTTCTATGGCTGATAACCCATCATGCATTTTCTCTGCTTACAGACTTCGCACATTCTCAAGGTAGAAGGAAATAATCTCCTTCATGCAAAATCCTTCACGTGCACAAGGCTGATGTGGCAACTCGGTCTGTTCTTTATTACAATGCTAACTCTTCACACAAAGTCACCGGTTGAGTCACATAGGCTTGGAGCTCATCAACCAAAAACCCTGAGACTACCAACCGATAGTCATACAAAGGTTCCATGTACCAATTCCCATATCAACATGCCGGTTTACCTTGAACAGATACACCGCTTTACTTTGGCACATATACTGGTTCGTCATGTTATACCGGTTCTCACATATACCAGTTCTCTCTTCTTCATCATATTGACATCAATGACAACATACAATGTCATGAGCATGTTCACATGTTGGTTCACATAATGCCAACATGAAGAACTTAACGTGGGACACAAATCTTCAATCATACATGGTTTTTTGAGGCTGATCTTCGAGTGGAAAGATTATATTGTCAAATTGTTTTTATTATCGTTTGGCTAGTTGATACAAAATAATGAATCTTTAGTATTATCATATTGGTCAATTAGTTCAAATCTTTCCATCCACCAAGCATTCGACGCCCGAACCGTCGCATGATTAGATTGTCAAATTGTTTTTATTGTCATTTGGTTGGCTGATACAGAATAATGAATCTTTCGTATTATCGTATTGGTCAAAAAGTGCAAACCTTTCCATCCACCAAGCATCCAACGAGGATGTTGTATATCTGACAACATCCTCGTCAGATAAGAAGTGAGAGGGTGTTAGAATTCATATTCCCACCCAATTTATTGTGACGCCTATCGAGTTTTGTCGATGACTAAGCAGTGAGGGGATGTTGGAATTCCAACACCCACCCAATTTTTTCTAATGACTTATCAAGTTTTTTCGATGCCCGGACCATTGCACATACAACATCCTCATCGATGTGGATGTCGTCCTAGCCATCAGATGTCTGATGACTAAACCGTGACATGGCAGTCTGAATTCAGATGCCCGAACCATCACACATATAGTATCCTCATTGGTGTGGATGCCCTCATTTTGTTGAAATTCTAATGACTACACAGTGATAGGGTTGTCTAAATTCAGATGCCCCGAGCTGTCGCACATACAACATCCTCATCGGTGTGGATGCCCTGGTTTTTGTTGGAATTCTGACGACTTATCAATTTTTACCGATGACTAAGCAGTGAGGGGGCCATTAGAATTCCAATTTATTCTGATACCTTAGTCATCGGAACATTACTTTCAAGGCATTGGAATTCCAATGACTTATCAAGTTTTACTGACGACTAAGTGTAGTCATGGCCATCGTCAGAAGAGTCTTCACCTCCGTCGAAATTCTGATGGTCTTGAGCACCGTTGGAATGTATGACTACAAGTTTTTGATGATGTTGCTCATCGGTAGTCTGACAAATTGTAGTATAAATCCCGACGAACTGCCATCAGAATTTGAGGCCAAATGTACTAGTGCTCCCATTGAAAGTATAATCAAACAAATAACCAAGCTATCATGACATCATAATCAAATACATGTTACAAGTCCCATACCAACTATCCAAGTACTATAACACCATCCATCCTCTCATCTCAAAACAACCATACTAATACACAAATGACCACATACAAGGTCAACTAACAAATATGCACCACAATGAATCAAACCTGGTGGATATAGACAATCCACATCTGAGTCATCCCACAACAAGTGAATGTGGAGCTAATCCACAACCTGCATAACTCATAGGTCCAATCACTCAACAAGCAAACTAATCATAACACTAGTAAACTACAAACTAAGATATCAAAGAGAATAATCCATGTAGACAACCATGACTCAAACATTAAATCACCATCCGATCTAATTTTCCAAACATGCCCACAAACTAGTACCATAGTCAAAGGAACTAAATAAGCATCAAGGAGATAAGAACAACCTCCTAATATCAAACCAAATCACCAAAATCATGAGTATTTTGTGTCATTGAAAAACATGTACCTGCATACCCATGACATCATAATCATTACCTGCATCCAATTGTCACCCACATAAAACTCCAGGTCTCAAACTGAGTCCAAACATGTCCTCAAACTAAGAATAAATTGTGCACTTGTAGCCATCAAAGTTCAACTCTGAAACACACTTGTAAAAATCTTCATACTCATCAAACTAATACAATAATAGCACCAAACTGAAGTACACTGAACACCCTCTCCAATGCCTATTCAAAATTGAAAAACCAATTTTGTATGCAAAAGATATGACCAAAACTGCATCAAGGAGAACATTAGGCTTCCAACCTCCCAAAACATGTGAAAATAAAAAAACCACTAAACCAAACCTATACCAAATGGTAGTTCTCAGAAGCATCTCTCCAACAATTATAAGAAGTCAAAAAATGAACTCCTCGGGTGAAAGTTATGCCAATTGGAATAAAAAGCCCAATTTCGCTATATGGAGATCACATGAACTTAAAAATTAATCTTTTTTTTCCAAGTCCAAATTCCAATTTTTTCCTCCAATTGGACTACATTTAACTTCCTGGGTGGGATCTACTGGTCGGACCCCACAAATCTCCCAACAATAATAAAATATGTGGCAATTTCATATTATAATACCAAATAAAAATGCAATTTAAAATTTTTAAATTGAAAACAAATTGCATTTTAAAATTTTGAAAAAATAGGCAGATTAATTTTTATATATATTTTTATTACCAACCACATGGGGGTGATGAACCCACACCCCATGGGTGGTCCCCATGGGGTTAACCTACCCTAGGGTCTCCCCATGGGATAGGGGCCTTGCGGGGCTGCCGACCAATATCAAATGGAGCAGACAATGGTACCAACTAGTACCACCATCGGTACCAACCGACATTGTGGATCTGTGGGGGTGGCAGGGGGTCAAGGGGTGGTGGCCCTGCCCCCTCCACATAATGTATATATTTTTTAATTTCTTTTGTTTTCAAAACAACACCCTCGACAGAAAAGAATTTTTTTTTTTTTTGAATTTTGCAGGATTAATTTTTTTTGGCCGATGGGATGTTTTTTAATATTTTAATTTCTGCAGACTACGGCAACAAATTTGACAGTCGTTAGGGCCTCAAAACAAAAAAATTACAATATTTTCAACTGTCACCGAAATAGGTCAAATTCTATATTATTTTTCATCTCTTGAACAACCTAAATCCATCCGTGAGGTTTGTTTTGTCCCACGGGGCCATTTATGAAATATCACCCCCAAAACTCTCATTCAAAGCATTTTTCAATGATGCCCTAGATTGACCAAATTCTTCGAACCCCAAATCTGCAAACAACCCATCATAACAACAAACCCAAATAACATAGATCTGCAATAACAACCTGCAAAACCATATCTTTCCTTATCTTTTCATTCTTTCATACATTCATGGATTCTAATTAGGGTTATAAACACCATTAAACCAATAGCTCTGATACCACTCGAAAGGAAACTTGCAACCATCTTATGACAATTTCCACATAACCCATTTAAAATTTTAATCAACTCAACACATAGAAGCCATATGAAAAGAATAAACAACATACCCATGAAAATGTGACACAAGATATATCCTAGGAAAACCCTTATGATGGAAAAAACTCAGCCTCCAAAAGCATCATCCACCATGTATTATCACAATGTGTCCATTACAATACAACTATGGAAAGCCTTCAAAAAACAAGCCATAACCAAGCACTCCATGTGACCAAGCATGAATCCACACATCCCATGCCATGCTTCCTCCTTCACAAATGCTAACCTGGCTAACCAAAACAACTACCCTTGTGGTTTCTTTTATAAACACAAGCTCCCACAAAACCTCTAACTGGTATTACATCAAAACCATGTGCCCAAAATCATGTGACAATAAAATATAATATTTTTCCTACCTACCCTTGACCCACATTTAATATTGGGTACTTCATCACAATTGCATTCCCCAATATTAAATTACAATATAATAATACCTATGTGTCAATACAACTCATCAAATGGTTACAAGGATATTCCAAGGGAATCTCTATGTGTTGCATGTCCATCTAGGTTCTCTTGGGTGCAACAACACAATATGCTATTATAAAATAATTCTATGTCCACCTCACACAATAATAAAATAATACAACAATGAAACATTATTATGCAAGGTGTACAACACCATTTCCCAACATGATCAACATTTCAGTGGATGTGATTCCTTGCAATTCAATCCTATTGATGTCTGCCTATCAAAATTTTTGTATCTTGCCTTGAAGATGTGATCTTCAATGTTTCGAAGTCCTTATTGTATCTTTCCCTAAGGTTGTGCAAATTATTATTGTAAGCCATCTTAGGGGCAAGGAGTTCCTTGGCATCTGGCCTAAATATTGTAACTTATCATATATTGAGATAGTTCTCACCATGGATTTTCCTAAATTTGGTTTTCCACGTAAAGTCTTGGCATTCATTTGTGCTTGCTTTTGTGGTTTCAGCTATTGACTTTCATGCATATGGTAGATGAAATTAATGTTAAGTAAAAGGTTAGATCTGATTAAGTTCTAGTATATGTTGATTCACCCCCCCTCTCAGCATCTAGTAGTTTTCAACAATTGGTATTAGAATAAGGTTCCTGAAGAAGCAGTCTAACAACATATGTAGATCTAGGATTTGAACAATATTTTTGGATTTGAAAAGGATTTGGATGCTATGAAACAACATGAGTTGGATATTGATGTTGTGGTGGATATGGAAGGATACTTGCAATATGCTCTTTCTGATCTAGATGAAAGTAGGAAAAAATACAAGAAAGAAGAAGAATATTTACTATTTGAGAAACCTACTTGATGAAGGAAAAAAGGGTGTTGATCATTTTGAAACAAAGTTACATGACACAACCAAAGAATGTACCAAACTTGAAGAGAAAGTTCTTATGCTAAAGAAAGAACTGAAAGATGCAAAATAAAAAATTGACAAGGGGTTGAAGCTTAAAGGTGGCAGTGAAGTACTTGATGTAATGTTGAGTGCTCCAAAAAAAAACAAAGATAATAGAAAACTTGGATTTGAGAAACGTGAAAGTTTTAAGATCATAGAAAAGAAGGTAAAGGAAAGGAAAAGATTAAGGATGAATTGAAGGATGCTAATAAATATCAACAAAGTTTCATTCTAGTCTAAAATAAGAAGAATGTCAGAAGGTCTCCTATAGTACCCCTCCTTGATCAAACTCTTTTTGTATGTTGTTTTGATTGACTTCAGTGGAACATTTTTTTATATTGATTCAGATTTTATGCAATGTTATTTCATGCTTTATATAGATTTGTGGTATATGGTTTATGCAGTATCTTAGTGCTTATGATTTATTTTATTTTATGGATCATTATCATAGACTGACACTCTTACCTTATATGTGTGATGGGTTATTTATATGTTGCATGTTTGCATGTGTATGGGATGCGAGGAGATGATTTTCCTTCACTCACTCTGATGAGACAGGGAACATCATGATTCTGCTTCATTGGTGTGTGTGTCATGTTTGTATATATATTTGTCTATATCCACATGTGGTTTTTTGGTGCAGGACATTGTAGGTACAAGTACCGGGTAGGTACGGGGTATCGACTCCACCTGGTTTCATAGGTTTGAGCATGCCTTATATGTCCGATGGGAGTGGAGATAGTTATTGGACCCTATCTTGACCTGCAGTTACACTCATGTGAGTGTTGTCAGTCGGTTGTCTTTTTCGTCTGGTTGGTATGCGAGTCATAGTACTTGGTTTGGTCATTTGTGAGTTTTCATTTGATCATCCTTCATTTTGTGAGTTTTCGTTTATTTAAATGGTTCTATAATTGAATAGATGATGCTATATTTGTTAGGGTTTCAAGCAGATCTGAAGCAATTATGAACTAACAATTATATGCATATTTAAATACAAAAGATAAAGAAATAAAATAGGACACAGATAACACAGAGATTTAATGTGGTTCACCCAAAATGGGTTACGTCCACCATACATAGCCGTCCAATCTTTCTTATTATCCAGCAAAAATAGTACATCAACCTTACAATGCCTTAAGCATCCTAGCCACTTATAACATGCATTTTTAGGGTAACAAACAAAGTTGACCTTTTTAGGGTTTTATTACAATGTCAGTTTTCATCAATGAAAAATGGCAAAAAAAATTTCTCGGGGGCTGCCACCCCCAAACCCCCACTTTTCTTGGGAGCTGCCACCCCCGAACCCCTGCCCGGGACCCAGCCTGGTCCTAGACCCTGGCAAGGATACATGCTGAGTGTATAGTACTTTGCTGATCAGTCACCACATTTCAATAATCTCCCACTTGGAGACTGATCAGGCTCCACACCAAACAATCTCCCACTTGGAGACTGATACTACACGACACCACTATACATGTAACATCCGCTGGATAAAACACTAGGACTTGACTGGTATAAATTCCACAATTATCAATCAAGAAGACCAATAGAATTTGATGAAGAAATCAGCTTCTCCTATGGAACTGCCTTTGTGAACATATTGGCAGGATTCTCACTTGTGTGAATCTTCTCAAGCCATAACTGACCCTCCTCCAAAATAGTTCGGATGAAGTGGTACCTGAGCTGAATGTGCTTTGTCCTTGAATGAAAAGTAGAGTTCTTTACAAGATGAATGGTACTCTGGCTATCAGTATACAATGGGCTATCCTCTTGTGTCTGACCCAATTCCTTCAGAAAACATTGCAACCAAATCATCTCCTTGTTGGCTTCTGTAGCAGAAACATACTCAGCTTCAGTGGTTGAAAGTGCAACAACCTTTTGCAGCCTAGAAATCCAACTGACTGCAGTTCCCCCTATAGTAAAAACATACCCTGTAGTACTCCTCCATGAATCAATATCACCCGCCAGATCAGAGTCAACAAATCCACTCAGAGTAGCATTAGATCCTTTGAAACATAATGTCTTTGTAGTAGTTCCTTTCAAATACCGAAGAATCCATTTCACAGCATTCCAATGTTCCATACCCGGATTACTCATAAACCTGCTCACAACTCCCACTGCATGTGAAATATCTGGCCTTATGCATACCATTGCATACATCAAACTGCCAACAACTGATGAATACAGGATGTTAGACATTTTATTAACCTCTTCATGTGCCTTTGGGCACATCTCCTTAGTCAATTTGAAATGACTAGCAAAAGGTGTACTAACTGCTTTTGCATCCTGCATGTTAAATCTTTTCAACACCTTCTTTATATACTCACTTTGAGACAAATTCAAGGTTCTATTTTTCCTGTCCCGTGTAATCCTCATATCGAGAATTTGCTTAGCTGCACCCAAATCCTTCATAGCAAATGACCTGGCTAATTTCTATTTAAGATCATTTATATGTTGCATGTTAGACCCAGCAACAAGCATGTTATCAACATAAAGCAATAGGATAATATAACTGCCATTATCAAATCTCTTAAAATATACACAATGATTAGAATGACATCTATGATAACCGTGTTCAACCTTGAAACTATCAAATTTTAAATACCATTGTCGGGGTGCTTGCTTTAGGCCATACAGACTTTTCTTCAACCTGCACACCAAGTTCTCCTTACCTTTGACCTCATATCCCTATGGTTGCAACATGTAAATTTCCTCCTCCAAATCTCCATGGAGAAAAGCTATTTTGACATCTAATTGTTAAAGATGTAAATCATCTGCAGCCACAAGACTAAGTACAATTCTAATTGAAGTCATTTTTACAACTGGAGAAAATATTTCATCATAATCTGTACCCTTTTTCTATGCAAAACCTTTTACCACAAGTCTGGCCTTATATCTTTTCTTACCTCCTTCCTCCTCCTTCAGTCGATAAACCCATTTGTTAGGCAAGGCTCTTTTTTCTGCAGGTAAAGGGACTAAGTCCCAAGTCTTATTTTTCATCAAGGAGTCCATCTCCTCTTTCATGCCTAGTTTCCACTGTTGTTTGGCATCTACCTGCATTGCTTCTTCATATTCTTATGGTTCACCAGAATCCGTTAATAAAATAGAATACAAAGAAGGAGAAAATCTTTCAGGGGGTCTACTTGTCCTCGTAGAATGTCTAACACTTGCAGGAGTTTGTGGGACAATCTGTTGTTGTTGAGCATCAAGTACCTATGGCATTTCATTTTCAGGAATCTCATCCAACACCACATATTCTTGTTTGTCCTGTTCATGCTTCTTTTCCTGCATCTGTTCTTTATACATTACCTTCTCATTGAATATAACATCTCTACTTCTAATTATTTTCTTATTTTCAAAATCCCATAACTGATAGCCATATTCATCTATCCCATATCCAATGAAGGTACATTTCTGAGATTTAGCATCAAGCTTGGTTCTGTTTTCTTTATCAACATGGACAAAAGCTTCGCAACCAAAAGTTTTTGGAAAAGAATAATTTACCTTTTTACCAGTCCATGCCTCCTCTGGAATACCACCATCCAAAGGGGTTGAAGGTCCTCTATTTATCAAATAGACAGCAGTATGTACAACATCTGCCCAAAAATGTAAGGGCAATCCAGGATGCAATCTCATGCTCCTCGCACGTTCCATAATAGTCCTATTCATTCTCTCTGACACACCATTTTCCTGTGGAGTTCCTGGAACTGTCTTCTACTTTCAAATCCCATTTAAGGAACAGTAATCTTCAAATGATTTGCTGCAATACTCACCTCCATCATCCGATCTGAGACACTTCAACTTTTTTCCTGTCTCATTCTCAACCAAATCTTTCCATTTCTTAAAAGTTTCAAAAACATCTGATTTTTGTTTTAGGAAATATACCCATGTTTTTCTTGTTGAGTCATCAATAAAAATAACATAATAACAAGAGCCACCAAGAGATGATACCTGAGCTGGTCCCCATACATCTGAATGTACAAGCTCTAACTTCTCACTCTTCTTCTCTTTCCCAACCTTGAGAAATCTGACTCTTTTCTGTTTACCATAAACATAGTTTTCAAAGAACTCTAAATCAATCTTCTTTAGTCCTGGCAATCAATTTTTGGAGTGAAGGATTTTCATCCCTTTCTCACTCATGTGCCCAAGCCTATGGTGCCACATTATTGAATCTATTCTTGCAACATTTATTGTTGTTGTCCCTGCAGTAACTTTATCTATAGCAGCTAAGGTAGAGTAAGTGTTACCAGTACAAAAATATAATGTGCCTACCTTCTCACCTTTAGCTACTACTAATGATCCTTTAGTGACCTTCCACATACTATCTGAGAAGGTAACTATGCAACCTTCACTACCTAGTTGCCCTGCAGAAATTAAATTTCTTCTTAAATTAGGAACATGTCTTACCTCCTGCAGAAACCAGTCATTACCATTCTGCAACTTGACCTTTATCTTTCTTTTTCCAACAATTTGATAGGGCTCATCATCACCCAAAAATACCTATCCAAAATCACCTTGAACATAATCTAGAAAATATTTTCTATGGGGTGTAGCATGAAATGAAGCCCCAGAATCTATTACGCAAGAGTCATTAACATTATCCAAACATAAGATTAAAGCATCTTGTAAAGTATTACTTGCAATATTAGCTTCCTTACTATCATTTTCATTTTTGTCTCCTTCTTTGTTTTTTCGAGACCAACAGTCTTTCTTTAGATGACTAGGCTTTCCACAGTACTAGCAATCTTTCTTTCCTCTAGATTGAGAGCGTCCTTTCTTTGACTTCCCTCGTGACTTCTCATTCTCAGGGCCTTTTCCTCTTTCCTTTGATCTTCCTTTGTTCTCCACATTCAAAACACTACCTGATGATGTTGAAGTCTCACCTATGCTTTTCCTTCTCATTTCCTCGCTTAGAATAACACCAACAATATCATCAAATACCAAAGTATTTTTACCAGAGACAGAGTTACTTACAGTCATAACCAAGCTATAAATCTTTCTGGCAAAGAACATAAAATCAAGAGAGTCCTAACCTCTTCTGCAAAGGTAATTTTTACCGAAGACAATTGACTGGTAATTGTATTAAATTCATTTAAGTGCTCCGCTACAGATCCTCCCTCACTCATTTTCAAATTAAACAAACGCTTCATAAGAAATACCTTATTCGAAGCCGAGGGTTTCTCATACAACTTAGCCAATGTTGCCATCAAATATACAGTCATTTTTGCTTCTATTATATTGAATGCTATAGATGACGCAAGGCATAATCGAATGGATCCCAGTGCCTTTCTATCTAAAATGTCCCACTCTTCATCTGATATTGTGGTCAGTTTCTTTGCCTTTCCTTCTAATGGCCCCCACAAATCCTTTTGATACAGGTAATCTTCCATCTGCGTTTTCCATAACTGATAATTCTGGCCGTTAAACTTTTCGACCTTGAATTTGGAATCCTCCATTGCTCCCACTCAAATCTGAAAGTCCTGCCAATTTACAGAAAACCTCGCTCTGATACCAATTGTTAGGGTTTCAAGCAAATCTGAAGCAAATATAAACTAACAATTATATGTAGATTTAAATACAAAAGATAAAGAAATAAAATAGGACATAGATAACATAGAGATTTAACGTGGTTCACCCAGAATGGGTTACGTCCACCATACACAGCTGTCCAATCTTTCTTATTATCCAGCAAAAATAGTACATCAACCTTACAATGCCTTAAGCATCCCAGCCACTTATAACATGTGTTTTTAGGGCAACAAACAAAGTCGGCCTTTTTAGGGTTTTATTACAATGTCGGTTTTCATCAACAAAAAATGGCAAAAAAAATTTCTCGGGGGCTGCCGCCCCTGAACCCCTGCCCGGGGCCCAGCCCGGCCCCAAACCCCGGTGAGGATATGTGCTGAGTGTATAGTACTTAGCTGATCAGTCACCACATTTCAACAATATTATGTTGGTGTAATTAGTTAATTATGATGCTCTGAGATTATTGATTTAATTAAATTAATGATTTGCTAGATTAAATAGTTAAATGACTTATTTCATTGTGTAAAGTTACATTAATATATTTTGTGGAAGGAAGTAAATAAATTGTCCAACCATTTAAATGTTAAATGATTATGTTGAGGAAAGTATTTTGGAAAATAGAAAATAAAATAACATAAACATTAATAAAAGCTTTTCTTTTTACCTTTCCATTTGACTTTTGCTTTTTAATTGTTGGAAAAGAATTATTTTTGGAAAAGGAGTAAATCTGATTGCTTTTTAGTTTTAAAATATTTTAATCTGATTGGATGGAAAACCTTTAACCTAGAAAGTTTAGGTTGAAATTATTTTCCCATATAATTCTGGAAATTCACGGGAATGAGAGAGCAGAAAATTAGGAGGAGAAATTTGGGAAAACATTCTGAAGGAGGAGCTGGAATTCATTTTGGGTTGCAAGGATTGGGATTCTCCATCATTTTGCTTGCTAGTTTTCTTCAAGGTTGGATGATCTTTTCTTGTTTTAAAATTTAACTTTGAAATTTTTAGTTTGCTTCTTGTGTGTTGAAATTATTCAAATCTCCTTGTAAATTCTTGTGGAATGATTGGAATGAAAGGAAGAGTGTTTGTTATTGTTGGTTTGTAAAATTTATATCATATATTTGCATTTAGGAAAGAACTGGACCATTTCTCTATTTGTTGTTTGCTATTTGTTCATGGAAATCAACTTCAGGAATTACCTCTTCTATTTGGAATAGAATGAACTAGATTTAGCTTGTTGTGTGCTTATAGTATCTAGTTGCCCAATATTTGGGGTTCTTGTAGGATTTTATTTCACCATTTTCCTTATTGATAAATTTGGACCTTGGCACTATGTGTGTGTGTGCCCGTGAAATGATCTGGAAATGAATCATTTTTAGGTTTAAACGATTAAGTACTTTTTTAAATTTTTAGATGCCTTAGAAGTATGAATTTTTATTTATTTGGACTTTACCTTACCCCATGGTGGGCTAGTTCCACCATGCGGGTCAGTAGTGTCTGCTACCCGTAGGTAGTAGTACTACTGGTCGACAGTGCTACTATCAGTTGGTAGCAGTGCTACCAGTCAGGAGCGGCTCTACCGATCGGTAGTACCACTACCGGTTGGTAGCAGTGCTATCAGTTGGTAGCGGTTGCTACCTGATAATTCAATGATGAATGAATAGTACCAAACCGGTACTGAGAGGGGGGGGGTGAATCAGTACAGGCAAAAACACAGTCCAAAACTAGTTCAACAACAGACACTTCAAATGACTGGTAAACAGTAATACCAGTTTGATACAAACTGCAACCGATAAAGTCAAGAGTGACTGAGACAAGCATTAACCGGTTGATCACTTAGCTTTCCACTCAACTCAAAACAACACTACCATTTCACCCTTATGCATGAACAAGTAATCTATCATCAAAATATAATAACAGCTAGTTCAACATGTTTTATTGACAGGCATAAAACACAGAACCATCACATGCTAGACATATAATGACAAAGCATCACAAGATAGAAGCATCACACATAACACACATATTTTTCATGTGGAAACCGAATTGGGAAAAACCATGGTGGGGATGAATACCCACAAGCTTGTTTTTGAACTCTTTGGAAGTCCGCTCTGTTAGGAGCCTTGTCCTGTTAAAGACATTACAATAGGTTCTGCTAGGAACCGATCCTGTTAGGGATCACCCAGTTAAGGAATGGCTACAATACCCGATTAAGGGTTAAACCTGGTTAGGGTTACCTTGTTATAGGATTTCAAAAACTCAATAGCTAAAGGATCTCCAGAGCTCTATAGCTTCTCAGAACTCAATAACTTCGAGTTACCCTGTTAAAGGATTTGTATCAAGCCGGTTAAGGCTACCCTGTTAAGGGATTTCACAACTGTTGAAGTGGTTAAAGATCAACAAGAATTACAATGATCTGGTAACAACACTCAATGCTAATGCAAATCCTCTTAAGCTCCTCTTCACCTTCTGCACTTACACTCTGTAGGTATCACTTCTCTCCTCTAGTCTAACAAGAATCACATATCCCTTCTCTTGGATACTCACACACAACTTTTGCCAGCAACTTTAGAAAGAAACATAACATCGACCTTATAGGAAATAGACAGGTCGGTAGCATAAACCCTAAACCCTAAACCTGTTAGGTTAAGCAATTCAAACGGTTCAATCTTGACCATTGAATCATACCACATTAAATGCAACAATCTTGAATGGATCTCAAGACATTCTCCATCATCCATTATCCACTGATTTCATGGCGGCTGATAACCCATCATGCGTTATCACCGTTTAACAAACTTCGCACATTCCCAAGGTAGATAGGGATAATCTCCTTCATACAATATCCTTCATGCGCACAAGGGTGAAGGTACTCCAACTAAAAATCCTGAAGTGGAAACTACCTACCAATCGGTAGTCATACAATGCTTCCATGTGTTAGTTCCCATAACTACATGTCGGTTCACCTTGAACAAATATACCACTTCACTTTGGCATATATACCGATTCACACATATGCTAGTTCTCTCTTCTCATACCGGTTCACTTCATATCACATATTGACATCAATGACAACATACCATATCATTATGTCCGATTCACATAATGCCAACAATCTCCCCCTTCGGAGAAATCTTCTCCATTTCACTTCTTCTCCCCCTTTGACAACAATGCCAAAGTGGAGGCACAAGCATCCCTATTCCATTATGTTGCTCCCCCTAAGGAGTAGCAACCTTCAACACATCAATCAATAAAAATTTGACTATGCAATACCTGACTGATGTGGAACAAATACTTTTAGTTCACCTCCTGAAGGGGCAGTACCCCCAATTCACCTCTTAAATGCACAAATGTAGCCTTTGGGAGAGGCTTGGTGAATATGTCTACTAACTGCTCCTTACTGGAAACATGTTCCAGTGCAATCTCTTTATTCTAAACCTTTTCTCTCAAGAAATGATACTTAAGCTCAAAATGCTTGGTTCTAGAATGCAAAACTAGATTCTTTGAAATATTGATAGCACTTATGTTATCATAGAATATACTTACCAGTTCAGATATAGGAATTTTGAAGCCATTTAAAATATGCTTCATCCAGATTGTCTGAGTGCAGTTCATGAAAGCTACAACATACTCCGCTTCCGCTGTAGACTGAGAGATACAACTCTGCTTCTTACTCATCCATGAGACCAGTCTACCACTAAGAAAGAATGCACACCTAGTTGTGCTTTTCCGGTCATCCACATTACCTACCCAATCAACATCTATGAATACTTTCAGAATGAAATCATTGTTGTATGGGTACCACAATCCATAGTCAACTATTCCCTTCAGATACCTAAGAATCCGCTTCACTGCAACCAAGTGGGACTCTTTTGGACTTTTCTGGAACCTTGCAGTAGTGCCAACTGCATGTGCAATATCTGGTCTGCTATGCACTACATAATGCAACTTACCAATCATTGATCGATATTCCTTCTCATCAACCAATGCGGAATCATCCTCTTTTGATAATTTGCAACCGGTCACCATCGGTGTCCCAACCGGTTTGCTATCTTCCATGCCAAAGGTCTTCAACACCTCTTTGACATATTTGGACTAAGTGATAAAGATTCCATCTTTCATCTACTGGATCTACAGTCCAATGAAGAACTTAATCTCCCCTATGAGTGACATCTCAAACTCTTTCTTCATCTCATCAGCAAACTCATGACTCATCTTATCATCTCCACCAAAGATAATGCCATCAACAAAAACCTCACATATCAGGATCAGATCTCCTTCAGACTTCAAGTAGATATTTCTATCTTCACTTGTTCTCTCAAATCCAATCTTCACAAGATGGGAGTGTAGACGTTCATACCATGCTCTAGGTGCTTGCTTTAGACCATATAAGGCTTTATGTAGCCTGCACACCATATCACTATCTTCAGATAGGGAAAACCCATCTGGTTGCTCTATATACACCTCCTCTTCAAGTACACCATTTAGGAATGCAGATTTTACATCCATTTGATATAACTTGAATCCTTTAAAAGTTGCATATGCAAGAAGCATACGAACTCCTTCCAATCTGGCTATAGGAGAAAAGGTTTCTCCATAGTCTTCTCCTTCTTCTTGAGCATATCCTTTGCACACCAATCTGGCCTTGTTTCTAATTACTATGCCATCCTCATTCAGCTTGTTTATGAAGACCCATTTGGTACCAATGACATTTTTATGCTCCGGTCTGGGTACCAAGGACCATGTACCATTTTTCTCTATCTGGTCAAGTTCCTCTTCCATTGCCTTGATCCAGTCTTCATCTTTATGTGCCTCTTTGAATGATTTAGGCTCAAATTTAGAGATCATACATGAGTTCTCTCTGATCTTTCTTCTTGTAAGGATTCCTGCATCCTTATCTCCTATTATCTACTTAGGATCATGATTCAGCTTGACATATCGAGGAATAGTTTTGACTGGTTCTTCTTGCTTTTCCTCTTCATCTCATTTTCATCAGTATCAGCATTCACCCATTCAGGAACACTATTACTGGTACTTGGTTGACAGACAACCGGTTCCCAGAAGGTTGCAACCAGTTCATTTATAGCTTGCTCACTTCCGGTTTCTTCCAGTTTCTCAGAGGTTTCATCAACTCTCACATTGATGCTTTCCATAATTCTCTGAGTTCTATTGTTGAAACACTTGAGAGCTTTACTCTTGGTGGAATATCCTAGGAATATTCCCTCATCACATTTAGCTTCAAACTTGCCCTGATGTTCACTCCTCTTGATGTAACATTTGCTACCAAATACCCTAAAGTAGCTAACCATAGGTGTCTTACCGGTCCAATACTCATTAGGAGTTTTATCCTTACCTTTCTTGATGAGTACCCGATTCATTGTGTAGACTGCAGTGCTTACCGCTTCTCTCCAAAAGATGTGAGCTACCTTTCCTTGAATCAACATGGTTCTACCTACTTCAACCACTATCCGGTTATTCCTCTCTGCTAGGCCATTCTGCTGTGGAGTCCGGGGGGCAGACATTTGCCTCTTGATGCCAAATTCTTCACAATACTTATTGAATTCACCAAAAGTGAATTCCCCTCCTTGATCAGTTCTGAGGCACTTGATCCTTTTACCACTTTCCTTCTCCACTAATGCTCTGAAAGCTTTTAACTTCACAAAGGCTTCAGACTTGTCTTTCAAGAATGTGACCCACATCATTCTTGAGCAGTCATTAGTGAGAATCATGAAGTACCTATCACCCTACACACTTCTAGTTTTCATAGGACCACACAAATCAGTATGCACAAGATCAAGCAAGTTGTCAGCAGTGAAAGATTTACCTTTAAAGGTTGAGGAAGACATTTTCCCCAATTGACACTCTCTACACAAGGTATTATCCAGTTTGCTTAGCACCGACAACCCTCTAACTACCTTGATCTTACTAGCCTTCACAATGTTATCAAAGTTTACATGGTAGAGTCTCCTATGCCATATCCAGCTATCATCAAATCTAGCCATAAGACATGTACTTATATTCGCATTCAACTGAAATAGGTTACCTTTGGTCTGCATGCCAGTGGCCACCAATTCATCATTCCTTCCTTTGATTTTTCACACTCCATTCTTGAATTCTAGAGTGAGACCACTATCATTCAGCTAGGCAACACTCAAAAGGTTGTGCTTGAGACCATCAACCCAATACACATTGTCAGCACTACTTTTTCCATTCAAAGAGATGGATCCTCTGCCTTTGACCATGCATGGTGCATCATTGGCAAAACGAACCACACCACCATCATACTCCTCCAAGGATAGGAACTTGCTCTAGTCACCAGTCATATGGTGAGAACAGCCATTGTCAATGATCCACTCATTGGAATTATCAAATTGGGAGACAAGAGCCTTCTTGTCTAACACATCTTCCTTGACAGCAACAAATACAATATCTTCATTTTCTTCATCCTCTGATTCTTCATCTGTGACACCTTCATCAACTACCACAAAACAGTTTCTCCGGTTTCCTCCTTTGAATTTCCTGAACCTTTCCGGTTTGTCCTTGTTATCACCATTAGGACAGTTTATAGCAATATGTCCTACCAAGTTACAAGAAAAGAATTTCAAAGGTAGCTTACCTTTGTATTTACCAGTTCCTTTAGGAAGCTTCTTGGCAAGGAGAGCTTCAAATGCCATCAAAATCTCCTCATCATCCATTTCTGTGCTCTATCTTGGTTCACCACTGGTGCTAGCTTCTTTTCCTTTTCTGGATGGAATAGCAGAAGCTTTAAAAGCCGATTCAGTCTTTTGAATACTGCCATCAAAACTATTTAGCTCATAGGCCGTCAACTTTGCTATGATGGAGTCCAAGGATACCTTAGTCTTGTCTATTGATCTCAGCTCCTGAATAGTGGAAACCCTTATTGCATAGACCGACAATAAGGATCTCAGGATTTTGCTTACCACAGTGTAATCTTCTATTTTACGACCTGCACTCTTGATATCTCCAACAATGGTTTTGATTCTTATTCCATACTGTTGAATGGTCTCACCTTCAACCATCTGCATATCTTCAAACTTCCCTCTCAGGCTTTCTTCCTTAGCCTGTTTTACATGTTCATCACCGCCATAGATATTTTCAAGAGCATCCCATACCTCTTTGGGATTTACCTTGTCCTGAACATCAATAAACTTAATGTCAGATAGACTACTAATAAGGGCTTCCATGACTTGCCCATTTTCTTGTATCTCTCTCTTTTGGTCATCGGTGAGAGTAACGATAGGGGAAACATAGAGATTCTCAACATAGCTTCTGTGTTGAGCACCCATGCTTCTGATGTATATCTTCATTCTATCTTTCCATATACTGAAATTTTTTTTGTTAAACTTTGGACCTTGCCTCTTCATCATTACAATAGGATCTTTCCCTCAAGCGGTTAAGCTTACAACACAGAGGACTTGGAGGACGCTTTGATACCAATTGATAACTCAATGATGAATGAATAGTACCAAACTGGTACTAAGAGGGGGGGTGAATCAGTACAGGCAAAAACATAGTCCAAAACTGGTTCGACAATAGACACTTCAAATGATTGGTAAACAATGATACCGGTTTGATACAAACTACAACCGGTAAAGTCAAGATTGACTGAGACAAGAATTAACTGGTTGATCACTTAGCTTTCCACTCAACTCAAAATAACACTACCATTTCACCCTTATGCATGAACGGGTAATCTATCATCAAAATATAATAACAGCTAGTTCAACATGTTTTATCGACAAGCATAAAACATAGAACCATCACATGTTAGATAGATAATGACAAAGCATCACAAGATAGAAGCATCACACATAACACACATATTTTTCATGTGGAAACCCAATTGGGAAGAACCACAATGTGGATGAATACCCACAAGCTTGTTTTTGAACTATTTGGAAGTCTGCTCTGTTAGGAGCCTTGTCCTGTTAAAGACATTACAATAGGTTCTGCTAGGAACCGATCCTGTTAGGGATCACTCGGTTAAGAGATGGCTACAATACCCGGTTAAGGGTTAAACCTGGTTAGGGTTACCTTGTTAGAGGATTTCAAGAACTCAATAGCTAAAGGATCTCCAAAGCTCTATAGCTTCTCAGAACTTAATAACTTCGAGTTACCCTGTTAAAGGATTTGTATCAAGCTAGTTAAGGCTACCCTGTTAAGGGATTTCACAACTGTTGAAGTGGTTAAAGATCAACAGGAATTACAATGATCTGGTAGCAGCACTCAATGCTAATGCAGATCCTCTTAAGCTCCTCTTCACCTTCTACACTTACACTCTACAAGTATCACTTCTCTCCTCTGGTCTGGCAAGAATCACGTATCCCTTCTCTTGGATACTCACACACAACTTTTACCAACAACTTTAGAAAGAAACACAACATCGACCTTATAGGAAACAGACAGGTCGGTAGCATAAACCCTAAACCCTAAACCTATTAGGTTAAGCAATTCAAATGGTTCAATCCTAACTGTTGAATCATACTGCATTAAATGCAACAATCTTGAATCGATCTCAAGACATTCTCCATCTTCCATTATCCACCAATTTCATGGCAGCTGATAACCCATCATGCGTTATCACCATTTAACAAACTTCGCACATTCCCAAGGTAGATAGGGATAATCTCCTTCATACAATATCCTTCATGCGCACAAGGCTGATGTGGCAACATGAGTTGCTCTTTATTGCACTGCTAACTCATCACACAAAGATCACCGATTGAGTCACACAGACTTGAGGTACTCCAATTGGAAATCCTAAAGTGGAAACTACCTACCAACTGGTAGTCATACAATGCTTCCATGTGCCAGTTCCCATAACTACATGCTAGTTCACCTTGATGTGCCAGTTCACCTTGAACAAATATACCGCTTCACTTTGGTATATATAACCGTTCACACATATGTTGGTTCTCTCTTCTCATACCGGTTCACTTCATATCACATATTGACATCAAAGAAAACATACCATATCATTATGTCTGGTTCACATAATGCCAACACTACCAGTTGGTAGTGGCACTACCGGTCGGTAGGCTCGTTACAAGCGGTAGCGGTACTATCGGCAAGTAGTGTATGTGTCTTGGCAGTAGCAATACTGTGGGTTGGCCTTGGCCACTGCTTGACCTTGTACCCTTACTAGTACAAACCAGTTTATGCTATGAACTTATATTTTATAAAATGAAATATATTTTAAAGTGGTTTTAGTGTTAAATGAAAATGGTGATTTTTCATATGATTTTTATTATGTGGTTTAATAAATTTATCTATGGAAATCAAGGCATGAATTAGGAATTCAAATTGGTAAAGTTGGATATATGCTGGAAATGAATTAAATGCCTATTAGAAATTCATGTTTTATTTGCTGGAATATTTAATGTGAATTTTATCCTTGATGGAATATGGATTTGGAAATTTAATAGATGTGATGTCCTAAAGGAGTGCTTTATTTCATTTTCAATCAAAGAATTTGCAAGTGCTTATGTTGCTAGTTTTCTTAAAAGATTGTCCGAGTGTGGATTTAGTGAATTAGCCTTCCTTGCATGAGTTATTTTGTGTTATTTCTAGTTTATGGTTCAGTTGTCCTCTGGTGGTGTATTTGGTACCTTTGACCATGTGATATATGATGACTTTGTTGCCTTAACCATGTAGTGTCTTTTCCTTATGGTTAACCAAGAGTCAGTATGTCCTTGTTTTGACCACTTGTATTTGGATAGTGGTGTTATGGCTATTTGCTTTGCCATAGGGTCCTCGTGTGGAGTGACCATTTTTGTTTGGTGTCCTTTGAGAGAGTGGATTTTAAATGGGGGCTACACCCAAAGTGGTAGGTAGGATGACCCTTGGAAAGAAAGATAATAAGTGATAATCTAATTAATTGATTAAGTGGGTAGTTCTCAAATATTAATAAAGATATTGTACCTCATGCATAGATGAGTGCTTGTATTGAGGCTCATAATGTAGTGAGAAGGCCTAGAATAGAAAACCGACCACCTTGTCCTCGTGAAAGGCTGGTAGGGTCCATATGAGACTTAGTTGGAACCAAAGGTTTGGGAGAGGTTACCAGGACAGTGAGTTGGGACCTATGGAGGATGTACCACGGTATCCATCTTAAGCTATGCGGTGACACTCTCTCTTTAGGTTTAGTGGTATGTTGTGATGTCTATTCACTTGTGTATTTGTGATGTTGAGTCACCTAAATTATTCTGGAGTCTCTTTGTGTTGTCATGGTGTCATGTTGTTTTGTCAACCATGTCATGCTTTTTCTTGCTTGAGGGTCCTCAGCTATCTCCTAGCACGGTGGGGTGATTCCATTTTAGGAATTACATGGTTGGGTGGTATTGCCACTTCTCATTGAATGTTCTTGTTCATACTTTCATGTGAGGTTTGGCTTCGCAGGTGTTTCTATGGATCGTGGCTCATGCTTATCTCATGTTTGGAGATTATTGTTATCGGATACCTATGTGGTCATTGTATCATGATCTTTTGTAACCTTGTAATTGTTTAAGTTGTATCTTTATATGTATATTGAGAAGCCATGTATTGGAAGAGAAATGTAATCCTATGATGGGGATGTTATTTATCAGTCTCCTTTATGTTATGTTTACATGCTTATTGAAGAGAAACTGTATTGTATCCTTTCAAGCTTTCAATGGTGTAATCTGTTATTGCATATGGCTTCTTGTGAACATTGAGTTAATGATGAAATATTGGATTTAACCTTAATTGTGGAATTTATCTTTGGTTTAATTCTTTGTTGGTAACCCTTAAGGAATTCTGGTGTAATTCTTTCACTTGTGTTATCGTGCATGTTGTGATTAATGCACTTATTATGTTTATACTTTTTTTTTAAAATAATGTTTCACCCTTGTTATGGGTTTTCCTTTGGGGTTCCTGGCGAGGCATTACATTTGGTATCAGAGCTCATGTTTCAACACTGGGTACTCTGGGTTTGTAGTGAGCCCATTCACCTTGAGCTTTTGTGTAGGTCTTGTGGTGTGACTTCTTTGCTTCTTTCCTTGCCTTGATCTGAACATTTCTCTCTTGTGAAGTGTTAGGTCATGGCTAGGAAAGCCAAGGGAGGTGGCCATGTTGGTGGCCGCACTAGAGGCAAAGGAGGAGGATGGGATCAAGGTTGTGACCTCCATAGTCCTTCACCACCAGCCACTCATGTGAGTGTGGATCGGGATCAGTCGATTCATCAGGAGGGACCACATTCAAGAGAGCAGGTTCCTGAAATGGAAGAGCTACGACAAATGTTTCAGGACGTGCTAGCTAGACTAGGCCCCAGACTTGAGGTGGATCATCCTATCCATGGTCAAGTAGAGGAGTCCCATCAGCAGATTCCAAAGAGAGAGAGAGGTCTCCTAGAGGGAGAGAGGTCCCAGTAGACCAGAACCCAGCTAACATGGGACACATGAGGGACTTGATGAGGTCCAATCCTCCTTTCTTTGACGGTAAAGGTACCGGTCTCAAGGCAAAGACTTGGCTTATCAGTTTGGATCAATATTTTTCCATGTATCCATATGGTAGCAACACCAAGGCAAGATGCACGATCATTCATCTTGAGAATTTCACATCTATTTGGTGGAGATTAGAGGAGGAGAGGATCGGTGTGAACACTAACACCGCATCTTGGGACATCTTTCTAGAGAGATTCAGGGCATGATTTCTCTCACCCTAGTGGAGGCAGTCGTGAATAGATGAGTTCTATTCTCTGTGCCAGTTTGGGTTGTTAGTAGATCAGTTTGAGCATAGGTTCTATGAGCTCAAATAGTATGCCAGGATCAACAATAATGAGGCTATGCTTGTTCAGCACTTCTTGAGAGGTCATAATGACCGCATCAGTGGAGGAGTGAGAGTTTTTGAGCCTGCTTCAGTAGAGGTAGCCATGTTAAAAGCCAGGCTAGTGGAGTAGAACCTTAGCCATGCTCATGGCGGCCAATCTGGAGTTTAGAAGGTATAGGTGTGGTGCTTATGTAGGATAGACGTGTGGTTTCCTATGAGTCTCACAAACTCAAGGATCATGAGTTGAACTATCCAGTTCATGACTTGGAGTTGGCAGTTGTAGTGCATGCTTTGGTTAGATGGAGACATTTCCTATTGGGGCATCGGTTTGAGCCGCATAGTGATCACCACAGTTTGCAGTATATTTTCACGCAGCTAAACTTGAATGCTCGATAGCGAAGATGGATGGAATTCCTCTATGAGTATGATTTTGAGGTTCGTTATATCAAGGGGAAAGAGAATGTAGTGGCAGATGCTTTGAGCCGTAGGCGGTATGAGGTTGCAGCATTGTCCCTTGGTGTGGACTTGAGTAAGAGAATTTTTGGAATTCTTCCTCAGGACACTTGGTATCAGGATGTTAGAGTCATGGTGGAGTCTTGAAGACCATTGGAGGGTAGATATTCTGGATACACTCTAAAGTCAAATAGTCTTCTTCGACATCTTGGATGGATCTATGTACCTCCTTTGGAGGGTCTTCACGTTTTGATCATGATTGAGGCCCATCATGCACCTTATTCGGCATACCCTAGTGTCAAGAAGATGCATGCAGATCTTAGATAGTTATATCATTGGGCTGGTATGAAATGTGACATTGCTGATTTTGTATCGAAGTGCTTGGAATGTCAGCAAGTGAAGGTGGAGCATCAGCACCCTGTAGGGCTTTTATAGCCTAATTTGATACCGGATTGGAAATGGGATATCATTTCCATGGATTTCATTGTGGGGTTGCCTATTTCTTCATGTCACCATGATGCCATCATGGTCATTGTTGATGGATTGACCAAATTTGCTCATTTTGTTCCTATTTGATCTTCTTATACAACAACAGTGGTGGCACAAGTCTTCTTGGAAGATGTGGTGAGGTTGCATGGGATTCCAAGGTGGATCATTTCTAATAGAGACCTTGTCTTTACTTTAGCCTTGTGGACCTCACTTCAGCATGCTTTGGGAACCTAGTTGAACTTCAGTTCAACTTATCACCCAAAGACCGATGGTCAGACTGAGCATGTGAATCAAGTTTTGGAGGACATGCTTCGCATGTATGTTATGGATCAGCAATCGCGCTGGGAGGAATATCTTTGGCTTGTGGAGTTTTCATATAACAATAGATATCACAGCTCTATAGGCATGTCTCCCTTCCAAGAATTATATGGTCATCCTTTTCGTACTCCTTTTAGTGGAGATCGGTTGGAGGATAGGGTGTGTTTAGGCCTGGATTTTCTTCGTGAGATGGAGCAGCAGGTTGACCAAATTCATGGGCATTTGGTTGTTGCTCAGGATAGGTAGAAGAAGTATGTCGATGCTCATAGAGTGGATCATCAGTTTTTAGTTGGTGACCGTGTGTTCTTGAGAGTGCATCCGTGGAAGAGTCTAATTCATTATGGAAAGGGTTCTAAGTTG
Source organism: Cryptomeria japonica (assembly GCF_030272615.1). Taxonomy (NCBI): domain Eukaryota; kingdom Viridiplantae; phylum Streptophyta; class Pinopsida; order Cupressales; family Cupressaceae; genus Cryptomeria; species Cryptomeria japonica. The sequence goes on from NC_081405.1 coordinate 523,612,723, forward strand.
GTGCCTCATTTTGTAGGCCCTTTTGAGATCCTTGAGAGGATAGGATGTCTTTCCTTACCACCAAGTCTATCCTACATCCATGATGTCTTTCATGTTACTATTCTTCGACCTTATCATCCTGATGTGACCCATGCTCTTGATTGGAATTCTTTGCAGGTCGAGGACGGGCAACTTTCCATGGAGCCCGTGTGCATTCTTCAACATCAAGATTTGACCCTCAGGGGTCGTACCATCGAGCAGGTAAGGGTCCTATGGGATCCAAGTGATGAGACCTCAACAACATGGGAAGATGCAACAATGATGAGAGCTTTATTCTTATCTGTTTTAGGCTTCCAGGAGTAAGCCTAGGCTTGGGGGGGAGGATGTAGTACCCCTCCTTGATCAGACTCTTATTGTATGTTGTTTTGATTGACTTCAATGGAACATTTTAGTATATTGATTCAAATTTTATGCGATGTTATTTCATGCTTTATCTGGATTTGTGGTATATGATTTTATGCAGTATCTCAGTGCTTATGATCAATGTTATTTTATAGATCATTATTATGGACTGACACTCTTACCTTATATGTGCAATGTGTTATTTATATGTTGTGTGTTTGCATGTGTGTGGGATGCGAGGAGATGATTTTCCTTCACTCACTCTAGTGAGACAATGAACGTCATGATTCTCCTTCATCAGTGTGTGTGTCATGTCTGTATATATATTTGTCTATATGCACATGTGGTTCCTTGGTGCAGGACATTGTAGGTACAAGTACCAGCTAGGTACGGGGTATCGACTCCACTTGGTTTCACAAGTCTAAGCGTGCCTTATATGTCTGATGGGAGTGGAGAAGATAGTTGTTGGACCCTATCTTGACCCCAGTTACACTCGTGTGAGTGTTATCAGTTGGTTGTCTTTCTTGTCTGGCTGGTAGTAGTACTAGTTGATAGCACTGCTACTGGTCGGTAGTGACTGCCACCAATGGTAGTGGTTCTATCAATCGGTAGTATCACTACCGGTTGGTAGCAGTGCTACCAGTCGGTAGTGGCTGCTACCGGTTGGTAGCGGCACTACCGGTTGGTAGGACCATTACCAACGGTAGCGGTACTACCGGCAGGTACTGTCCATGCCTCGGCAGCAACACTACTATGGGTTGGCCTTGGCCACTGCTTGGCCTTGTACCCTTACCGGTACAAACCGGTTTATGCTATGAACATAAATTTTATAAAATGAAATATATTTTAAAGTGGTTTTAGTGTTAAATGAAAATGGTGATTTTTCATGTGATTTTTATTATGTGGTTTAATAAATTTATCTATGGAAATCAAGGCATGAATTAGGAATTCAAATTGGTAAAGTTGGATATATTCTGGAAATGAATTAAATGCATGTTAGGAATTCAGGTTTTGTTCGCTGAAATATTTAATGTGAGTTTTATCCTTGATGGAATATGGTTTAGGAAATTGAATAGATGTGATGTCCTAAAGGAGTGTTTTATTTAAGTTTCAATCAATGAATTTGCAAGTGCTTATGTTGCTGATTTTCTTAAAAGATTGTCTGAGTGTGGCTTTAGTGAATTAGCCTTCCTTGCAAGAGTTATTTTGTGTTATTTCTGGTCTATGGTTCAGTCATCCTGTGGTGGCGTATTTTCTACCTTTGACCAAGTGATATATGATGACTTCATTGCCTTAACCATGTAATGTCTTTGCCTTATGCTTAACCAAGAGTCAGTATGTCCTTGTTTTGACCACTTGTATTTGGATAGTGGTGTTATGACTTTTGCTTCGCCATAGGGTCCTCATGGAGTGACCATGTTTGTTTGGTGTTCTTTGAGAGAGTGGCTTTCGAATGGGGGTTGCGCCCAAAGTGGTAGGAAGGATGATCCTTTGAAAGTAAGATAATAAGTAATAATATAATTAATTGAATAGGTGGGTAGTTCTAAAACATTAATAAAGATATTGAATCTCGCGCATAGGTGAGTTTTTTTATTGAGGCTCATAATGTAGCGAGGAGGCCTGGAATGGCAAACTGACCACCTTGTCTTCATGAAAGGCTGGTAGGCTCCGCATGAGATTTAGTTGGCACCAGAGGCTCGGGAGAGGTTACCAGGACAGTGAGTTGAGACCTATGGAGGTTGTACCATGGTATCCATCTTAAGCTATGCGATGACACTCTCTCTTTAGGTTCACTAGTGTGTTGTGATGTCAATTCACTTGTGTATTTGTGATGTTGAGTCACCTGTATTATTGTGGAGTCTCTTTGTGATGTCATGGTGTCATTTTGTTTTGCCGATCATGTCATGCTTTTGCTTGCTTGAGGGTCCTCAGCTATCTCCTAGCATAGTGGGGTGATTCCATTTTGGGAATTACATGGTCAGGTGGTAGTGCCACTTCCCATCAGATGTTCTTGTTCATACCTTCATGTGAGGATTGGTTTTGCAGGTGTTTTTGTGGATCATGGCTCATGCTTATCTCATGTTTGGAGATTATTGTTATTGGAGACCTATGTGGTCATTGTATCATGATATTTTGTAACCTTTTAATTGGTTAAGTTGTATCTTTATATGTATATAGAGAAGCCATGTATTGGAAGAGCAATGTAATCCTACGATGGAGATGTTATTTATCAGTCTCCTTTATGTTATGTGTACATTCTTATTGAAGAGAAATTGTATTATATCCTTTCAATCTTTCAATGGTGTAATCTTTTATTGCATATGGCTTCTTGTGATCATTGAGTTAATGATAGATTATTGGATTTAACCTTAATTATGGAATTTATCTTTGGTTTAACTCTTCGTTGGTAACCCTTAAGGAATTCTGGTGTAAGTCTTCTGCTTGTGTTATCATGCATGTTGTGATTAATGCACTTATTATGTTTATACTTAAAAAAAAAAAAATGTTTCACCCTTGTTATGGGTTTTCCTTCGAGGTTCCTTGCGGGGCATTGCATCTCCCCCTGCTTAAACCAAGTATTCATCAACCTTCAATGGTAACTATTTTTCATGCAATAAGTTTAGACATAGAACTAGTGAATGTAGAAGCTAGATATGATTTCAATCATTTAATGGTCAATGTTACAATTGCTATAAGTTTGGACATAAGGCAAATGGGTGTAGAAGTGGGATGTTTTGGAATGGATATACAAATACAAAATATGGTAGAAATTTTTAGTCATTCAATGGATACCATTATGCTTGCGACAAGTTTGGGCACACGCTTGTTGAGTGCAAGTCTATATCAAAATAAGTGGAAATGGTTTGCAACAAGGTCTGAATTGTTATAACTACAATAAACAAGGACACATTGCTAGATTCTATGGAGGAAATAATGAGAAGACTATTGTTTTGGTAAAGAAGATTGATATCAATGAAGAAAAGGAAAAGATGAATATAACATGGGTGAAGAAATCAGATGAGAAGGTGGAACAAAAGATTAAGGATGGGTCCACACCTATTTGTGGTACAGATTTCTCTTCCAATAACTAGACAATATGTATTTTCTAAGGAGGAGAAATAACTAAAGATCATATGCGCCCTTGAGGTTTAGATGTTGATTTGCTTTCAACATGTCAAAGGTTGTGAAGGTATTTTCAGAGGCTTTCAAATATTTGTGGTGAACCACAATGTTGTTTATGGAATTTGATAAAATGGGGTATCAATATTTTGAGTTATAATGATAAAATGCATTTATGTCTAAAAACCCTAAGTAGGTGGATGCAATGGATGTATTGGATTTTTTAGTTCATTTTGATCACTTGTGAGCTTGCAAATATGAAGAGCTCTTTGGTGCGATGATTTTTTTGTGTGACAAGAGTATTTGAAGGTTTTTTGCATACCCTAGGTCTTTAACTCAGTCCAAGAAAGTGTGAAATGGCTACACTCATTATTGTTGATCCTACATTGAAGCCACAATCTATTATCAAGCCCTATCCTTTTGTGTCAATGGTGAAAGCCAAGGAAAGTATATTTTTTAGGGTTTCAACATTTGTGGTTTACATGGAGGATGTTAAGGCATACATTCATGCACCCCTTGTAGATATTAGTTATGTGAAATTTCACGATGTATGGAAGGAACTTATTGAAGATTACCTAATGACATTCAAGAAGTAGTGCAAGATGATTTTGAAGATGGTTCTAAGTATTTGGGAATAAATTTCTAATTATAGCTATAATGAAGCATGATTTCAAATCATTCCAAGCTAGACTCACCATGATATGATGTATTTGGACCAGCCATACAAAATTATAAAGGAAAATCATTAGGGTATTAACTAGTTTGTGTTCCACCAGTACTATTTTGTGAAGAAAATGGTGAAAAATAATATTACTGTGTAGCTTATTGGTTTGGTGTATGGTGAAAGAGATATGACCATGGAAGACATTGTTGATCTAGGAGTACATTATATAACAAAGTGTTTGGTGTATAATATTTACTTCCAGAACTGTGAGGATTTTGTCATCACAATAGAAATTCACACTACACATCAAATGGTGGTTGTTGGAGAAAGATTTGATCTCTGTGAACTTTTGAGGCAACAAATTTTAGAGAACTTGGAGAGAAAAAAGAAGAGAAAATATCAATTTAGGTATGGGTCTTTGATTATTTTCTTGGTGTTTGTGTTCATGAATGAAGTTCTAGGGATTAAGAATATTGTGTGGGATAAGTTTTTCCTGATTGTGGTACAAATGAAGCAACATATTAGGTATTTTGGGACAAATGAAGATGCATACAATAACTTATACTAGGCGTGGTTAAAGAATTTTTAGGATAAAATGCGAGAGAGGGAGAGAATTATGGCAAATTTGGTTTGAAAATACAAAGATGTGTTTACATTTCTAGTAAGTATAAATCAATGTTATATTGAGGTTGTTGAGCTGAGAACTATGTAGGTACCTAAGTTACCCTATGAAGTATCAATAAAAGAAGTTGAGAGGCATATTGCTATAATATTGAAGATGTTATTTGATCCCAATGAGCCTAAGCTTGAGCCCATAGAAGAAATATTGGCTAAACTAAAGGAAGAGAAAGTGGGGTAAGGGCATGAGAAAAAGATGGAGAAATTATATCAGACTATTGGTCTGTGCTAGGTATTTGAGGTATTTGGTGTGACTCTTGTTGAGGGGTCTTCTAGACAAGCACAAAGGAGGACTAGGTCTATTTTTGCCTCTCCTTCAGTGAAGATATGTTCCTTCAGATTCTACCAAAAAGAGAAAAGAGGTTGAAAAGAAAGAACCAACAAAGCTAAAGGAACAAAAAAAAACTTGAAGGTGATTTGAATTATCAACCATTGGATCTTGATAGTTTGGTGAGAGCAATATGTGAGCATAATTCATTAGAGTTTTCTACTAGATTATATCTAGACACACCTCTAGTAGACAAGGAGAATATTGAGAAGGTAGTAATCAAGTATTGATTACCTTTAAAAAAAATATAGGTGATATTAAAGATCAACTACCTAAGAAGCTATTAGAAGTGTTGACAAAGAAGACAAATGATGCAATGATAAAGGAGTCAAATATGAGGACTTAAGCACTAGATATGGTAACTAGTCTATTGTCAAAGGCAAAAAGAACACAAGTTAAATAGGCCCTAAACACAAGATTCAAGACAAAAGAAAGAGTAAATGTGATCATGGGAGGAGATCCAAAATACATAAAAGGAATGACTAAACAAATAGAAGATGAAGCTATGAAAGTAGTAAAAAAATTAAAGAGTATTTTGTCTTCTACTTCAATTAAGACAAACATAATATCTAGTCCAAGAGAGACAATAAATAGAACAATATATCTGAAAAAGAAGACAAAGGAGTAGAAGACTAAAGTTGTTGGTCCGGAGATTGATCCGATTAATTAGGTGGAAGCAGGACAAGATGTGGAGAATGTGGCGATCAAGATTTTAGATGTTGTATGAGAGAAGGAAAAGAAAGAGGATATAGAGAAGGAGAAAACAAAAGAGAAGACAAAAGAAAAGAAAGAGAGTCCGAAGAAGGAAAAAAAGAAGGAGAAGAAATAAAAGGTTAGAAGGATGTTAGTGGGAGAATATTCCACACCATCAAAGTTTATGGAATAGAATTGTTGCAATTGCAAATTAAGTTTGAACCTGTCATTACATCAGAGGTTCTGTAGGTGCCTATGACACATGGGAAGATGGATTTGTATAAGTTGTCACTCCTTCATATGTTTCATTTGGGTGACATTATCCACCACACAATGTGAAATAATTATATATGTCTAAGGTGGAATCTATTGAACTAATCGATGAGATAATGAAGTTTCCCCAAGAGAAACTTTTGAAGGTAAAGATTGACGAGACTCTTACTGACATGAAGCAGTTGTAGGAACTGTTGAGTGAATTAAAGGATTATTCTTCTAATGTGGAAGTAAGAATTTTGAAATATACATAGAAAAGATAGAGAAGAGACTTAGTGAGTTGGTGAACAAGTGTGTAGATACACACACCTAACTACAAGAAAGTATAAGGGTTTTTGAAAAGAATGTAGATAGTGTTGTGTGTATATATATATATATATATTGTCACCAATGTCCTAGTCAACCCAAGAGATTCAAAATTAGATAAACATTTTTGAAACTTTAATTGAACAATTGTCCAAGTCAGTGGACTTGAAGAAAGATGGAGATGGTAAAGGGAGAGCTCAGCCAAAGAATTTGTACATAAAGCTTAACCTACATATTAATCAAAAGGAGTAGATCAAGAATGTATTTCACTGATTGAGAGATATTGTAGACATGCATCTCACTAGTATGGTGAAAATTATTGAAGAGTCACAAGAGCTAAACAAGACAATAAAGGTTCCAACAAGTTGTGAAGAGGTAGGGAATCTTCTTTTGAATATGAAGAGTTAGCATAGCATTTTGGAATAATGCCTAGGCTCAACTAAAGTTCATTCATAAGAGTATCATAACCCCTACCTAGCAAGGTTCTTAGATGATTTCCCGGAAGACAATATTGATTATGTACATATGTGGATAAGTTAGTGATATAGTTTTGATTTTTAGTTACATTCAATCTTTGAGGAGATGTTGTAGATAGGGGGAGTTATGTGTATAGTATTGAGTTTGTGTTGTAGAGGCACCCTTTATCCTTGATGTCAAAGGGGGAGAAGTACTAATTGATGTGATAAGTATTTGAGTTGGCACAAGTGTTGCCATCAATGACAAAAGGGGAGATAGTTGCAAATATAATTTTATTTTATCATTGATGTTAAACTTGTTGATATGGTTGCATAACTTAGTAATATTCTCGGTCTAGATGTAGTTTGATATGGTGTAGTAATAATGAGTTAGTATAATGATCATGTGGATGTATGGAACCTTCTTGCAGATACTTTTTTTGTGATGGCATGTCATGATGTTTTGTAGAGTTTTTGGAGCTCTAATGATGGTTTTTGTGGTTTACAGTGGTTGTCAGCTAAATATGATTTTTTTGGTGAATAGTATGTTAGTCAAGTTTTAGTCCAGATTGTAGTCAATATGCATCATCTATTAATATGGTTGTTGTATGATGTTGGTTAATGTGAAAATTCATTATATTTCAGCTTTCAAATGTTCAAGTGTTTTACAATTGGAGGTAATTGGGTCCGAGTTCTAGTTGGTGTAGTAATAGAGTAATAGTGTATAGGAATGCATTACTTTCCTCTACCTTTAGTTGGTTGGAGTGATGAAGTTTGTTGTTTGGGATTCCTTGATGTCAAGTAATGTTATGTTGGTCATATACAAGTGTGTTTGGTGGCTTGCATTCAAGTTTGAGTAAGATGTGTTCATGCACATTAACAAAGTTATCATTTGGGACTTATGGTGTTCTGGTTCAAGCGGTAGCATGCGATTAAATAAGAGTCATTTTGGATATGTTTTGAAGGTGTGCCAACATGGTGTGATACCTCACATGTATCATTTGAATTCCGCATTGGATTGGAGATTATTTCGAGGCTAATTGTTTTGTATTTGCATGTTACATATAATTAGGCTGGCCTAATTGATGTTATTAGGCTTGCAAATGGTATATAAAGTATGAAATTATTATGTAGATGAATATGATATGTGTGTGTGTTGTGTGAAGTGAATGTGAAGCAATATCAAGGTTTGGACAAATTAGTAATAAAGGTAGTTTTTGATGGGTTTTGAGCAGTGAATTGTGATCAACATTTAAGTGAGCGCAGTTCCTTGTAGTTCAATCATATTGATGTTTTACAATAAAAAAATGTGTATCTTTACATAAAAAAGTAATCTCCAGTGTTTGCAAGTTTTAATTGTATCTTTCCCTAAGGTTGTGCACCTTAGTATTGCTAGTCATCTCAAGGGTAGTGAGCTCCTTGGCTTTTGGCCTAAATATTGTAGCTTGTTTATCATATAGTGAGATAGTTCTCACCATGGTTTTTCCCAAATTGGGTTTCCACATAAAAATATTGGTGTTCATGTGTTGTTTCTTTTGTGGTTTCAACTATTTACTTTCATGTATATGGTAAATGAAATGAATATTAAGTAAAAGGTTAAATTTGATTAAGTTTTAGTATGTGCTAATTTAACCCCCCTCTTAGCATTCGATAGTGTTCAATAAGTATTGGATTTTGTTACTATGCATCAATATATAATTAAGTGTCTATTTTGACACCTCTAGCAATTAACATAAAACCTCTAACCACATTTCATCTTGCATTAGAAAAGATAACCTACAAACTTTCGTTTGTTAATTTTCTCATAGATAAAATATTATGTGCTAACTCAAGGATGCAAAACACTAGTAATTAGCTTTACTCCACCAATTGGAAATTTAATTTTTTCTCTACCTCAACTAAAAATGATAATTTTCAAAGGATAATCATCACCCAAGTAAACTTTACCTCCATAAAATTATTCATTCAAAACCAATATCTATTAGATGTTCTATAAAAGGATACACCCAAGTCAATGAACCATTCATTATCAAATGCATTCATTTCCAAAACTATAATCCTCCTCTTTGGATTTTGAATCAAAGTCAACAATTTGAGCATATCACTTTAGACTTTATTGGAGACTTTGATCTCCCCCTTGGACTTGGATATTGACTTTTTCAATAGTCCTCATTCTTTATGCCACTTTCTTTTGATTTACCACAAACATTCAAAACCTATTTAGTACTAATGGAAACCTTCCTTACTTATTCAGAAAGAAAAGAATGAATAACAATTTCAACCTTTAATGTTACAAAAGTACTGAACAAAATCCATTACAAAACCATCCTATGAATTAAGCAAAGAGAACAACAAAGTTTGACATATTTCTTCCTCATCTACCTTTTGTTGGATATTGTTTCTGCTAGGATATGTTGTTGTCATTGATATCAACATATTCCTGCTTCGATGATTATATATTGGCCTATTGGGATCATGGTTTGGTGTATGGAGTATTTCCAATATCATTATATTCTTCTATAATGGTTTTGGTGATCCAGAAAGCCTAATTAATCATATCATATGATCTGGTTTTGTAGTTTGTTTTTCTGATTAGTGCTTTGCAGAGTTCATTATTTCCTCTGGTATATTCCGGTGTGATCAGATCTTGAGCTGAGATTTTGGGATATTTTTTAGGATGGTCTTGTGTATCTTCATTTCAGATGGTTCATAATTTAGTTCTCCGCAAGTTATCTTTTTTCATGACAGTTGTTGTTGTTTGAGTGTTCTTGAGTTTTAGATGTTGATCGATGAATATTTGATAAGTGGTGTTGGTACAATTATTTATGATGGTTCTAACGTACTTGTTGGTGTTTCCTAATTGTGTCCTATTTATTTTGATGATCTGCATTGATCGTTGTGTGAGTTTTTGGTGATTTTTCTTATCCATTGATGTTCTTCATATTATGCGGTTTTCTTGGTGGTGTAGCGTGTTGCGATTGATCTTGGTGTGATTACTAGTGGTGATGAGCGTTTGGAGATTTGATTTAGGTCCATGCTATGTCATGTATATCATTATATTGGTCTAGTGGTCGATCTTTGTATCATGTGATGTAGTTTTCTAATTGTGAGTTGAGGGTGAAGAAGTTGAGGAAATACAACTTCAGAGATCCCAAGAACACCTACATGCAAATACCTATCACAAGAGAAGAATGGAGGCACATAAAGAAAAAAGCATAAATGCTCTTAAGAAGAAGATTATCATTAAAAAAGGGAATCAATTGAATTAACAAGTACAATACAATCCTTATAAAAGGATAATAGCAACCCTAAATATGTGCAACACTAAAGAAACCCTAAAGGGATAATGTGTATTTAATAATTAGAATAATTATTAAATACCTACCATATTATTAAATGCCTAAGTTTAGCTTAAGCATAGAATATAATAGACTAATAATTAAATAAATAATTATTAGCTAATACATGACAACTCTAACACCCCCCTTAAGATGAACTTAGAGAGAAGCTAAAAAATGAAATGCATGAAGCAGAATGCAACTACATGATGAAGGAAAATTTGGGTCCCGACAACAAGGCCTGATGAGGTACCCAATCACAACCAAATCTCCATGAAACGGAGAAATAGAGAAAACCACGTGGGAAAAAAACTCTACTCCAAAAAGAGATGGAAAAGCAAGAAGAACACCACTGAAGCATGAAATAGATGCAAACACTATTGAAGAGTAGTTGTTGATCTGAAGAACCTCCACTGAAATAGAACATGACCAGATAAAGAAGATTGTAATCTGCATGAGTGCCCTCAAATGACACTACTCAAATCAGATGGCAAACAAGGGAAAACAATTGAACTCAAAGATATAGATGGTATGAGACACCAAAGCTTGAAGAGTTGATCAATAGAACCACGAAAGCATTATAACCAATAGGACAAACCTCCCCATAATGTTGAAGAGGGAGAGGGATAGGTACACTGAAAAGAACGGCCAACAAGAGCTACATGACAAAGAACCAGGAACATCGAAGGTGCTAAGAAAGTACATAGTGTCATGGAAGGAACACTCACTTAACACATATTATGAAGCAAATGTCATGGAAGGAACACTCATTGGACAAAGGTGGATGGTAAAAAAAAGGCAAACATCAACCCCCCCATGGCACTTTGTAAGTAGTGCATGTACAATAAGGCACAAGATGTGCAACATCCCAAGTAAACAATGCATGATGGCACTTTATCTCAGTGCATTTGTATAAATAAAATGCTACAATGATAAGAAGAGATAGAAGATTGGAAATAAAAATAACAACCAAAGACTAGACATCCTACTCAAAGAAAGAGATCCCAGGACCCGAAGTGCAAAAATGAACCTTTGGCTTTGATAGAAAAAAAATCCATCAAAAAATCAAAATCAAAAGTTCAAACCTCCAGATTTGAAGAGATCTTGAAAAGAGCTTTCCGACGATATAATTTTTTTGAAAAAGTGCCTCCATATGACCAAGTTACGGCCAAAAGAAAAAAAAACCCTCTTGTAGGGCATACAGAAGGTAAAAAAAAAAAAAGGTGATAAAGTCATGTAATTTAGGTGATTGTGGTTGTGTCTACATCATCACAAAGTGGTGTATGTGTGAGAAAGTGATTCATCCTTCGACATTGTGATTGAGTAGAGATTGCTATTGTAGAGAAGACATATGTGCTTAACCAGAACTATCATCAGGCATTAGCAGATGTCATTATTGTAGTTCATTCCTTCCAGATTGTAGTCTAAATCTTGTTGTAAGGTAGTGAACCTTCCCTGAGGATTGTAGTTTTTTGGGTAATTGTATCTTGAGTTGTAAGTTCTAGGAAGTGTGCTTGAATGTTGGTGCATTCCCCATTGTAATATTTACACATACTACTGCAGAGTATCATCTTATTGTGGGTAGGTTCGTACTGTGGTTTTTCCCTCAATCGGGTTTTCCACATCAAAATCTTGGTGTTGTGTGTTGTGCTATTAATTTTCTTATCTTTGTTGTTGCTGCAGTTTATCATAATTATATTGTGGTTGACTTTGTAGATCCAGTAGAAAACTAATTCACCCCCCCCCCCTCTCAGTTATCCTTCATTGTTGTTGCCTACAACTGGTATCAGAGCTAGATCCTCCAGAAGAAGCTTAACCGCTTGAAGAGATCCGAGATTGCAACTAGAGGTGTTATCTTTAAGAAGGAGAGTCTAAGATTTGATGGAAGTAACTATGCTATAAGGAAGAATTGGATGGAGGTGCACTTCAGATGTCTTGGAGAAGATTATTGGAAGATTACAAAGAATGCCTATTCTGTTCCCTCGAATGGACCAGTTACTGTTGATGAGATTAAAGAAGCTGAAAATAACATTAGAGAAAAGGAAGTATTGTTGAGCGCCCTAACTGATTCATAGATGACTAATGTAATGGGAATTCAAACTTCACATGAGATCTTAGAGAAGCTTGAGACCTTGTATGAAGGAGATAAACAAGTAAAAGTTGCTAAGTTGTAGATTTTGAAAGGGAAGTATGAGATGTTGAAGATGGGAAAAGATGAGAACATAAATTCCTTTATGTCTAAGGTGAATGACCTTGTTCTAGGTATCAGATGTGCTAGTAGAACCCTTGACGAAGATGAAATTGTTGCTAAGGTTTTGAGATTATTGCCTCTTTCTTACAAACATAAGGTAGTTGCTATTGGGGTGAACCCACAACAGTGGGTTAAACTTTTTTTCCAACTTTGACACTGCAATAATATTTTTTAGAAAAAACTTCAGATTCAGACACCTATTACTTCTAAATCGTAAGGAATTTGTAGACGATGTGAACTAGTGATTTGTGTCATTTTGTATTTAGATTCTAAAAATATTTTTTTGATAATTTTTGGAATCAATTTGCTTCCATTTTTTTATCTCCCTCGAAAACTAGTTTTTTTCACAAAACAATATTTTTAAAGAGTGATACTCACTTTATATAGCATAACTTTTTTTTAATACTAGATATGAATGCAATTCTTTTGAATTTGGTTTTGTAACATCCAGATCTAGTGTTTGCAATTCATGTTGTAACATTATCTTAAATATTTCATATTTTATTAATATTTGAAGTCGAGTTAACTATAATTTTGACATATGTCCATTTGATATTACACAACTTGTTGTTTGTGTAACGAAAATCAATTTTTTTTGTTGGAAAGAGGACTTCAATACCTAGTGTGTAAATATTTTTCAGAATTTTGTGGGTGACATTTACTATTTTTCTATAAGCATTGAACAAAAAAGTTCATGTTTAGTGAAAACCCTACATTCATAAGAAATAAAATAAAAATGTATTAATGAAATTAAACATATTAAAAATTATAATATTTAGAAAGCTTATAATAAGGGCTAAATACTTAAAAAAATAAAACTTCTACATGAATTCATTTGACCCCCCAAAAGCTAATGTAAAATTGGTTTTTTATCAACATTTGATAGATGCAAAGGAGATTCCATTGCAAGTATGCTTTAGATGTAGAGAGGTTCTATCCAATAAATTTTGATCTAAGAGTCTTTGATCGAACTCTCTTCAATTAATTGCTTCAAATGGGACCTCTTAAGCTTAAATCATTATATTTTCTAAAAAATGTATGATTTTAGCAAAAACCAGGATGTACGAAAAAAGTGGGAACCAACATTGTGAGTTCACCCATTGATGAGATCTGGAGTGTGACTACTATGACAAGAGAGATGTTGGTTGGAAAGATTGTTACATTTGAACTGAGTGAATTTGGTGAGTCACATGGAAAATATGAGACAACATTTAGAGCATTTGTATCTGAAAAGAAGAAAGATGATCTTGAAGAATGCACAATATCTAGATATGAAAGAGAGAGAAGAGAAATGGAAGATCAAGAAAGAGAACTGGATGAGCTTGAAGCATTGATTTCCTAGAGATTGCCTAAGGGAGCTGGTAAGTATGATGGAAAATTGCCTTTGAAATGTTTCTTTTGCAATAAGATAGGATGTTTGGCTTCTAGATGCCTGAAGAGAATGTCTAAATATGATAAGCATGACAAATTTGCTAAGAATGATAGGAATGATAGATATGAGAAGCATTAGAAGTATGATAAGCCTTACAAGCCTAACCAAAAGTATAAGCATCAGAACTGTTATTATGCTATTGATGAAGGTGTAACAGATGAAGAATCAAAAGAAGATGAAGTGGTGTTTATTGCTATCAAATAAAATGGACTGGTACCTATTGATTCCACAAACTGCACTATTGAGGAGAAAGATTTAGTTGCTAAAGTCAAAGAGAAATATGAATGGGTGATTGACAATGGTTGTTCACATCATATGACGAGTAATAAAAGAAAATTTGTGACTATGGAAAGATATGATGGTGGAATAGTGAGATTTGGAGATGACAAAGCTTGTGTGATCCATGGTAGAGGTTCTATTTCCCTTGATGGTAAGAATAACACTAATGATGTCTTGTATGTTGAAGGGTTGAAAGATAATCTTTTAAGTGTTAGACAAGTGGTTGACAAAGGTTATGATTTACAATTCAAGAATGGAAAATTGAATATCCTAAATGCCTCCTATATAGAGATTGCATCAGGGAATAAGACTGAAGGTAATATCTTTCATTTGAAAGATGGTGAGAAATGTTGTCTAATTGCTTAGATTGATGAAAGTTGGTTGTGGCATAGGAGAATGTGTCATGTTAATTTTGATTTGATGATCAAGATAAGTTCTACACAAGCTATTAGAGATTTGCCTAAAATTGTTAAGCCTGCTAATCCGGTAAGGAATGTCAAATGGGTAAGCAAACAATAATTTCTTTCAAGAGCAAGAAGTATACATCTGATGGATTTTTTATATCTTGTGCATACTAACCTATGTGGACCTCCAAATGTTAGAAGTATGCAGGGTGACATATACTTTATGTTACTAATTGATAATTATTCCAAGATGATGTGGGTTGTCTTTTTGAAGGAGAAATCAGAAGCATTAGATAAATTCAAGATGTTCAAAGCAAAGGTTGAGACTGAGATGGGACTAAAGGTGAAATGTCTAAGATCTAACAGAGGAGGAGAATTTTGTTTCAGTGAGTTTGATTCATTCTATGAGAAGCATGAAATTAGAAGACAATTATCTGCTCCTAGAACCCCATAGCAAAATGGAGTTGTTGAAAGGAAGAACAAGATTGTTTTGGATGCTGCAAGGACTATGTTGATTGAAGGAAATGTTCCAAAGATCTATTAGAGAGAATTTGTTAGCACTATTGTTTACACATTCAACCAAGTTCATATAAAAGGTGATACCGGTAAGACTCCTTATGAGCTATGGTTTGGTCATGTTCCTACTATGAGATATTTCAGAATTTTTGTTAGCAATTGTTATATCAAGAGAGATGAGGATATAGGAAAGTTTGATGAAAGAAGTGATGAAGGAATTTTCTTGGGATATTCAACAATGATAAAATCCTACTGATGCTACAATAAGAGACTAAGAAAGATAGTGGAAAGTGAAAATGTGAAGGTTGATGAGAACCTTGGAAAAGAAATCGGAGCATGTGGATATGATGATGGTCATCATGTAGTTCTAATGCCTATTCAGATTGAAGAATTGAAGCAGAATGATCTGGTAGAGACCGTTAATCCAGATATTGTTAATGTCGGTGAAGAGGTACAAGAACCCAAAAGTCAGAATATTCAAAAGACCCCAGGGTATGTAAGATTGAATTATTCTAAAAATCAAATTATTGGTGATAAAAATAAAGGTAAGATGACTAGAAGAAGGCTAGCTTCTCAAGAGGTATGTTTGATTTCTAAAATTGAACCTAAAGATGTTGTTGAAGCTTGCAAAGATGAAAAATTGATGAGAGCTATGGAACAAGAAATAGATCATATTGAAAAGAATAACACATGGGAGCTTGTGCCTAGACTTAAAGACAAGAATGTGATTGGTACTAAATGGGTATTCAGGAACAAATTGAATGAAGCTGGTGAAGTCAAAAATAAAGAAAGATTGGTATGCAAAGGGTATTCATAGAAAGAAGGAATTTATTATGAGGAGACCTTTATTCCGGTAGCTAGACTTGAAGATGTTAGACTGTTGCTTGCATATGCAGCTATGTTGCCTATAAATATTTTAAGATATATCAAATGGATGTCAAGTCAACTTTTATGAATAGTGATCTTGAGGAAGAAGTCTACATTGAGCAACCTAATATATTTTCATTATCATATGATGGAGACATGGTATGCAAACTAAAGAAATCTCTTTATGGATCGAAACAAGCCCCTAGACAATGGTATGCTAGATTGGATAAGTATTTGCTAAAATTGGGATTTAATAAAGGTACTGTTGATAGTAATATGTATGTTAAGATTGAGAATGATAACATATTGATTATTGAAGTCTTTGTTGATGATATTATCTTTGGGGGAGATGATAACTTGAGTATGAAGTTTGTCGGTGATATGCATAAAGAATTTGAGATGTTTATGATTGGAGAGATGAAATTTTTCTTAGGTTTGCAAATTTCACAGACTGGAAAAGGTATTTTTATATCTCAAATTAAATATGTGAGGTAATTGCTAAAGAATTTTAGGTTAGATGACTCCAAACCATTTGGAACTCCTACGGTGAGTGGCTGCAAATTGTCTTAAATTGATGAATCTCTGAAAGCTAATCAGCCTTTGTACAAATGTATGGTTGGTAGACTACTATACTTGACTCAGACTAGACCTAACATTATGCATGTTGTGTGCATGGCTGCTAGATAGCAAGATGATCTAAAAGAGAGTCATGTCACTGTTGTAAAGAGGATATGCAGATACTTGAAAGGAAATGTGGTTTATAGTTTGTGGTATCCGAGGAATGAAGATTTCATGTTATGTTCTTACACTGATGTTGATTGGGTTGGTGATGTTCATGACCAGAAGACTACCTCCGGTGGTGTTTTCTTTTTAGGTAAGAAATTGGTTTCATGGGAAAGTAAGAAACATGATTCAGTGTTGTTATCTACTATTGAAGTTGAGTACATTGATGTTGCTAGTAACTGCACTTAGGTAGTTTGGATGAAGCAAATTTTGAAGGATATCGGAATTATCTATGATGAGCCTACTGTCATATATTGAGATACTTCCAATGTTATTAATATATCAAAGAATTTTGTGCAACATTCAAAGACTAAACATGTATCAATAAAATATAATTTCTTGAGAGAAAAAGTTAGTGAAGTAGAAGTTAAGTTGGAGTATGTGTCTACAAAGGAATAGATAGCTAATATTTTCACTTAAGCCTTTACCTGTAGATACATTTGTCTATTTGAGAGACAAGTCAGGGGTATCTACCCCTCTTGATGAGGACTAGATGCATTGAGTTGCATCAATTCAGTGGACTTCATAGTCTTATCCTTTTATCCAGATTGATGAGTTGGTGTTTCTCCTCTGATGGAGTAGTTTGTTGTGTACTTATGGCAGAGATAATCAAGATTTTCTTATCTAAGGGAGAGAGTGGTTTTATGTTTTGAGGATCTTTGGCATTGTTGTTAAAGGGGGATAGAAGCATGTGAAAAAATGTTTTATCTACTTGATCTTAGGGGGAGTCTGTTGGAGATGTTTTCTCTCTTTATATTGATTGTTTTTCACATTCATATGTTGCCATCAATGCCAAAGGGGGAGATTGTTGGACATTGTTGCTGCTAGGATATGTTGTTGTCATTGATGTCAACGTATTTTTCTTCTGGTGATTGCATATTGGTCTATTGGGATCATGGTTTGTTGTATGGAGTAGTTCCAGTATCATTATATTCTTCTATATTGGTTTTGGTGATCTAGAAAGCCTAATTGATCATATTATATGATCTAGTTTTGCAGTTTGTTTTTCTGATCAGTGCTTTGCAGAGTTCAATATTTCCTCCGATATATTTTGATGTGATAATATCTTGAGCTGATATTTTGGGAGATTGTTTGGAATGGTCTTGTGCATCTTCCGTTCAAATGGTTTTTTATTTGGTGCTCTGCAAGTTATCTTTCTTTGTGGCAGTTGCTTCTATTTGAGTGTTCTTGAGTTTTAGATGTTGATCGATGAAGATTTGATAAGTGGTGTTGATACAATTGTTTCTAATAGTTGTAACGTGCTTGTTGGTGTTTCCTAATTGTTTCCTATTTGTTTAGATGATCTACATTGATCGGTGTGTGAGTTCTTGGTGATTTTTCTGATCTGGTGATGTTCTTCATGTTATACTAGTTTCCTGGTGGTGTAGCATGTTGTGATTGATCTTGGCATCATTATTGGTGGTGATAAGCATTTGAAGATTTGATTTAGGTCCTTGCTATATCATGTATATCATTATATCAGTCCCGTGGTCGATCTTTATATCGTGTGATGTAATTTGTAATTGTGAGTTGAGGGTTTAGCCAACCTTATTGTCAAGGTCGATGATTTGTATAAATAGGTGATAAAATCATGTAATTTAGGTGATTGTGGTTGTGTCTACATTATCAGAGAGTGGTGTATGTGCAAACAAATGATTCATCCTTCATCATTGTGATTGAGAAGAGATTGGTGTTATAGAGAAGACATATGTGCTTAACTAGAACTGTCATCAGGCATTAGCAGATGTTGTACAGTTCATTCCTTTCAAATTGTAGTTTGAATCTTGTTGTAAGGTAGTGAACCTTCCCTGAGGGTTGTAGCCTTTTGGGTCATTGTATCTTGAGTTGTAAGCTCTAGGTAGTGTGCCTGAATGTTGGTACATTCCCCATTGTAATATGTACACATACTACTACATAGTATCATCTTATTGTGGGTAGGTTCCCACTATGGTTTTTCCCTTAACCGGGTTTTCCACGTCAAAATCTTGGTTTTTTGTGTTGTGCTATCATTTTCATTTTTCACAACTCAAATATGGCACTAAAACATTTCATCCTCAATTATTATTGATGTGATTTCCATATATATCTCCTACAATAATATCACAAAGTTCTCCCTTGTATAAGATCCTACTCGATATGGATTAACTCAAATGTTGCATCAAAACATTTCAACCTTAATACTTATTGATGTGATTTCCATATATATCTCCTACAATAATATCACGAAGTTCTCTCTTACATAAGATCCCACTCAATATGGATTATCTCAAAGAAAACAACAACTAAAACAAAAGGTGATAAATATTTGATACTACTTGTAAGAAATCAAAGGGAAATGAAAATAAAATTCCTATACTAATATTGTAGGAGACACATACATAAAAATTCCAAATTCAGCCTAAAAAAATTATGAAGAAATATATACACACATATAACTCAACAACATAGATAATAAAACACACTACACTAGTTTTACATGGGGAAACTCTTCAGATAACAAATTGACACTTCAAAACATTCTTAATATATTGTTCAAATCCAATAGAGAATTGCAATGCACTTATAGAGAAATCCTTCATAGGAGCTTCACAAGCATACAATTGAGGAGTAATTTTGGCAACTTTCAAGTACAAACAAATTCAACATACATTTGCTCCTCAAAATTTATACTCAAACAGTCCAAGGGGTTGAGCTTAACTGGTTAAAACACTGGGTTCTCACTGTGGAGACCCAAGTTCAATTCTCAATAGGGACATCTGAAGTGGAATTCTAAGTTGTGACTCTTGGCCTTCCATAGGATGGGGAAGGTCTTAGGGTCAATCTAATCAAACGGAATAATAATAATAATAATTCAAAGATATGTAATGGGGATGGGGCCCCCTACTGTGTCCCCACTGGTTCATAGCTCCAGTCAAAAGCTATTCAGGCTTCGGCCAATTATCGATTAAAAAAAAAAAAATTTACTCAAACAAATAATTTGAAAATCATTTTTGGTTGACAATACCATGTAATGAAAGCTATAAAGAAGGTTCCTAGCTTTGAACCATTTCATAATGTCACCTTGGAGATTCCCAATATCTTATAAAAATAGAGTATTATCTTACACTTTAAGTAGAACTGCCATAACTAACTAATTTATTTGCCCAACATGGGTGATGTAGTGTTCACCCTTGACCTAACTTGTTTTGATTAGAGTTGAGTTTTATATTATGCGTGATAGACTTATCTCGACTATTTATGATGATTTGGATGATAATTATTCATGTGTTTTAGTTATGCATTGTGATGATAGACTTTATTAGGCATATGCTATTTTGGATGATTTATACGATGTTGATACTATGATTATTGATCATGTGATTTGATGGATACTATATGCTTACTATGTGATAGATTATCGAAAGATTATATTGGTCATGGATTTGATGTTGAATATGATTACACTTACCCTATTTCATGATTACATTTGATGAGATGCTTGTGATATGTGTTTGAATATTGTTTGATTGTCTTCGTGATAGAGACGATTTCACATCGCTCATTGCAAGCAGGATGTGTCGTCGTGACTTTCTATCACTTGCATGTTATGATATATATATATATATGTTGTATTATCATTTTGTGGTTGCAAGACCTTGCAGGTACCAGACATCGACTCAATCATCTGGCTACACAGGTCTGAGCGTGTCTTTAAATCCCAATGGTATGTGGTCCGGAGATGACATGAGTTCCCTACACAAACTCTAGGTCTAAGTTGTTCACTTTGAGTTGTCAACATCTTGGCGTAATTTGCCATGTCAGTTAGTGAGTTGTGGCTTTGTGAATAGGCTAGTTATTGTTGATTTATTTAATTAATTGATGCATGATTTTATATGGTTCTTGATTGATTAATTTAATGGTTGGTTTAATATAGTTTTATTTGAGTATTTAATTATGTGTGATTTGATATTCTTTTATTTGTTATTGAGTTATTGGCATTTTTATTATTTGGAATTTATTATTTATTTACTTATTTATTTATCGCTCATTTGGAATTTATTGTTTAAATAGTTATTTATTTATTTATTGTTTATTTTATATTTATTCTTATTTATTTATTTAATATTTATTAATTTTTTGAGCTTTAATATTGAATAATATTTTAGTAAGGATATTTAATTATTTTATAGTCTTGGGTTATTTATTAATTACCCATTTGGTTTATTTTATTACAACCTATAATTTGATTATTTATATAGCTTGCTTAATAATAATTTGGGGTGTATAAAATATTTTAGCTTATAAAAATAATATGCCCCCACTCATATAATTATAATACATTTATATTTCTTTCTACCTACCTTTTATTCTCATTGGTAGAATTTGAATGGGAAATAATATTTTAAACTATGTTGGGTAGGTCAAATATATTCCAAAATGGAATATTTTGATTAGTCAAGAATGTGGCTAGGGTTTTTGGTTTTTCATGGTTTTTTATTTTCAAGCCTGTGACTGTTCACGGGTTACTCTCTTTGGCCTTCTCTGTAAATTTTGGTTTTGGCATTTTGGATTTGAGGATTTTGTTGTTGGAGCTTGTTGGAGTGTGTGTGCTCTTCTTTAACTTCCTTCCATCACACAGGGTGCAAGTTGGAGCTTCTTTGCCCTTGTTTATTTTGGTTTTCTGGTTTTCATGGTTGTATGCTCCATGTCTGCAATTGTTTTGGGAATTTTGGGAGTGAAATATATTCCTAAATCATATAGTTTTGATATAGTTTCTGGGAGAAAATTTATGGGTGTATAGTTTTATTATAATGTTTTAATTTTGGAATATGGATGATATTTCTGGGCTTTGCTATGAATGCATGGCCTGTATATTCATTCCTTCTTTGGGGTTTTGTTGATCTACAAATGTTTGTGGATTTTGTCTTATTATTTTGGAGATTAAATCCCTTTGTTTCATGTTTCATTTCTATGTGAAGGTTTTATGAAAACCATTTGAGTGGTATTGATCTTTTGAGAGTTCTGAGAGTAGTTTGGACTCCATGGTTGTGTAAGGGTTTTTTGATAAGATCTTTTGCCTTGATTTATATTATTTCAAATCGTTTTCACCTCTTGAAATGTATTTGTTGGGCATCATTTCCTTGTTTGGTTTCGGGTTTTAGTTTTTTTTCTTTGATTTTTAATCTAAAATCAAAATTCTGGCTTTTTTATGCATTTTTCTAAGTTTTTGTAATTGCAACAGAAGCTTCAGAATCTTCCTATCACAATTCTATGTTCAGTCTGCAAAAACAGGGTCTTTTGTAGGTGTGACAAGAGCTTGGGAACTTCCTGTCACTTTTATGTGATGCTCAGTTTACTTGCGTGTGTTGTACTTTCTGGATTAATCCTTGTACCAGAGGCATTTTTGAGAGTTTACTGTTGATTTCTAGATTTATATCTGATTTGATTTGATGTATTTTGTTGGTTTTATGCATATTTACCTTCCTATGTTATTGTGGATATAATTTTGCTCTCTTCCATGTTGATATGCCATGGTTGTTGAGTTGGATGTGTTGTTGTTTTGATCCAGCAAGTGAGTCGGCCTTGCTATAGTTTTACTTTCATTATTGGCAATAGATTTCATGGCTTGATATGCCTATGCTTATTGTTGGCCAAGAGGCTTGTTTGTTATATTTGATGTTGTTTTAGCCTTGAGTATGTTGTGACAGTATGTGTGGATGTTCTTGGCTATATATGAATGTTATATTTTCATATTTCCTTATGGTTTAGAGCCTATTGTGATTTATTGTTGGGCCATGTTAGGGGGAGTGGGCTTCCATGTGATGACTGGGGTCATGAGAGATAGGCTTGCATGAGGTTCCTTGTAAGGATGCATGAAGTCTAGACCGCTAGGGCACATTGAGAGTTTACTTTGTTTGTAAATAAGTGATAACCTAATAATTGATGGGTTGGGTAGATAGATTCATTAATAAGATAATATATTGATTTGAGCCTCATGTCTTAGTCCTAGGGAAGATGTTTTAGGATAATCATGAGAAGACCGTGAAGACGGTAAGCTAATCTTCCTTAGTCTCTCATAGGTTGAGATGGCTCCACATTTCCATCAGGCTAGTGCCTTATGTTATTATGTTTTGAGAATGGCATGTGATGACACTCCACCCCTACACATGTTCCCCTTGATGATATATGGTTATGCCTTATTGGATGCATTTATGTCTTGATGAGGTATACGGCTTTGGGAGTTTATTCTTGTTGAATTGTGTGAGTTCTTGCATGAGTCCTTATGTGTTTAGTCTCTTTGGTTAGGGTTCCAGCTTAGGTTTAGAGTGTGTGTTGGGACCTTGTGTCATCTCCTAGCATGAGGGGTAATTTGTTTAGTTCCACATGGTCGGGTGGTTGGTGCTTTTTAGCCATTGGGATGTTCTCTTGGATTCTTCATGTGTGGATGTGAATTCTTCTTCATGACGTTTATGGATGTACCTTGTAGCAGATGGATGTAATTGATATCATGGCTTATGTAATGTAATTATCTTGTAATAGTTGTAAATGGAATTACGTGTAAAGAATTATGCTCTTCGAAGGATGGAAATATTCGCATATTGATAGATATTATCTTAGGACTTGATTAGGATTCATGAAAGAAGACACTGAGATGTATTGTAATGTTTTGTTGTAAATGGATATTTAATATGCATGTATTATGATGA
Source organism: Cryptomeria japonica (assembly GCF_030272615.1). NCBI lineage: Eukaryota > Viridiplantae > Streptophyta > Pinopsida > Cupressales > Cupressaceae > Cryptomeria > Cryptomeria japonica. Next base: position 523,636,177 of record NC_081405.1, read on the forward strand.
TGACATTAAATGAATATTCGTAATGGATGGTTGTTATTTTTGTTTACAAATGTGAATGGGTAATTGATAGGAAGGATGGTTAACCTTAAGGAAATAATTTGGCTTGCTTTAGTTGATGTGGGATAAGTCTTTGACTCTAGTAAGAGAATAATTGTGGACGTGTTTTATTATATCATGTAATTGGAATTATGGACTTGCTTGGATACTATGTGTATGCTATGATGTTAAGAACACATTATAAATGTGAATAAATCATATTGCTAATAGGTAAACCCTAATAGAGAAACATATATGTTCTTGTGAGAATTTGAATGTAAAGAAGAATCAGAAATAATAGGTATTGGTGCTCTAGAATGAAGCTAATAATTAATGATTAGTTTTGCATAGTAATGGAATGCATATCATGCTAGATAGGTAGTAAATGACTTTTATATGAAATATGTCATGTACTTGTATTGAAAGGGTAAATGGACTAAGGTATTAGATTGGGTTGCATTGAAAGAGTTGCACATTAAGTGGCATAAAAGATAGTGAGATGCATATCATGTAAAAGATTGTATGTAAGAAGTTGCATTAAGATTCTTGCATTATGCATTTGGAAATTAATGATAAAGAAGATGATCATGTTAGTATTGGATGCAATTGAAATATGTTTAAATGGGTTAGTAAAGATGGAATATACCTATGCATCAGGTTTGCATTGTCATGGAAAAGGATAAAGAGCATGTAGATAGGGAATGATGGATTAAAAAAAAATTGGTTTGGAGAATAAAATGAATGTAGGATTAAGGGGATTGTCTTGCATTTTTAAAAGAAGACATGTAATATGCTAGTAGAACGATAGAACGTTATGCATATCATGATGGATAGATAATCTAGTAGGTTGTGTATCTCATGATTAGGAAATTAAATATGATGCATTAATTCAAGATGGAATATGTTTATCATGTGAGTAGGATGTCATTATGATAGTTAATTAAGTAATGGTGTTGAAGTACCCCAGGGAAATATTAATGATGTTATGTTATTTCTGCTTGCATTAATTAATGAGATGTGTAATGGTGTATGTTCATAATGGGTAAATGGTTAATGAATGTAGTTAGATGGAGATGTTGTGTGTTACATTAGTTATTATTAAATGCATATTAATTTTTTTTTTATCTCCATTAGCATGTTAGATGTTTAATTTCTCTAGGGTATTTTGGCGAGCATTACAGGTGCCAACAAATTTCATTATTATCTATCTCATAATAGGCATTTCATGAAAAATAATAAATCCTTGTCATAGTTGGTCAAGTTTCTAAAATAGCCTCACTCTTACAAACTCTTACACATCATAATATTATTTTATAAAATCCCTTTAAATAGGGTTCTCCAAATGTGCTAGATATGACCATCTTAGTGAAATTGTAAAACACCATACAAAACACAAACATGTGGCATATAATTCCAACTTAAAATTTCATGTCTCACAAGTGTCATGTCTCTTTATCTTGGAGTTATGTACGTTGTTGATTAAAGGATATCTCCTTGGTGATGAAGGCGTTTATCTTTGACTCTTTCTACTTTAAGGCATCAACATAGGGTTATGTTAACATCTTAAGGGAGGGATACATCATGGCCTCCTTGTAGCTTATGTTCAATTCAAATTGTGGATTTCCTTGCATACAATGCCTTTCTTGGTTATCCTTTTCAAATTCAAGTTGTGAATTTCCTTGCATAGAATGTTTTGCTTGGTGATTATTTTCAAATTCAAGTTATGGATTTCCTTGCATACAATTGCTTGGTTATTGTTTTCAAATTCACCTTGCGGATTTCCTTTTATACAATGATTTTCTTGGTTATCTTTTTTCAAATTCAAGATTTCCTTAGAGGCAACTATCTTTGCTTGGATATCCTTTTTCAACTTGCACCATTTTTTGGATAGGTTGACTAGCATCACACAAATTTCTAGACCTTTCAACCCTTCCTTTTCAATTCCTCAGGGTGAGTTGACTAGCATAACACAACTTGCTACACCTCTCAACTCCTCTTTTTTATTTTTTAGGATGAGTGGAACTAGCATAACATAGCTTGCTACTTCCACTCTCCCTTCCCACATGGATCACACAACATAACACAACTTGTTTTCTCATGAGAATTCATGCTTTCATGGATCACATATCATGATACAACTTGCTAGTCTATCGAATCCATGTTCCCTCTTTCTCTCTCCCATGGATTACCTAGCATAACACAACTTTCTAGCCCTATGGAATCCATGTTTCCTTTTTCTCTTCCCCATGAACCCGTAAGCGTAACATACCTTGCTAGTTGTAGGATCATGGTTCATCACTTGATGCATTCTCTCGCTCTTTCCATGTTACCATTTGTGTTCTTGCAATAGTATTTTAAGAATGATATTAGTGCTTGAGATATTTTGACTATTGAGGTCTCTTCAATAGTTGACTTGGAGCCTTTATTTTTAGTACTAACCCCTTGTTCTCTTTTTATGTCTTTTTATGTCTTTTTGTGTGTCTTTTTGTCTTTGACTTTTATTTATCTTTTTTCTTTGGACCTTGCATGTCCTTGCATATGATTGTATGAATTAAGAACCTAAGATTGGGGCATCTTGTTCCCTTGAATTTATTGATGTCTTGTCTCTTTGTGATCTTTCTCGTATATCTATCTCTTTCTCTCAAATGGATACTTTACCGTGAGTATGTACATAGGCTCATACACCCACTAAATTTGAGGATAGATGAAGCATTGTAAATTATAACCCTAAATAATTCATATTACCTTTTATGTCCCTACTTTAGTGTGTTCCATCTTAGCTCTCCCCCAAGTCTATTTATGATCTTCTTACCTCAAAATGATTTCCTTTTTCTACACAAAGATCTAAACCTATGTATTAGGTTGTGTAGTCTCCATTTCCCACTCGTTTTCTCTATTTTTGGTGGAGAGGGGCACCCGAGGAGTCCCAATACTCCTTAAATAATACCTATTTTCAATATATCAATGCACTTCCCCTCTATAGTGATTTTAGATCTCAATGTCTCCATTTGATTGCTAGAGGTCAGACTAATTGGTAAATTAAATTGGAAACTATATTGGGTGAAAATTTAGAGTTTCCACCAAAAGAAGGATAAAAACCATTAAATTGTACCTGAGGACCAATACATTAGGGAAAGATAGAAATTTGATAGATATAAACCTAATAGATCTAGATGTTGATTAGATTTCAGGAGTATTGAATGTGCCTCTTCTTTCCGTTAAGTTGAATTGAATTGTTGAAGATGCTAAAATTAGGGTAAATGGTCTAGAATTGAAGTAATTATGCGCAAACAATGAGCTATAATTGTCAGATTGAGCTACAAACCTAAATTTGAGATATATAAGAGTATTCAGACCTATTCCTAGAAGGAGCTCCTAATTTTTCAAGACTATAGATGTGGGTGCCCTAGTCCTCCGTACTTTTCACACTCCAATGGGGAATCTATTCATCACTGTAAGTAAAGCCAATTTTGAAGATAGTAGCTTCATACCTGTTCTTGCACACAATTGAGAAGGGAAATATTTTGGGAATAGGGGTTTGTCTAAGTCAAACCCCATTTTAGGAATTAACCTTGAATGAAATATTGCAAATACTGAAATAAACAATGGAAATATATACCTCATATCTGCAATGACTGATAATGCCAAATCATAAAATAGGTCTATCTCAATCATCAAATATGGTAATACCAAATCATAAAATAGGTCTATCTCAATCATCAAAACACATAAGGTCTAGCTCATGCCATACTAACAACCCAATGAGTCAAGCATCCAAATTAGTCATGCAATGGTTCTCACAACTAGGCCCAAAAAAGAAAGCACACATCTCAATACAACAACATAAACAAATCAGCATGGACCAATTCAATCACATCATTAGTCTAGAATGACCATGAAAATATATCAAAGAAAAGCATAAGTTAAACACTCAAAATCAAATACTACAATAATGAGGAGTCTAGAGAAAGATCAAACACCACAAAAATATCTACATCCAAACTGCAAGAGATACAATGCACAGTATAAATCCAATTCCACACAAGAAATATGAAATGTAGAAAAATAGACAGGAGGGGAATTACACCTCTATCTAGTCTTAAACATTTGATAGTCATGCATATATCATTTTCTAACATTTCTTTAAATGCTTTGAATTTCTCAAAAGCTTATAATTTTTCTTTCAAAAAGGTAATCCAAGTCATTCTAGAATAATCATTAATGAGCATCATAAAATACCTCTGACCTTGTAGATTCTTTATTCTTATTGGTCCATACAGATCTGTATGAATTAGATCGAATGGTTTTTTGGTTGAATATTTCTTGGTTGGAAACCTAGTTTTTTATTGCTTTCATTCATGACATGTTTTGCAAATAGTAGATGGAGGGTTCCTAATCTTAGACATGTCTCCTATTGTACCTTTTGAACTAATCTTCACAAGATTATCAAAATTGATATGACTAACCTTCTGTGTCAAATCCAACTTTCTTCCCTCAACATTGCAAAACAAGTCTATCCATTGACTTCACTCATATGATACACATTATGATCTATCTTGCTTCCTTCTATTACCAATTCATCAAGGTTGTTTTTGTTGATCTCATATCCATTAGCTACATTGAATGAAAGGTTATAATCCTTATCACACATTTGACTCACACTTAGAATATTATGTTTTAGGCCTTCTACATATAGGACATCATAGGTTTTGATTTTTCCACCATTAAGACTCAAAGTACTCTTACCGGTAACTTTGGCAATTGTATTGTTACTAAGTATCACTACTCTTCTTGCAAATTTTTTGAAGTTCATGAATTTTTTGTCTCTAGTCATATGAATTGAGCATTGATTATCAATTATCCATAACTTCTTCTCCTTTTGAGCGTGAAATGCAATCTGTGCAACAATGGATCTTTATGATCTTTGTCATCTGGCTTCCTTTTCCAAACCATCTCAATTTCATTCTTTTGTTTTCTTGAGCTATATTCTTTCATATATGACTTAGGAGGACTTACACAATTACTCCTATAGTGTCTTTACAATATGCCCAAAAAATTTGCACTCATAGCGAACAATATTTAAATCAAATAAAGGTGCAAAAACATTTTTTTCTCACAAAATCATTCCTTCTAGTAGGAACCCTTCTACAATTTATTGCCTTACGATCAAATTAATTACAATTAAAATAATAACCAAAAAAAGAATGATTGAAACTATTATTATATGATTGTCCTCTTAAATTTTCCTTTTGGGTCTCTTCTTTTGTGTGTGCACTAGAGTGAAACCACCATCTTCCTTCTTGTTGTTTTCAATTTCCTTGGTTTGTTCAAATCTTGATCTTCCCAAAAATTTGTTGGCAATTGATACTCATCCAATGACTTTCAATGTTTGATTTATGGTCTAGGGTTGTCATTGATGGTAACTCTTCTTGCAGATTTGATCTAGTCATGATTCATCTTATCTGGAAACTAGAATTAACTGGTAGATAGTTAACCGGTAAAACAAGGTATCTCGGTAATGTTTTGGTCTGGAATGATTTTCGATGATTGTGGTGTTTTTGGTGATTGCTTTTGTGATCTCAATGATTGGGAAAATCCTTAGCAAGCATGTGATTACAATCTTTTGGTCTGGTGCTATGTTTTGTTCAAGATTGAAGATGACTTGCAGCTACATGATACACCTCTTGAAGCCGACTTGAAGGAGATTATTTTTATGTTAAGAACAAATTGGCAATTGATTTTTGATGTAATACTAGTGTGGTGATCTATTTTGGTGCAATTGAGCTCAATTTCACGTGCACATTTGGTTGTCAGACAATCTGGTAGCTGACAGAGACAGAGACAGAGTATTTGTAGAGTGAAGACAGTCAGAGATTCAATGCTTAACTGGAACTGATTTTTGCATTATCAGATGCTACTTGAGAGTTCATTTCATTGCATTTTCTCATTATAATCATATTGTAAGTTAGAGAGACTTCCCTAAAGGCTATAGCCTTCTGAGAAACTATATTTGAGTAGTGAGTTCTAGGTAGTGAGCCTGAATGCAAGTGCATTCTCCCATCTATGTAATTTTTATGTACTCCTGGCCATAGTATATGAATATTGTGGGTTCCGCCCCCATCGTGGTTTTTCCCTTTCTGGGTTTCCACATAAAAATTCTGGAATTGTGGATTTGTGGATTATTTGTTGCATGTTTATGTTCTTTTCTGTTATGCATTTCTAATCGGTGGATAAATAATAAGTTTGTGGAATTGATTTCTGATAGATCACTGATTCACCCCTCCTCTCAGTGATCCATGATTCTAACAATTGGAATCAGAGCCTAGTTCCAATGAGGAAGCTTAACCACTTCAGGAAGAATTGGGAGATTGATTCAATGGATTCTAGTTTTCAAAGACAACTCAATGTGGCACTTGAGGATCTTGATGCAGCTAGAAATCAGATCTGTACCTTGAAGAATAACTTGAATGCAACTAATGAGTTCATTAGTGACCTGAATGATCAAGCAAGTTTTTGTAGAGAGAAGAGGAAGGAATTGATGGAAAGTTGAAGGAGAAAGAAGATCAGATCATGGAATATTATGACAAAGCTGATGAAGTTAACAAACTTGAGAGAGAGAATGTTACTTTGAAGAATGAGATGCAATCCATTGTGATGAGGCTGAATAAGGAGATTGAGGACCGGAAGAAGAATGAAAAGAATCTGGCACAATCATTGAAGGAAAGAGGTGATGAATGCTTCAAGCTTACCTATGAGAATGATTAGCTGAATCTTGAGATGACATAATCCAAAAATAATGGCCAAGAACTTGAAAGACAGATTGATACATTGAGGGATCAAATTGATATTGCCAATAAATACAAAGACAAATTCAAAGCCACTTCATCAAGGCTTGATGAGATGCTTGAAAGTTAGAGACATGGAAAGGATATGCGAGGTTGAGGATTTGAGAAAGGTGAATCCTCTGGATCTGGACAAGGAAATGCAAAATTTGATCAAAAGAAGAGCAAGAATCCTTTGGTAAGACAACCTAATTCTCTTAAATTCAATTATAGATGTTTTACTTGCAATAAGTTTGGTCATATGGCAAGTCAATGCAGAAGTAGGATGAATAATGGAGTAAACGACATGAATAATGTTCCTACCTTTACTGGTCAATGTTTCATATGCAATAATTTTGGACACAAGTCAAATGTGTGTAGAGAAGTAGTGAATAACTTTCAAAACAAGAGATGTTATTCTTGTGTAATGCTTGGACACATCTCTAATCAGTGTGGGACAAGACCAAATCAGATGAACTTCAAACCTATGTAGAATAATATTGTTTGTAGAGCATGTAACAAAACCAGTCACATTGAAAATTACTATAGAAGAAAGAATAGTGCTCTGATAGACAAGAACAAATCATATGAGAGAGGAAAAGTGAAAGTAGAAGAGATCAAGGAGAAGCATGAGAAGATGTGGGTGAAAAGGGATGAATCCAAAGCTAACAACGGGTCTGCACCCAAATCTAGTGCAGGATATTCAATCAATAACTAGGCCTTTGTGTCTTAAGGGGTGATTTTCATGCAAATTATAAGAACCCCCTCTTCGGTGGTCTGCAATCGATTCTAGAAGATTGCACAAGGATTGAATCATATGTGTTGATGATATTTGAAAGTTTTTGAAGAATCTTGTGCTCTGGTATGAAACTTCATGAAGATCATGATAACTGGTTGCTACATTTATTATAGTGGAAAATTAGGTTTTTGAAGGATAAAAGTGCATCTCAAGACTTCATTTGTCATAATGCGATCAAGGGAGTAAGAGTAGAAGAGAGAGCAAAGCAACTTGACAATCTCAACAACAATTTCAACAACTTCTAAGTGAATTTTAGCACCCGATTGTGAAGCAAGGTATTTATCTATTCAAACTTTCAGTTTTTCGCAAACCCTAGGATTTGAAATGGCTTCAGTTTCTAGTACTGTGACTCCTCCGGTAGTTAAAATTAAGGATAGGGTGCATCCATTATTTAAGAAACATCCATTTAAATTGGTCGAGGATGATCCAGAAGGTGCATTCTCATTCATGTCCTACGACGTGTTGCACAATGAAGATATCAGGGCCTACATTCATTGTGACATTGAATATCTTGGGAATGCAAACATGTTGGATCTATGCAACAAGCATTTCGTCGACGGTTTGGGAAATCTCAAAACTAAATATAAGGTGTTACGAGATAAGGATTTCTCATAGTTCATGCATTTTTTGTTGTTTGATGAGGCAGAATGGATCTGCTACATCCTTATCCACATGCATGATTGGTTTATGAGGCTTGATAGGCCTCACAAAATCACCAAGTAAGCAATCTGTGTTGTAGCTAGTTTAGCTGAAACCAGTGATGTGCCATTTTAAGAAAAGTATCAAATGACACCATAATAGCTACCACTGGATCCAAATTTGGCAACAAAGCCATGACTGTGAATGACGTTTTGGAGAATGATGTGAAGTTTTCTTCAATGGTAGTTGGATACAAGGTTTACCAGTCCAACCAGTACAATTATGTCTCTAGTACTGCTATCTACTCTACGTACCAAATGCTCAAGAAAGATAAGAGGTATGATCTGTGCATTGCACTTCTAAATGAATTATTGAGCAATCTGAAGAAGATTAAGTAGGATAAAAAGAATACTTTTAAATATGGTACACTCCTTATTTTCCTGGCATTGTACTTCCTGAGTTAGATACTCGACATCAACGATAAGGTCCAATGGGCCTATGATAGACCAGTGGCCACATAGATCAAGGAAGGTATATGGGGAGTTGGTGATGCAACCATGATGATATCTGCCCTCAAGGGATATTTTAAAAACTTCCAAGTCACAATGAAGAATAGGGAGAGAATTCCTAAGGAGGTAGTATAGAAATATGAGCAAAGCATTTTCTTCATGGTCGATAAGGAACAGTGTCTGATGGAAGAAATGGAGCCCCGAATAGTCTAGATCATGCCCATGGGGTAGGAAGTTGACTTTGGTACACTTGAGGCATATGCATAACATCTTTTGAGTCAACCAGTGGATCCCAATGAAGGGAGATTTAGCACATTCAAGGAGAAGGACCTTAGTTTATATATGCAATTCATTGCTCCTGCATGAAAGAGAAAAGTCACAAAGATGGAAAAAGAAGTAGTTGCTCAGATGGGTTTCACCAAGGAGGAGGTGAAGAAAGAAAGAGAAAATGATGCACAAAAGGAGGCCAAAGAGGAAGCCAAGAAACCTAAGGTTGATCTGGTTCCCTCCAAGGAAAAACCTAAGGAAACTAAGTCTGCTCCTACTCTGGTGGCACAAACTACAAAACCTAGCCCATTCAGAAAGGGTGTGATGAAGCAGAAAGAAAAACCAAAAAGAACCTATGTTGCAGTATATCCAATAGCCTCAAAAACTGAATCTGAGGAAGAGGTGAGAAGAGCTAAGAAAAAGGGAGACTTTGTCAGATTAGTGAGAAAGCCTCAATCTGGTGGAGCACAGCAAAGCAAAAAGACTAAGTCAGATCCTGCTCCTACTAGAAAATCCTAAAGAGGTACATAGGTCAAAAGTCAACTCGACAAAGACCTTAAGTTTGGCAACATACAAGGTAAGTACACAATCATTCCTCCACTATCAACAGATCAGTTGATAGATGAAATATTAGTGGATGGCAATTTGAAGAATCTTGAGGTAAATTCTGAGCATTTTGATGAGGGTGACCAAAGGAAAGTTGAGGAAGCAGTTGTATTATACTTACATAATTTTAGTAAGACATTAATTGAATTAGAAAAGTCCATTCCAAATGACTTGTACAATTTAATAGATGCTAGAAGAATGAATGCAAGAAAAATTGATAGATAAATGAAAGAGAGAAAGATAGTAAATGTATGTACTTGTATTACTCATGACGAAGCAAAGAGGCTAATTGAAGAGGCAAATAAAAAGGAATTAAGAAGTAAGAACAAAATCGACAGATTAATGATTGGAAATGTAGAGGAGGTGAGGAAAGAGACAAAGGAGATATGGAGAAAGATTATTCAAAATGATCCTCTGTACAAAGATGCATTTAGACCATCTTAGTCAGAAGATGAGTAAGGTCTCTCCAGAAGTCAAAAGGTTGAGACTCAATTAGAAGATCAACTGGAAGACCAAGGTAATACCACACTTGATGTTGAGACTGGTGACAATCCTCTGGTGATAGATAGCTCTTCAACCCTTGTGACTTAACAGGTTGATATTGCCCCAACTGGTGACACCAGTGCAATAGACAAAGGGGACAAGGGAGAGAAGAAGGATGATGTGCCAGGAGAGGCTGAGGTAGCTAAGGTTGACAAAGGTAAAGGCATAGTTGATCTGTCAATTTCCACTCCTCTGGTTACAGTGATCCCACCTCAGATTTTGATCAATCTTGATGGCTCAGTTGATCTTGGGAAGATGTCTCCTATTGAGAAGCTTATGCTTGCTGCTTCAGTGCAAGCCCAAGCTAGTCAAGATCAAGTAAAATCATAGAATGAAGACAAAAAGCTAATTTTGATGTCTATAGATTTTTTGCACAAGGTGGCTTCCAATGTACAGTTAGATTCAAATAACAGCCCCTTCGATAAATTATTACAGTTAGTGTAAATACCAATTTTTATTCTTTGGAGAAGACATCCACACAGAAAGTTTTGGATAGGTTTAAGGAGGTTAGAAAACAAACATTATTTAAAATGATTGAAGATGATAGGGTAACACTGAATAAGAGATTGTAGACTATTTCCGACACATTGTCAGAAGCCGGTAAATTTTATAAATCTTGTCTTATTTTGCCGAAGTTCACTATTGATATTCATAAGCAGATAGGTGTCTGCCAGGGCAATCTTGCTATTATTTCTCAGTATTTTGACCCTAATGTAACATTAACCAAAAGTATTGAAGGATATATTATAGCCTTAAATGATCAGATCTCAAGCCTTGAAGTGGATAAGGAGAAAGTTTTGAGGAAAGTAGGTGAACTCTGGAACCTGATTGCCATCTAGTTAGATACTATGCTAAGTAATAAGGTGGACTGTATGAAGGAAATGGCCTGACCTATATCATCAGAGTTGAGAGAGTTAGAAATTCATGCTACTATATTTAATGCATTTATCACTATTTTGGATAACCTAAAGATAGGGTGGGATACTCACCTAGGATTTTTGAAGACTGTTTATGCTGACCTCTTCAAGTATTTGTAAAATGTTTATCATTTGTATATCAATTTTGGTCAACACCCCATCTTTGGCATTGTTGTCAAAGGGGGAGATATAACATGAAAAATATGCAGACTAAATGTGTATAGAGTGTATAGTTCAGAGATGCATATTTTTGGGTTATTGATCTAAGAGGGAGTCCTTAGAATTCTTTCATTCTTGATTCAGTGTACAGGTTTCAATACTTAGCCATTTTTCATAGGTGTTGCCATCAATGCCAAAGGGGGAGATTGTTGGCAATTGACACTCATCCGGTGACTTTAGATGCTTGATTTATGGTCTAGGGTTGTCATTGATGGCAACTCTTCTTGCAGATTTGATTTGGAGGTCATGATTCATCTTATCTGAAAGTTAAAGTTAACTGGTAAACCAGGACATCTCGGTAATGTTTTGGTTTGAAATGATTTTTGATGATTGTAATGTTTTTGGTGATTGTTTTTGTGATCTCGTTGAATGGGAAGATCCTTAGGAAGTGTGTGATTACAATCTTTTGGTTTGGTGCTAGGTTTTGTTCGATATTGAAGCTGACTTGGAGATACATGTTACACCTCTTGAATCCGACTTGAAGGAGATTAATTTTATGTTAAGATTGGATATATAAGAACGAATTGGCAATTTATTCTCACTGTAATACTAGTGTAGTGATCCGTTTTGGTACGATTGAGCGCAGTTTCATGTGCACATTTGGTTGTTAGTACATCTGGTATTTGACTAAGATAGAGACAGCGTATTTGCAGAACGAAGATAGTCAGAGATTCAATGCTTAACGGAAACTCATTTTTGCATTATCAGATACTACTTGAGAGTTCATTTCATTGTATTTTCTCATTTTAATCATATTGTAATTCAGAGACTTCCCTAAAGGTTGTAGCCTTCCAGACAACTATATTTGAGTAGTGAGCTCTAGGCAGTGAGCTTGAATGCAAGTGCATTCCCCATCTATGTAATATTTATGTACTCATGGCCATAGTATATGAATATTGTGGGTTCCAGCCCCACCGTGGTTTTTCCCTTTCCGGGTTTCCATGTAGAATTTTTGGTGTTGTGGATTTGTGGATTATTTGTTGCATGTTTATGTTCTTTTTTGTTATGCATTGCTAACTGGTGGATAAAGAATAAGTTTGTGGATTTTCTTTTTGGTAGATCACTGATTCACTACCCCCTCTCAGTGATCCCTGATTCTAACAATATTTTCTTCCAAATTCTTAACAGTTGTCTTCATAGTTGCACTATCTCATTACTATTCTATCTCTTATCAAGTCCAATGTTGGTATTGATGTGCGGTGACCTCTAGTTTCTTATGATCTCATCTAATTTAGATTTGTACTCCTTCCAAACATCAATTTTAGCTGAATTTTTGCCTTATCAAAATAATTTCTTAGGGATATAATGTCTACTTCAATTTTTTCATAGGCCTTATCTCTTATCAGTAATCTTCAATCATAACTTTTGTTGCCCTTTTTGCCTCCTCCACTTGTATTTTCAAATAATTAACTAATTTTTTTATTTTTTCAAGATTACGAGATAACTTGTCTTTAGCCTTTACTTCCTCCATAATTATTTTCTTCATATTTTTTACATGTTTGCGAACACAATATAATTCCTCCATTAGATCCACTTCATCCTATTCATCTTTGAATTTTGTATCTCTTGCATTACCTTTTGTATTCTCCATGGACATGAATAGAGCCTCTTTAACTGCAAAAACTTTGGGATCAAACCTTCAGGGAAGGGATCTAAGTACATTTTTTATGATTGTTGCATATTTCATGTCTTCACTAAAACATATGATAGTATTGACTATTTCATCAACCCAAAACATGAAGGTAGCCAAATTTTCTTCTTCCTCCATTTTTAAACTCTCAAATTGACCTTAGTAGGTTAGAAGCTTTGCTTGTTTTTCCTTGTCATCTCCTTCATTGATATTATATATTTTTTCCCATACTTCCTTTGTGGTCCTACAATATATTATATTTATAAACTCGGAGTTAGATAAACTACATAAGAGAACATTTCTTTCCTTGGCTTTTTTCTCACACACCTTCATTCCAACCTACCTTCTCCAAGAATTATCCAAAAATTTATAGCCATCCACAACTACTTAACAAAAGTAAAACCCTAGTATCATTAAATAGGCTTCCATCCTTACACTCCAAAATTTATAGTTGGATCCATTAAAAAGTGATGCCTTGTTTGAAGAGATACCTTCTTAAGCAACTAAGTGTGATATCCAAGATCTAAATCAAGTTGTTAAGCTTCTTCCAAGGAACTTAGCTTTGATAAAAAAAATAAAAACACATATATATATTGAGAGGGGATTGAATCAATATATGATAATTCCAAATTAATTCAACATTAATTATCATTACTAACTTCTCCAAGCATCATTAAAAAAACTAAGCAAGAAGAAAGCACACATCAACACAAGGAACACCTAATTTACGTGGAAACACAAAAGGGAAAACCACAATGAGAATAATTGCTTAGATCTACTACCCAAATCCAATCTTACAAAATATATTAAATAACTTACAATATTCAATAGGAACCAAGCTACTAGAGACACCAATCCCCTAATCCAAGATTTGAGAACCAACTCAAAATATGAGACACCATTCTCAATCAAATTAAGATATACAAATGACATGTTATGTAGACCTCCAAAGATGAGCTCCAGTATCTTTTTGATTTGATCAACATCAAAACACTCTCATAATGTGCATAATATCTTCAATTGAGTTCACATATTGAACTTAAGTTGACTAGATAGTTTGAGTAACCTTTTTTATTATCAATTCTACTCACACATACAGTACCACAATTAGAATGAATTTGATTGGCAATATATATGCATCCCAATCATTAATACCTCCTTATTTCAACCTAGATCATGTTTAATAACATCCACAAGTTAGCTACAAACAAATCTTTCAATCAAACATGTAGCTGGCTAGGTACTAAAGCCCACATGTTACTCCAAGAATAGGAATGTAATGCCCTCCAAAATACCCTAGAGAAATTAACCAACTAACTAACAAATAGAGATATTTTTTTATACTTAACTAATATAACTCTTATTACTCAACTACACATGCAATTGATTAAACATCTACTAAACATACACATGATCAATTTTATCATAATCACATGAACATAATATGCAATCAAAATAAATGTCAACTCATCAATTAATATTCCCTAGGGTATCTTAATGCCATTACCTAATATAACACTAAGTACATGAATGTAACTAACATCATAGAATTTTCATCACAATCTTCATCTTCATTTGAATCTACATCCAAATCCTAACATTTACTTCTTACAATAGCATAAGAGACTATCCATTCAATTAAGTCTTGACAATTACATTCCATTAAATCCAATTACCAATTGTTCCCCCTTAGATTCATTTTATAAGCACTGATTCTAGATGTTCCTAATGACATTATTTATATCATTCACTATATCATTAGTATCCTATTATTAATTCATTACTAATCATTATCTAGAACACATATAATTCATTTCATCAACAATATTATCCATTCATCTCCATATAATACCAAATACATCTACCATGATCAAGAGATAAGAACATTTAAGAGAGTTCCTTTCATTATCAAACAAACACCATAAATACCTATTATTAAAGGCAATCATCTCTTTATATGGCACAACCTACAAGAATGTCTAAACACCTTCTTAAAAGATTACAATATCTCTATATCCAAATATCAATTCTAAAGTATAAACATTTCTCATTTTTTACTAGAATATTGCACACAAGTCTAAAGCATAATTTCCAATTCAATCACATTAGGTATACATATTCCTAAACCAAATAGCATTGTTATTCATCCATGAACCTTAATCCCTAAATGCATAGATAATGAATAACCAAGATACAACATAGGGTCAACAAGGATTAAAACACTATATTCTATTACAAGAATCATGATCTCAACCTACTACATCATTTCCCATTACATATAAGTACAAGATCTTCTTACATCAAGATGCATAGTTTTCCAATCTACAAATACAACTATCTCATGATATTTAATTTCCTATCCTACTATTACAAATGTCATATGAATCATATTACAACATTGGATTACATTCTTTAAGGTATACAATAGTATGCTCCATGAATCCATCAATAAACTGGAGAGATAAAGAACCTAGATCCATGCACAAGAGAACCTAACAAAGAACATCCCAATGAAAGAAGGCATCGAACCACCTGACCATGTAGAGCCAATAAGGAACCACTTGATGTAGAGCATTGGGGTTCACTTCAACTCTCTCCTTAACTTGGCAAGGTCTACTCAAGATTTCATATCACCAAATGGCTCTAACTCTCCAACCCCTTCAACAAACTCATTAAACACTTTAGAATATGTGTAAATAACATGACTAACCCAACAATGACTCCCACAATCTCAGAATTTTCAAAACTTCGGTCTTTCCCAAAACTGTCCCAATTTAACCTTCTTGTTCACACAAGGCTATAAACACCCAAACAAGCTTAATGGTTTCAAAGGCTTAAACCTCTTAAACAAAGCTTCAAACACTTCATTTAGGACCTATATATTCTCATTAAATAATTAGCCACACTCCCCCAATGATATTTATTCAAACCCTAACCTCTAACCACCTCTTCTTGCACAAAAGCACATCGTTTCAGCCTAGGGCTTCCTCATACCATATGGAATCCTTCTTCATAATTCCTAAAACCTTGGGAAATCATCAAAAACCTAGAAACAAACTTTCTCACAAATTTTGAAGGGTTTTCAGTAGTGGAAACTAAGGATGAATATTCCTTCAAAACTATAACCTTAATTTTTGA
This sequence comes from Cryptomeria japonica, assembly GCF_030272615.1. Taxonomy (NCBI): domain Eukaryota; kingdom Viridiplantae; phylum Streptophyta; class Pinopsida; order Cupressales; family Cupressaceae; genus Cryptomeria; species Cryptomeria japonica. Next base: position 523,652,301 of record NC_081405.1, read on the forward strand.
ATAGGGTTGTTGGGAAGATTACCTTGTTAGACAGATCAAATGAACTTATCTTTATTGGTAAGAACAAAAAAAATCTAAAATTAAATTATCTTTCCAACCATGTGAGTTGTAGGTTCGTACTATTCCATATATGGTCGTACAACATAAATTACAGTCATATTTCGCAAGAAAACAATGAGTTTATTGATTCCAATTTGCATCCAAACGACCACCAACCATGTGGTCAACCATAAAAATTATTTTTAAACCTTTTACATATTGTTTTTTATCAGTTACAAACCACCAACCAACTTCTAATTCCTCTTGACTCTTGACTCTTGAACTTCCATTCTTGCATTTTTGCACTTTGACAACACGACAACTTTTGCAAAAATTTACAAAATTTGACAAACCACCACCTATAAACTTAATAATGACTCAAGACATCTTACACACCTTAGAAATGGTCTTTAAGACCTTATGAAATGACTCAAACACAAAATAAAGAAACTATTTACAAAAATGGCCTCATGGAGGCATAAAGTCCATTAGGTGCTCCTGCACCATACTCTTGGCCAAAAGAAAATTCAAAGCCCTCTTGAATTGAGGGTAGTAGCAGGTATTCATCTTTAAATTATCTTTCTTGACGTCTTCTAACTTCTGCCCTTGGTCTTCTTGGAAGCATGTAGTCTTCATCTTCACCTTTGGCTTGATCTTGTCCATGCAAACGTGTGCCCTCTTTGGCTTGGCACCTTGTAGCTGATGTCTTTTGTCTTGTTGGATGGCATGATTTGCTTCAACACCTCGCTCCTCTTTAGAAACCCTTTCCTCTTCCTTTCTAATGTCAAAGTGAACAACATGGCATAGAACTTGTGATTTTGAAAGTAGGCCACACAACTGCATCTCTCTCAAATTGTTTGATCAATTAAAAAACACAATATGCTACACCCTTATCTTCCATCCCCTGGAAGGGTATGTCTTCCCATTCATGAAAACTAAATTCTTGCCTTGTACTACCATCTACTACCACATCAACATATCCAAGTTGCAAAAAATTTTGTACTGCTAATGGTTATTCATCAATCCTAACTATTGTACTAATAGTCATAAGTGTACTTACCACCTTATCACCTACTTCTTCCTCTTGGCTTGGCTCTTGTTCTTCAATCAGGGACTTCATCATGTCTAATTTTTTTGCCCCTACTAGTCTTCCCTTTTGAACTATCTTCTTAATAGGACATGATACCTTTTTTTATCGATAAATGCCATCTTTGCATTTCAAGTTCCATTCTTTTCTCCAACTCCTCCATATCCTTTCTTGTTTGCTCCATGGCTTGTTTCAATTCTCTAATCTCTTGCTCAATCTCCATTTGCTTTGCCTTCTATTTTTCCTTCTTTCTCTCTTTTTCCTCTTGTTTCCTCTTTTGTTTCTTCTCTAGTGAACCCTCAACCTTCAAATACCATATTAACAAATTCACCTCTCTTAAAGCAAGTCTCTTCCACCTTGCTTCTCTTTGTCTTTGTGACACCTCACCTAGGTTTCATGTCTTCTTCACCACCTAGTATTTTAGCATCTAGGTTCTCTCCCCAACCAGCAAAAAGACAAACACAAAACTCTAAAACTTCTTCACTTTCCCAAATAGTTGGGCTCTGATACCAATTGTGATGCAAAGCATGGGGGTTCACTTCAACTCTCTCCTTAACTTGACAAGGTCCACTCAAGATTTCATATCACCAAATGACTCTAACTATCCAACCCCTTAAACAAACTCATGGAAGAATTTAGAATATGTTTAAATAAAATGACTAACCAAACAATGACTCCTGCAATCTCAGACGCTGTCCCAATTTAACCTTCTTGTTCACACAAGGCTACAAACACCCAAATAGGCTTAATGGCTTCAAAGGGGATTAAACCTCTTAACCAAATATTCAAACACTTCATTTAGGACCTATAATTCCTCATTAAATCATTATCCACACTCCCCCAACGATATTTATTCAAATCTTAACCTCTAACCACCTCTTCTTGCACAAAAGCACATCGTTTCACCCTAGGGCTTCCTCATACCATATGCAAAACTTCCTCATAATTCTTGAAACCTTGGGAAATAATAATACACCTAAAAAAAAACTTTCTCACAAATTTTGAAGGGATTTAAATAGTGGAAACTAAATATATGATTTTTCCTTCAAAACTGGAACCTTAATTTATGAACAGGGTTGTTGGGAAGATTATCTTGTTAGACAAATCAAATGAACTTATCTTTTGGACTGGTAAGAACAAAAAATGTTTGAAAGTAAATTCTCTTTCCAATATTGTGAGTTATAGGTCTTTACTATTCCATATATGGCCATACAACACAAATTACAATCATATTTTGCAACAAAACAATGAGTTTATTGATTTCAATTTGCATCCAAACAGCCACCAACCTTGTGGTTGACCATAATAAGTATTTTTAAACCTTTTAAATCTTGTTTTTGATTAGTTACAAACCACCAACCAACTTCTAATACCCCTTGACTCTTCAACTTCCATTCTTGCATTTTTGCAATTTGACAACATGACAACTTTTGCAAGAATTTACAAAATTTGACAAACCACCACCTATAAACTTAGTAATGACTCAAGAAACCTTACATGACTTAAAAAATGATCTTTAAGACCTTATCAAATGACTCAAACACAACATAAAGCAACTATTTACAAAAATGGCCTCATGGAGGTATAAAGTCCTCTAGGTGCTCCTGCACCACCACCCTTTGTGCTAGGAGATGACACAAGGTCCCACACACACTCTAGACCTAGGCCAACACCTAAAAAACCAAAGGAAACAAACACAACAATAACCATAAATGCAAGCAACCACATATACAATAATCCAAATCACATCACAAGGCTAAATCAAAAGCATAAAACTCCCAGAGGCTAATCAACAATCATGACATAAGGAATAAGGACACATGTACGAAAGAGTGTCATTGCATGCTACCCTCACAAAGAAGGGTGGTCCACACCTCTGACAGACATGCAGAGCCACTCCACCTATGTGAGAATCGAGGGAGTTCGACTTGTCATCTCTATGGCCTTCCCAAACTCATCCCGAGTCATCCCTCAAGGGCTATGAGATGGGGCATGAAAAAACATCAATTTGTTATCTTGATTAGATGAATCCTATTTACCCAACCCATCTAATTAATTATTAAGGTTATCACTTGATTGCACAAAGAAAACTTTCATGAGCTTTTGGAAGTCTAAACCTCCAAGCATCCTTATAAGGAACCTCTTAGTGGCCTATTCTCATGTGACCCTGACCAACGCATGAAAACCCACTCCCCCTAACCATGCTCCAAGACCTTAGGGTAACAACAATACAACAACAAGGAGGCTCGTCAAATCCTCAATACAATATCCACATGAAAATATCCATAAATGATTTTTTTTTCCAAATGCCAAAATATTTAATAAACCAAGAGCCTCATAGAAGAATAATAAACATGAGCAAGGCATGATCCCTCTTGCTCAGCCATAAGTTAATACAAGCATCCTCAACAAGGTAAAACTATCTTGTCGGAAACAAGGAAATGCACAAATAATCAAAGGCAAATACCTCTTGCTCAATCATAAAATACCAATAAACAACATTTGATCACAAATGCAAATTTGAAACAACATAACGGATCTCGAGAATAGCCTCTAGTACAAATATAAACTCTAAAAAAACAACTGACTAAGAAAATATCATAAAATAGTAAAACTGGGTGGTGTGGCACATTTACCAAATCATTTAGTGCATTCACCAGCTAGTTCAGTCCCTTCGCATAACATATTAGCGCTTATGTTAACCAGATCAACACATACATAAGGAAGATTAACACATTTGACCAACTCTGCAACGCCTTTGTGACTTAGAGTAGAGCATTTGGAACCCAATATAGCCAATTGCCCAATAGGGTAGTGCATACACACTAATTTTTAGCACATATGCCAAATTCCATAGTGCATATACCCAACTCAATAGTGCATATAATGACTTAGCGCTTTCACTGTAGGGTTTGGCACATTCAACATGCAGACTCAGAAAACACAAAGATAAATTTGCAAACAGGTTAAGAATACTTCAGGCTTATAACACGATATCAAGACAAGACCAAGGAAAATAAATTACAAACATTATTTCCAACAAATCATTCTATAATTAAAGGAACGGCCAACGAATCCAACAAAATTCACCAACACACGATAATGCATAGGTAGAGAACATAAGCCATTCATAGAATCACAAAACCATTACGACAATCACACCGGTAGTATAAACATAGAGAACAACAATACCCCTAAATATTTTCTAACTATGAAACAATATAATCATTCTTACAATAATTTCCCACAAACAATCATTTGTAGACAGGTCTTTTGGAAGAAAATGTAGAGATGGATTAATGAACTCCAACCTGGAAAAAGAAGATAATGGACAATGAAAATTTTATGAAGAGCAAGATCCAATCCACAGTTTAGCCAAGCTCCAAAATCAAAAAGCAAAAATCTAAAATTCACATTAAATTTGCACAAACTATCAAAATATGTCATCTATTCAATAATAATAAAAATATATATATATATATATATTTTACACCAACCATACCCCAAAATAAAGATAAAAACATTATTAAATAATATTATTTAATTTACCCAAATCTTTCCACCAATCACAAAATAGGGTAGGTAGAGTAAATAAAAAATAAACAAATGGGTAAAAAGAATAAACAATAATAAATAATAAAAAACCCATTAAGCAATAAATAGAAGGGCTAATAAATTTAATAAATAAATCAAGTGCCCAATAAATGCTAAACCACAAAATAATATAAATAAATAAACAAACAATCAAATAATAATATCTTCACAATCACAGCTCCCAAAAGGGCCAATCATAATGAGGGTAAGTAAATAAATAATAACAAATAAATAACCAATAAATAAATAGATAAATAAATAAACAATAAAGAAAATAAATAAATAAATAATTAAATAAACAATAAATAACCCAACAATAAATAAATGAATAAATAGATAAATAAACAATAAATCCCCCAATAATAACAATCATACATTAATATTAAATATTAATGTCATCCATTAATTTATTTTAATACTTTATAAACTATACAAATCAATAAATTATTAATTTAATAAATAATCACAAACTCACAAGGCAACCTAACACAGAGTTGAACAACATGCCACATGATGTTGACCAACGACTCAACTCAAGACACCAACCGACAAGGGTATCAACTTAAGCCTAGAACATGTAGTAGGAACTCATGTCATCTTCGATCAACTTGCCATTGGGATTAAGACACACTCATACCTGTGAAACCAAATGGAGTTGATGTCTAGTACCTGCAACCTTGCAACCACCAATAACCACAAGACAACATGTACAATTGCATATATCATAAATAACCAGGCAAGTGAAGAGAATCGTATCATATCATGCTCGTAATGAGTGATATGACATCATCTCTATCACAAATATAGTAAAGCAATCACGACAACCATAGCATCTACTCGTCCACTAAAATCATGAAGTGGGGTTAGTACTAGTAAGATGTCATCATATTCTCATAAGCAATATAATCCATACATGAGTTATGAGTGCATCTAGATCACTAAACATAAGTCTGATCATCATAATAATCTAGGATATATCTTCATCCACATAAATCATAATGTATCAAATGTAAATATGAAATGTCTACGATAATTCATCATAAGAGATAAACATGAACCACATGTCCTCACTGGTGAAATAACCCTGAAGCTTTGTTGGCATTTGTGCAGAGTATGATGAAATGATGATATTGTATGTTGTTATTGATGTCAATATGCTAAAGAGTGAACCGGTATGTCAATATGCTGAAGAGTGAACTAGTATATTGAAGTTTTGCAACAGGCAAGAAAACCAGTATATGTGAGAACCAGTATAACATTGTGAACCGGTATATGTGAAAAGGTGAAGTGGTATGTTTGTTTGAGGTAAACTGGTATGTTGGTATGAGAACCGATATATGAAGGTTTTGCATGACTACCGGTTGGTAGTCTCAACTTCAAGGTTTCCGGTTGAAGTGTTCTAAGCTTGTGTGATGAGTTAGCATTATAATGAAGATCATATCATATTGCCACGTCAACTTGAGCGCGTGAAGGATCTTGCATGAAGGAGATCGATCCTATCCACCTTAGGAATGTGTGAAGTCCCTGTAAACGGTGGAGAATGCGTGATGGGTTATCACCTCCATGAAGAGGTGAAGAATGAACGATGGAGAATGTCTTGAGATCTGTTCAAGACCGTTGTAGTCAAATGCAATGTGATTAGCGGTCAGGATTGAACCGACTGTATTGGTAAACCTAAATGTTTAGGGTTTAGGGTTTATGTTGCTGACTTATCTATTTTCTATAAGGTCGATGTTGTGTTGCATGTTGAGGTTGTTGGCAAATGTTGTGTGTGTATCTAATTGCAGAGATACGTGATTCTTGCCAGACCAGATAAGAGGATTGATGCCTGCATAGTGTGTGTGCAGAAAAAAGGAACTAAAGTAGATCTGCATTGGCATTGAGTGCTACTACCAGATCATTGTATTACCTATTGATCTTTAACCACTTCAACAGTTGGAAAATCCCTTAACTGGGTAGCTTTAACCAGCTTGTTGTAAATCCTTTAACAGGGTGACTCAAAGCCATTGAGTTCATGAAATCCTCTAACAAGGTAACCTCTAACAAGGTTTAACCCTTAACTATGTATTTAGCCATCCCTTAACCGGGTGATCCCTAATAGGATCTGTTCCTAACAGAACCTGTTGTAACAGTCTTTAACTAGACTAGGCTCCTAATAGAGCGGACTTCTAAAGAGTTCAAAAATAGCTTGTGGGTATTCATCCCCACCATGGTTTTTCCCAATTGGGTTTCCATGTGAAAAATCTGTGTGTCATGTGTGGTGTTTTTCATGTGATGGTTTAAGTGATTTGTGTCTGAAGGTAAATCATGCTGATCTAGCTATTTATTTATTTTTGATGATAGATTACCTGTTTATGTACTAGGATGAAATGGAAATGAAGTATTAGATTGTATGAAAAGATAAGTGTCAACTGGTTTATGCTTGTCTCAGTTATTCTGGGTTTTGTCGGTTGTACTCTCTTTAAGACCGGTGTTACTATTTGTTTGTCAAAGCACAATGTCTGCAGACAAACCGGTTTGAGGTAACTATTTTTTACTATACTGATTCACCCCCCCCTCTCAGTACCAGTTTGGTACTCACCGTTTATCATTGAGTTATCAATTGGTATCAGAGCATCCTCTAGGTCCTCTGTGTTGAAAGCTTAACCGCTTGAGGGAAAGATCCTATTGCAATGATGAAGAGGGAAGGTCCAAAGTTCAACAAAGATAATTTCAAAATATAGAAGGATAGAATGAAGATATACATCAGAAACATGGGTGCTCAACACTGGAGCTATGTTGAGAATGCTTATGTTACCCCTATAGGTACTCTCACCGATGACCAAAAGAGAGAGATTTAGGAGAATGGGCAAGTCATGGAAGCCCTAATCAACAGTTTATCTGACATTGAGTTTATTGATGTCCAAATAAAGAAAATCCCAAAGAAGTATGGGATACTCTTGAGAATATCTATGGTGGTGATGAGCATGTAAAACAAGCTAAGGAAGAAAGCCTTAGAGGGAAGTTTGAAGACATGCGGATGGTTGAAGGAGAGACCATTCAACAATATGGAATAAGAATCAAAACTGTTGTTGGAGATATCAAGAGTGTAGGTGGTAAAATGGAAGATTCCACTATGGTAAGAAAAGTTTTGAGATCCTTATTACTGGTCTATGCAATAAGGGTTGTTGCTATTCAAGAGTTGAGATCAATAGACAAGACTAAGGTATCCCCAAACTCCATCATTGCAAAGTTGATAGCCTATGAGCTAAATAGTTTTGATGGCAGTGTTCAAAAGACTGAATCAAATTTTAGAGCTTTTGTTGCACCATCCAGAAAAGGAAAAGAAACAAGCACTAGCGGTGAACCAAGACAGAGCAGAGAAATGGATGATGAGGAGATTCTGATGGAATTTGATGTTCTTCTTTCTAGGAGACTTCCTAAGGGAACTAGTAAATACAGAGGTAAACTCCCTTTGAAATGCTTTTCTTGTTACTAGATAGGACATATTGTTGTAAATTACCCTAATGGTGACAACAAGGACAAACCGAAAACGTTCAATAAATTCAAAGGAGGAAACCAGAGAAACTATTTTGTAGTAGTTGATGAAGGTGTCACATATGAGGAATCGGAAGATGAAGAAAATGAAGATATTGTGTTTGTTGCAGTAAAGGAAGATGTGTCGGACAAGAAGGCTCTTGTCTCCCGCTTTGATAATTCCAATGAGTGGATTATTGATAGTGGTTGTTCTCACCATATGACTGGCGATCGAAGCAAGTTTCTATCTTTGGAAGAATATGATGGTGGTGTGGTTCTCTTTGGTAATGATGCACCATGTATGGTCAGAGGAAGAGGGTCCATCTCTCTAAATGGGAAGAGCAGTGCTGACAATGTGTATTGGGTGGAAGGTCTCAGACACAATCTATTGAGTGTTGCCCAGCTGAATGACAGTGGACTCACACTGGAATTCAAAAATGGAGTCTGCAAAATCAAAGGAAAGAATGGTGAATTGATGGCCACCGATATGCAGACCAAAGGTAACTTATTTTAGGTAAATGCAAATGTAAGTACATGTCTTATGGCTAAATTTGATGATAGCTGGATATGGCATAGGAGACTCTGCCATGTAAACTTTGATAACATTGTGAAGGCCAGTAAGACCAAGGCAGTTAGAGGATTGCCGGTGCAGAGCAGACTAGAAAATCCTTTGTGCAGAGAATGTCAACTGGGGAAAATGTCTTCCTCAACTTTCAAAGGTAAATCTTTCACAACAGACAATTTACTTGATCTTGTGCATACTGAGTTGTGTGGTCCTATGAAAACTAGGAGTGTGCAGGGAGGTAGGTATTTCATGATTCTGATGATTGCTCAAGAATGATGTGGGTCACATTCTTGAAAGATAAGTCTAAAGCTTTTGGAAAGTTCAAGGCTTTTAGAGAACTGGTAGAAAAAGAAAGTGGTAGAAGAATCAAATGCCTTAGAACTGATCAAGGAGGGGAATTCACTTCCGGTGAATTCAACAAGTACTATGAAGAGAACGACATCAAGAGGCAACTGTCTGGCCCCCAGATTCCACAGCAAAATGGCCTAGTAGAGAGGAACAACTGGACTATGATTGAAGCTGCTAGAACTATGTTGATCCAAGGAAAGGTTGCTTACACCTTTTGGAGAGAAGCAGTGAGCACTGCAGTCTACACTATGAACCGGGTACTCATCAAGAAAGGAAAGGATAAGACTCCTTATGAGTACCGGACTGGTAAGACACCAGTGGTAAGCTACTTTAGAGTATTTAGTAGCAAATGTTATATCGAGAGGAGTGAACATCAGAGCAAGTTTGATGCTAAATGTGATGAGGGAATATTCCTAGGATATTCCACCAAGAGAAAAGCTCTCAAATGTTTCAACAATAGGACACAGAGAATTGTTGAAAGTATCAATGCTAGAGTTGATGAAACCTCTGAGAAGCCTGAGGAAACTAGCAGCAAGGAAGCAGTAAATGAACCAGTTGTAACCTTCTAGAAACCGGTTGCTAATCAGCCAAGTACCGATAACAATGTTCCTACACCGGTAAATGTTGATGTTGATGAAGATGAGGATGAAGAAGAAAAGCAGGATCATCTGTCAAGAGCATTCCTTGATATGTCAAACTGAATCATGATCCAAAGCAGATCATAGGAGATAAGGATGCAGGAATCCTTACAAGGAGAAAGGTCAGCGAAAGCTCATGTATGATCTCAGAATTTGAGCCTAAATTATTCAAAGAGGCACATAAAGATGAAGACTGGATCAAGGCAATGGAGAAAGAACTTGACTAGATAGAGAAGAATGGCACATAGTCCTTGGTACCCAGACCGGAGCATAAAAATGTCATTGGAACCAAATGGGTCTTCAGAAATAAGTTGAATGAGGATGGCATAGTGGTAAGGAACAAAGTCAGACTAGGCCCAAGAAGAAGGAGAAGACTGTGGAGAAACCTTTGCTCCAGTAGCAATATTGGAAGGAGTTTGTATGCTTCTTGCATATGCAACTTTTGAAGGATTCAAGGTATACCAAATGGATGTAAAATCTGCATTTCTAAATGGAATACTTGAAGAAGAGGTGTATATAGAGCAACCAGATGGGTTTTCCCTATCTGAAGACAGTGACATGGTGTGTAGGCTACATAAAGCCTCATATGGACTGAAGCAAGCACCTAGAGCATGGTAGGAATGCTTGCACTCCCATCTTGTGAAGATTGGATTTGAAAGAACAAGTGAAGATAACAATATCTACTTGAAATCAGAAGGAGATCAGATTCTGATTTGTGAAGTACTTGTTGATGACATCATCTTTGGAGGTGATGAAAAAATGAGTCATGAATTTGTTGATGAGATGAAAAAGGAGTTTGAAATGTCACTCATAGGGGAGATTAAGTTCTTCATTGGACTACAGATTAACCAAATGAAAGATGGAATCTTTATTACTCAGTCCAAGTATGTCAAAGAGGTGTTGAAGACCTTTAGCATGGAAGATAGTAAACCAATTGGTACACTGATGGTGACCGGTTGTAAGCTATCAAAAGAGGATGACTCGACATTGGTAAATGAGAAAGAATATCGATCAATGATTGGTAAGTTGCATTATGTAGTGCATAGCAAACCGAACATTGCACATGCAGTGGGTATTACCGCTCAGTTTTAGCAAAGCCCAAGAGAATCCCACTTGGTAGCAGTCAAGCGGATTCTTAGATATCTAAAGGGAACTATTGACTATGGATTATGGTATCCATACAGTGATGATTTCAATCTGAAAGTGTTCATAGATGCTGATTGGGATAGTAATGTAGATGACCAGAAGAGCACAACCGGTGGTGCATTCTTTCTTGGCAGTAGACTGGTCTCATGGATGAGTCAAAAACGGAGTTGTATCTCTCAGTCTACAGCAGAAGCGGCGTATGTTGCAGCTTTTATGAACTCCACCCAAACTAGTTGGATGAAGCATGTATTGAATGGCTTCAAAGTTCCTGTATCTAAACCGGTAAGCATATTTTGTGACAATACAAGTGCAATTAACATTTCCAAGAATTCGGTTTTGCATGCTAGAACCAAGCACTTTGAACTCAAGTATCATTTCTTGAGGGAAAAGGTTCAGAACAAAGAGGTTATATTGGAACATGTCTCCAGTAAGGAGTAGTTAGTAGACATATTCACCAAGCCTCTACCGAAGGCTACATTTACCTATTTGAGAGGTGAATTAGGGGTGCTACCCCTTCAAGAGGTGAACTGAAATTATGTGCTCCACATCAGTCAGGTATTGCATTATCAAATCTTTTCAGGATTGATGTGTTGAAGGATGCTACTCCTTAGGGGAGAAGCATAGTGGAACGTGGTAAGCTTGTGCCTCCACTTTGGCATTGTTGTCAAAGGGGGAGAAGATGTGAAGCGGAGAAGATATCTGCAAATTTGGGGGAGAAGATGTGAAGCGGAGAGATATCTTTGTATATTGCCATCAATGCCAAAGGGGGAGATTGTTGGAATTTGTGCAGAGTATGATGACATGATGATATTGTATGTTGTCATTGATGTCAATATGCTGAAGAGTGAACCGGTATGTCAATATGTTGAAGAGTAAACCGATATATTGAAGTTTTGCAATAGGCAAGAGAACCGGTATATGTGAGAACTGGTATAACAATGTGAACCGGTATATGTGAAAAGGTGAAGTGGTATGTTTGTTTGAGATAAACCGATATGTTGGTATGAGAACCGGTATATGAAGGTTTTGCATGACTACTGGTTGGTAGTCTCAACTTCAAGGTTTCCGGTTGAAGTGTTCTAAGCTTGTGTGATGAGTTAGCGTTATAATGAAGATCAAATCGTGACACCACGTCAGTGTGAAGGGTCTTACATGAAGGAGATTGATCCTATCCACCTCAGGAATGTGCGAAGTCCCTATAAACGGTGGAGAATGCGTGATGGGTTATCACCTCCATGAAGCGGTGAAGAACGAACGATGGAGAATGTCTTGAGATCTGTTCAAGACCGTTGTAGTCAAATGCAATGTGATTAATAGTCAGGATTGAATGAACTATATTGGTAAACCTAAATGTTTAGGGTTTAGGGTTTATGTTGCCGACCTATCTATTTTCTATAAGGTCAATGTTGTCTTGCATGTTGAGGTTGTTGGCAAATGTTGTGTGTGTATCTAATTGCAAAGATACGTGATTCTTGCCAAACCAGATAAGAGGATTGATGCCTACATAGTGTGTGTGCAGAAGGAAGGAACTAAAGCATATCTGCATTAGCATTGAGTGCTACTACCATATCATTGTATTACCTGTTGATCTTTAACCACTTCAACATTTGGAAAATCCCTTAACCGGGTAGCTTTAACCAGCTTGTTGTAAATACTTTAATAGGGTGACTCAAAGCCATTGAGTTCATGAAATCCTCTAACAAGGTAACCTCTAACAGGGTTTAGCCCTTAACTGAGTATTTAGCCATCCCTTAACCAGGTGATCCCTAGCAGGATCAGTTCCTAACAGAACCTGTTGTAACAGTCTTTAACTGGACTAGGCTCCTAACAGAGCGGACTTCTAAAGAGTTCAAAAATAGCTTATTGGTATTCATCCCCACTGTGGTTTTTCCCAATTGGGTTTCCACATGAAAAATCTATGTGTCATGTGTGGTGTTTTTCATGTGATGGTTTAAGTGATTTGTGTCCAAAGGTAAATCATGTTGATCTAGTTTATATATTTCTGATGATAGATTACCCGTTGAACTAAAGTTATGTGCTCCACATCAGTCAAGTATTGCATTGTCAAATATTTTCAGGATTGATGTGTTGAAGGATGCTACTCCTCAGGGGGAGCAGCATAGTGGAACGTGGTAAGCTTGTGCCTCCACTTTGGCATTTTTGTCAAAGGGGGAGAAGATGTGAAGCGGAGAAGATATCTGCAAATTTCGGGGAGAAGATATGTAGCAGAGAGATATCTTTGTATATTGCCATCAATGCCAAAGGGGGAGATTGTTGGAATTTGTGCAGAGTATGATGACATGATGATATTGTATGTTGTCATTGATGTCAATATGTTGAAGATTAAACTAGTATATTGAAGTTTTGCAACAAGCAAGAGAACCGGTATAGGATTGTGAACCGGTATATGTGAAAAGGTGAAGTGGTATGTTTGTTTGAGGTAAACCAGTATGTTGGTATGAGAACTGGTATATGAAGGTTTTGCATGACTACCGGTTGGTAGTCTCAACTTCAGAGTTTCCAATTGAAGTGTTCTAAGCTTGTGTGATGAGTTATCATTATAATGAAGATCAGATCGTGTTGCCATGTCAGCTCGAGCGCGTGAAGGATCTTGCATGAAGGAGATCGATCCTATCCACCTCGGGAATGTGCGAAGTCCCTGTAAACGGTGGAGAACGCATGATGGTTTATCGCCTCCATGAAGCGATGAAGAACGAACGATGGAGAATGCCTTGAGATCTATTCAAGACCATTGTAGTCAAATGCAATGTGATTAATGGTCAGGATTGAACCAACTGTATTGGTAAACCTAAATGTTTAGGGTTTAGGGTTTATGTTGCCAACCTATCTATTTTCTATAAGGTCGATGTTGTGTTGTATGTTGAGGTTGTTGGCAAATGTTGTGTGTGTATCTAAGTGCAGAGATACGTGATTCTTTCAAGACCAAATAAGAGGATTGATGCCTGCATAGTGTGTGTGCAGAAGGAAGGAACTAAAGCAGATCTATATTGGCATTGAGTGCTACTACTAGATCATTGTACTACCTATTGATCTTTAACCACTTCAACAATTGGAAAATCCCTTAACCAGGTAGCTTTAACCAGCTTGTTGTAAATCCTTTAATAGAGTGACTCAAAGCCATTGAGTTCATGAAATCCTCTAACAAGGTAACCTCTAACAGGGTTTAGCCCTTAACCGGGTATTTAGGCATCCCTTAACCAAGTGATCCCTAGCAAGATCGGTTCCTAACAGAACCTGTTGTAACAGCCTTTAACCGGACTAAGCTCCTAATAGAGCAAACTTCTAAAGAGTTCAAAAACAGCTTGTGGGTATTCATCCCCACCATGGTTTTTCCTAGTTGGGTTTCCACGTGAAAAATTTGTGTGTCATGTGTGGTGTTTTTCATGTGATGGTTTAAGTGATTTGTGTCTGAATGTAAATCATGTTGATCTAGTTGTTTATATATTTCTGATGATAGATTACCTGTTCATGTACTAGGGTGAAATTGAAATGAAGTATTAGATTGTATGAAAAGATAAGTGTCAACTGGTTTATGCTTGTCTCAATTATTCTGGGTTTTGCCGGTTGTACTCTGTTTAAGACCTGTGTTACTGTTTGTTTGCCAAAGTGTAGTGTCTGCAGACAAACCGGTTTGAGGTAAGTGTTTTTTACTGTACTGATTCACCCCCCCCTTCTCAGTACCGGTTTGGTACTCACCGTTCATCATTGAGTTATCAAAGCTTAACCATTCAATAATGAAACCAAAACACATAGTTAGTAATCATAATGAATCCACTAATGTCAAAGAGAATATCAGTATAAAGAATGAAACATGAGACATTAGAACATGAACAAATCTAAAAGTGTTTATCACATCCTCTCATAAAGGACGAGTCAGGGAGGGGCACTACATCCTCCCCCCTAAAACTCAACTTACTCCTGGAAGTCGCAAAGCCTAGGGTGAAGACACACACGCATTAATCTAAAACTTCTTTTAAACATAGCCAGATTATATCTTTCCTTTAGAACTTTAACAAACAATATACCTAATCTACTCACCAAAGGATTCATCAATCATTAAAGCATCTTAGCCCAACATTTTCTTAGCTCAAAGTAAGATAATCATAACTAACGTTTTCCTTTACTTCCTTTAATGATTCAAATTAATGCATTACACGAGGTAGAACAGGACACAAAACTCTTACTAGTTTCAATGAGCATTCTAAATCATTGAATTATTTTCAAGAGAGCATCATCTAGTAACATTTTTTGAGACAAAACTATAAATCTTGTCACTGAGTTAGTATCTGTAAACTAAAATCACAATAACTCACACCATTCAAGCATAACAACACTCCTTTAACATATATTTGTATGCAATTAAGAAGACAAATATATATTTTACACAACTTTTTGCACATAGGCACACCCTTATATTATTGAAGAAGCCATGTCATACACCTATATGAAGGGAAATTCCTTTAAATAAGCTTCCTTCAAGACCAATTAAAATCAAAATGTCCCATAATTGTCAAAAATCTATATCCCATAGACTTGAGAGAAAACAAGTTTTACGATATTCAAACATTCCAATTCCCACATCAAATAACCAACATAAAGCATGACACCATCTTAATTAAGAAGAAGGAATAAATCTCATTTCCCGATACAAACATTCGATGCATCCTTCATCCAATCAAATCATTCCAAGGCATTATCCATTAATTATACATGATATATATATAAGCACTCATTAAAGACAAGAAATCAAAGTTCGTTTTCATTTAACTATTTCATATATTGCAACCTTCTCAAATTCAAATGCACTTCTATCTAACGTTTCATAAAATCTAGAAAGTTACCATTAAATTTCATCCTATAAACATATTTCATTTACTCAACTAATATCAACATTATCTAATTGTTCACTAAGTCTAGTGCACTTCTTTGTGGTGTTCTCCCTTGCACACACTATCATAGGTTCAAAGAGACTACAGTTAACACAAATGAGAGCTCATAATACTCAACATTTAGAATGACCACTATAGACAACAACAACAACAACAAAAAGAGAAGGTCCAAAAAGAAAAAGGATCATCAAATTCAATGGTAAATCATGAGAAAATGACGACGGAATCAACAAGAAATAAAGTGTGAGAAGTGTCACCAAAAAGAACAAAATAGATGAAACAAAAATTTAGAAATCCAAAAATCATATTAACTCCAATGATACTTCATATAGATCACATAATAGCTCAAGGAAATATAACCAACTCATCCAAATCTACATCACGAGGTGACCAATGTTAGTCACACAAGAGGGAGTAATCACTACACAACACCAAGGGTATAATGACCTGAATGTGTTAGAGAGTGTGCGCCAAACATTTAAAACCATAAATTTATTTGCATATCCACATTCCCTTATTATCTTTAATGCAATGCAATCTCTTATAAAAGTCTAAGCAATTATTCTTAATGAAAAAAGACTTATACTAGGAAAAGATAAAGTGTCTCATGCACACACAAGGATTACACTTATATTATGACCAATGTTTCAAGATGCCCTATCTATTGAATGATCACATTTACTAAGTTATAATAAATAAAAATATATCGAAACGTCAATTATTTGCTTGATGCCATATTATAGCATACACCGTTTCTCTCAATGCACAATAAATAGCATACAAATGACTAGTATGCCCTTCATGATGTCATTAAACAATTTAGTCAATCATATATTCACACAAGCAAATTACTTATAAGAAATAAATCTCATTACTTTATTGTGAACAAAATTTGATATTAGATTCCAATCACATCCTCACTTCTTACCTATAGTAATTTCTTAATATATTGTTAACCGTCTATTTTAAGCATGAAAATGGATATCACAGCCCTACTTGTAGCAACTTAATTTCCTTTTTCATCTAATGTCACACAAATTCAAGTACATAAATTATTCTTAACATTATTCTTATTGAAACTCATCTCCTATCAGTGCTTATAATCATTCGTAGACTAGATATTTTAAGCAATCCAAGGAAAAAATTTATTTGGAAACACATAATAACCTCATTCAATTCATTGTCAATCCATCCTACAAGAATTCATTGAGCAAGTACTTACTTAAAATTCAAATAGGGTAAGGAGATAGCCTTTTCCCCTAATCTATCTATTTGATATTTCATCAAAACCACACAACTCCTTCACGAAGCTAAGACTTCCTTCTTACCAAACCAAGTAAAGACATAATTGTATAGTTTCAAATTTTCCTATTCCATAAATGCAATGCATCAATTTTTACCTTTCTCAACACATATACTATAACATGATCTATTAATATATATTAATTCGTAAAACTTTCTACATTATTCATGCAAGAGAACATCCACACACTTTATCCATCTGATGCATAGTATAATATTTTTGACACATACATCTGAAACACCAAAACAGACTAAGAACAAGTCTTGGTGAGGATAAAGTCAATGTTAACTTTCCTTCTTCTTGAACTCCACTCCTGGCATATTAAAGATCTATCCAACAAAGCTTGACACTATTAATCTAGATTGCAAATTCTTTGACATTACATGAACATGTTTAGCATTATTATATCTTCCAAACACTTGAAATTGAGGGGAATAAAATAATAATTCATTTACATCCATGATTGACTCCTTTAGAAGTTATGCATGACATGTTAGAAGTAATTAAACTTCCAACAACCTTCTAGACACCTTGAGAACAATAACACCATTGATTGCACCTTTGACATCAATGACAACATAATGTTCAACAATATACACATACACATACATGCACGTGTGCATGTATACATACATATCATGTCTCTTAGATGGAGGAGATGAGATAAGATATGTTCAAGCGGGCATGATTTATCTTGAATCAAGTGATAAGTTAACTTAGTCAAGTGAGACAATTTAGTAATTGTTTTCACGAAGGATTGCGCCTGAAAACACTAAGTGTAAAACCTAGCAATCCTATGAAACATGGGAATACTTTCAGGCTTGTGGGTTGCCTATCTTGAAAGTAGACCTTTGGAGATCAGGTCGGCTTCATGTCTTTATGAATCTCCTACAACTTGTTTTTTGTGAGAAAAGGGTTAAAAGGCTTGCTTGCGAAATAAAACTTATCATAATGGAGGTGATACACAGAAATGATGGAGTTTTTACCTACTGTACTAAAACTATGACAGTTGCAGTAAATAATGAAATACGCTTCACAAATAAATAGATCACCAAATTCATAAATATTTCATGAAAAGGTTCGAAGTTATCCAACTTCTACATGTAGGAAAAGTGATTTTTCACAACATGCAAAGAATTGGAAACCAGATGAACACAACCCACAACCTGAATCTGCAATGAAATTATCCTACTTTTGCAAAACAAAAAATGAGATGGAGTAAAGGATTACAAGAATCATAATAACTCTATCAAATCGTTCACCTGACAATGAAAAAAGCAAAAAATACTGATAAGGAATCTAACTCTGTATTGCAAACTAAAAAGAAATAACTCTATTACAATAACTAAAAAACTGATAAGTGTTGAGATACAATTCTTTTTGTTTTATGTGTAAGAAAAAAGAAAGAACCAGAGGGAAAAATGGAGGAGAAAAGAATAGATAGAAAACTCTCCTTCAATAAACCCTAATATGAAAAACTGCATGAGAAAAAGCCTTGGGCAGATTTGCCCAAAATGACATAAAAAACTCATGTGAAACACTGCCAAAAATAGCTCTTGATGCTGAAAATAGGCCCTCAATTGAAACTGCATGAAAAAGATACCCTCTGCTAAAATTAGCCCTGAGAAAAACACTCTTCCTCTAAAAATATTTGCATGATGCACACAGCCAAATATGGCATTGAAAAAGCAAACACCTCTTCACTGAAAATCTGCATGCCAAGATGGTGCTAAATATAGCTGAAAAAGAAACCCTCTCTTTGTGAAAACTGCATGCATAATATGCTCTTATCTCTAAATAATTTTGGATTTATTTTGCTTAAATTATAAGAAGAAAAATTATATTTATTACTTAATATAATTTTATTAAGATTTATCTTATTAAAAAATTCTTTAAAAAATTATATTAAGTTAATAAAAAAAAGAGAGAAATTGAAAAAAAAGATATTATAATTTTACTTTAGCACTCAAAATAAAACAATTTTATAATATCCTTTTTTTAAATTTCTCTCTTTTTTTTATTAACTTAATATAATTTTTTAAAGAATTTTTTAATAAGATAAATCTTAATAAAATTATATTAAGTAATAAATATAATTTTTCTTCTTATAATTTAAGCAAAATAAATCCCCTTTATTTTAGGGGTGTTTACAAAAATTAGGTTTCATGACTTAAAAAGTCATAGACCCTCTTTTAAGTGCATCAATTGTTTCTTTAAAACAATTAAAAAGAAATCCCTAAAAATTAGGGCATGCGAAGTAAAGGAAACTTTGGACACCTAAATATCATTTCATTTTGCGTTCTCTAAGTCTTCTTGAAGGAGACTCTTTTGTGGCCAACACCATGCTACTAGGTTTTGATGTGGAAGGTGACTTGCATGATTTGTATTGGGTTTCTTCTGTCAGCCTGTGGTATGTAACTAGTTTCATTGTTATCTGTTGTTGTTTATGCTTTTGATAAATGAAGAACTTTGTGAAAACCTCTAATATTGGGATGCACCATGCTTTGTTTTACTATATTCAGATTTTTGTTCTAATACAGTTACCCTCACTTCATATCCATAAGCTAAGTTTTATGAAGGATTGTGGTTGCATTTCCATATTTTTGCGTGAATGTTGCTCTACATTTATATGTTTTTACAATATGGGTCCTTTTTAAACTGAACATCTAGCTTTTACATACATACATACGGCTAGGGTATATGGATAATCATGACTGCTGCCATTGCTCTCTCTTATCATTATCTAACATTATAAAAACTCTGATTTTTGTTCTATTTATGATTGCATGAGGTGATTGAACATAATGGTTGTTGTTTCTATCTTTTTATCTTTGAACTGCTACACTCATATCGTTTTGTCACTCCTTATGCTTTCAATGGGCTATTATAGATTCATTGTTTTGGTTCCATAAGAAGGGTTTGTTAGGCTCTCTTTAATAACATAAAAAAATTGTTCTTTGTTTTCTTTAATAGATGTAATGTATATGCTTTCATGTAGTTGTCTCTGTCAAGCAAATTTTGAGATTGACTACATAGACTGCTCATAGTCATTGATGTTTCTTTGGTGATTGAATACAATTGATCTGTTTATATGATAGATTATCAAGGGCCACTATGATTTTTCAAGTTTGCCTTATACCCTGCATCTTGATGACTAAAACAAAATTTTGCACGATAATCAAAAGCATTGTTCACCGGTTTCTTGAGATTGAGATTCTTGTGTTAACATGAATTTCCTTTAAAACCTTTAATGTGGCTGGATTAAGCTTGAACATTGTTGTAATAAGTACTCTAGAATCTGACAGTGATCTATTTTGGGTCTTCCAGATGTCTATTGTCTCAGTCCCTTCCACTATCATAAGGTTGTGATCAAATGGTATAGTCTTCTCTTGAAGTTCATTATGTGCTCTTAACAGCTCATTAAAACTCCAAGGGTTTGGCAAGGGTTTCTAGTGCAATAAATCCTCTTTTAACTATGGATCTATTATTGATTTGTAGAAGCTTGGGCACTGATTTATTATCAGGTTTGATCAAATGACTGTATTTAATTGCTCAGAATCTGAACTGCACTTTTGGTGCTTACTTTTAAAGCATTGTATCCATGTTTTGATCTATATGAGACTATATTTTCTTGAGTGCATTGTATATTAGCAATATTATGCTCTGTCACTATCCATTTGCTGCTACAAGTTGTTATCCGGACTATACACTTTGTTTTGACTGGTTTCGTATCTCTGCGATCTCCTAAGAGAAAAACTATCTCAAGTATATATCTGCATATATGGCTGCCCAAGGATTGCTAATTGTCCTTTGAAAATACCCCTGCATATTAGATCTTTGTTGCAAACCTGATCTTCTATAGCCTTTAACCTCATCGTGATCTGCAAAATACCTCTAGTCTATATGCAATAATTCATTTGACAAGTTTCTTTGCCTATGACTATGGCTTGTAATCTTTAAACTGTAACCAGAGATTGAATGGTAAATGGTCTTATGGTTGCCATGTGATTGATCTTTTCACTGTTATATTGATAGTTTACTTGTAGATCTTTGGTGTAGCATCTTCATACACTTCTAACCTCCTTGACTTCTAGAGATTTCTTTCTCAATATATGTAATCAGTTGTCACAGATTACCAAAACCATTAGCAATTTAAACTTTAATACCGGAACCAAAAACATTAATACCAGAATAGAAGATAAACCAATTAAGCATAAACAATAATCACAGAATAAATACCATCCATATGACACCAAGATTTGTACATGGAAAACCCGGTAAAGGGAAAAACCATGGTGGGAAGTCTACCCATAGTCAAATAATACTTCTGCAGTAAGTATGTGAATTACAATAAAGGGGCCTACACTTGTAGGAAGGCCAACAGCCTAGAGCGCACTTCTCGTCACATAAGGAGCCTCACTGTCTACATATAAATCTAGACTACAATCGAGAGAAGTGTTGAACTGCAAAAGATAGCATCTCCTATGCCTGAGTACAATTTCGGTTAAGCTCAATACCAAAGGACTAAATCCTACTCCTCTACTTGAATGATATTACATTATTCGCACATTACATTCCTTAACCATGACCTCTCACAATAACCATGATGACCTACAATGAGATCTTACATCTATATATACAAACCCTTGACCATAAACAATTAGGTCGGCCACCAGACAATAACCTAATTACATAATTACAAACCATGTCGGCCTTGGACCAAACAAATAATATCAACACATAAGACATCACGTAAATACATTAATAGATCCTATCCATACATTACATCAAAGCTAGTATTTAACCTAGATCAACTAGGACCAAGTATAGGTCCATAGAATACAACAATAATCTCCAACCGCCAAGTTGAACATGATCACCAACAACATCCTGAAATTCCACCAGAAGTTGCACCAACACCAATTCATGCAATTCATCAAAGATCTCCACCAAAAGCTCTGCCGGTGAAACCCTCGCTGGAGCCAAAAACCAATCTTCTAAGTAGGCTATCAACTGATTACCAAACCAAAACCAACTAACCAAATATGAGCATAAGTATCATGAACAAGCTAATTCCATCACCAGATTATACCAGAGCCTACCAGACCATGTCGGATCCAAGTTAACTAGAAACCACTCAATGTACCGGGGCCAGAAAAGTATTGGTAAAGCATTCAAACAACTAGTGTTGGCATCAATGACAAAACACTAATGCAACACATAATCAATTCCACCATATGGCCAACAATCTCCCCCTTTGGCATTGATAGCAACACTAGATGTGAAAAACATTTAAGTACCAAGAAATGTCAAACAAGTCTCCCCCAATGGAAGACAACCAACAATCTCCCACAGATAGATCTGAAATAAAGATCAAAGTCCCCCTGTGAATAATATCTCTGTAAAGTTATGAATTTCTCTTCCTTTTCAATATCTCTCCCCTTTTTACTTTTTGTTTTTCACATCAATATCTCTCCCCCTTTGACATCAATGCCAAAAATATGACAAAAATATCAAAGCAAAAATATAAGCCTCTGAATCACACAGTTGACTACTCCCCTTGAGTAGTACCATCCCACATGAGTGTCAAAATGAATAGTATCTATGATAATGCATGTCAGACTGATGTCAAACCGCATCAATCAAGTCTCTACCAAAGGGGTAGAAACTCCCAATCTATCTCTCAAGTAGTCAAATGATTCTTTGGACAAAGGTTTAGTGAAAATATCTACAATCTACTCTTTAGTGTTCACATAAACCAGTCTAACTTCATTTTCTTCCACCTTCTCCTTCAAAAAGTTATTCTTGATAGATATATGCTTTGTTTTAGAATGAAATATCGGATTCTTTGATATATCAATAGCAGCAGAGTTATCACAGTTAATAACTACCGATGCATCACAATCCACCTTTATATCCTTCAACATTTGCTTCATCCATAAAACTTGTGTACATTTAGTAGTAGCAGCAACATACTCAACTTCAGCACTAGATAAAAAAGTACATGACTGTTTCTTGTTGATCCATGAAACCAACTTCTTTCCAAGAAATAAAGCTCCACCAAAAGTAATTTTCCAGTCATCAACATCTCCAGCCCAATCAGCATCTATAAATGCACATAAAGTAAAGTTATCATCCTTAGGGTACCACAAGCCATATTCTGATGTACCTTGTAAGTATCTAAAAATCCTTTTCACCGCCATCTCATGATTTTGTCTAGGATCAATTTGAAATCTTGAAAAATACAAACAACATTCATGATATCAGGCCTAGTCTGAGTCAAATAAAGAAGACCTCCAATCATAGATTTGCATCTTGTAGGATTTACCAGTGCAGAAACATCTTTTCTTGTCAATTTATCACTTGTAACCATAGGAGTACTTACCGGTTTATAATCTTTCATACCAAATTTCTTCAACAATTCCTCAGCATATTAGTTTGATAGATGAAAATACTTTTGTCAGTCTAAGTAATCTGCAAACTTAAGAAAAATTTCATCTCAGCAATCATAGACATCTCAAATTCTTTTTCCATATTCTTAAAAAATTCTATGCATAACTTATCTTCACCTCCAAAAATAATATCATCAATAAATACTTCAATAATCAATATATCATCATCAATGATCTTATAATATAAATTACTGTTAACACTGTCTTTAGTAAAACTAAGCTTCAAAATATATTTATCCAACCTTGCATACCAAGCTCTAGGTGCTTGTTTCAATCCATATAAAGTTTTCCTTAATCTGCAAACCATATCTGTATCATCTAATAGTAAAAAACCATCAGGTTGCTCAATATAAACTTCCTCATCAAGATCCCCATTCAAAAATGCACATTTAACATCCATCTGATAAACCTTGTAGTTTTTATAAGCAGCATAGGAAAGAAATAATTTTACAACTTCAATCCTAGCTACAGGTGCAAAAGTCTCTTCATAATCAATTCCTTCCTTCTGATAATATCCTTTACAAACCAATCTAGCCTTATTCCTTATAACTTGACCATCCTCATTTAGTTTATTTCTAAAAAACTCATTTAGTTCCAATAACATTTTTATTTTTAGGCCGGGGAACCAAGGTCCATGTGTTATTTTTCTCAATTTGATCTAATTCTTCTCCCATAGCTTTCAACCAATGTTCATCTTTACATGCCTCAATTACTAATACCAGTTCAACTTGTGAAATTAAACATACCTCATTAGTTTCCAGTCTTCTTCTTGTCATCACTCCATTGCTCTTATCCCCAATGATTTGATCTTCTGAATGATTCAATCTC
The DNA here is from genome assembly GCF_030272615.1 of Cryptomeria japonica. Classification (NCBI taxonomy): domain Eukaryota; kingdom Viridiplantae; phylum Streptophyta; class Pinopsida; order Cupressales; family Cupressaceae; genus Cryptomeria; species Cryptomeria japonica. The sequence goes on from NC_081405.1 coordinate 523,676,727, forward strand.
ACATACTTAGGGGTCTTCTAACTTTCTGTTTCCCTTCCCTATTCTTTACTTATTGTAGAATTCTTTGATACTGCCGAAGTAACTGGTTCAACTCTCTATTCTAGTAAAGGTGCTACTGGTTCAGATATAATCAATTCCATTGTTGGTTCCTTCTCATAAACTCTGATTTGACTTTCGTTTATCTCATCTACTTTAACATTAGCACTCTCCACAATTCTCCGCAATCTCTTGTTATAACATATATATGCTTTGCTTTCATTAGAATAACCAAGAAATATGCCTTCATCACATCTAGGATCAAATTTCCCAATAATATCATCTTTTCTGATATAACATTTACTACCAAAAACTTTGATTTACTTAACTGTAGATGTATTGCCAAACCATAATTTATAAGGTGTCTTTCCGGTTTCTCCTTTGATATGTACTCGGATGAATGTATAGATCGTTGTGCTCACTGCTTCTCTCCAGTAGATATGAGGTAGACTAGCTTCCATCATTATTGTTCTAGAAACATCCAAGATAGTTATGTTCTTCCTTTCCACAACTCCATTCTGCTGAGGTGTTTGGGGAGCAGAAAATTGTCTTCTTATACCATGCTTGTCACAAAAATTATTAAACTCACTGGATGTGAATTTCACCACCATGATCTGATCTCAAACATTTAATCTTCAATCATGTCTTAGTTTCCACTTTAGCCTTAAAGATTTTAAACTTTTCAAATGCTTCATATTTTTCTCTTAGAAAAGTAACCCACATCACTCTAGAATAATCATCAATGATTAGCATGAAATATCTATCACCTTGAAAACTTTTAACTCTAGTAGGGCCACACAAATCAGTATGAATAAGATCAAGAACATCATTTAATTTATCTTGTATACTTCTAAAAGAGGTTTTGACCTATTTACCCATTTGACATTCTTTACATACCGGATTATAGGGCTTCATAATCTTAGGTTTATCCTTAACTACCTTAGTTGAACTAATCTTCACAATGCAATCAAAATTCACATGACACGGCCTTTTATGCCATAGCCAACTCTCATCAATCTGTGTAATCAAACATATCTTCTCATTGGAGTTCAAATGAAATATATTACCTTTTGTATGAGTACCGATTGCAATCTCCAAGCCAGATCTGTTAATGATTTTGTATTTCCCATCCTTGAACTGTAATTGAAATCTCTTATCTACCAATTGACCTACACTCAAGATTATGCCTCAAACCTTCAACATAATAAACATTGCCAGTATTGTTCTTACCATCTAATGATATAGTTCCTTTTTCTTTGATCATATATGCCTTCTCATCTCCAAATCTAACTAGACCACCATCAAATTCTTGCAAAAATAGAAACTTCCCTTTATCTCCAGTCATATGATGTGAACAACCGTTGTTAATTACCCATTCATCTTTGTCTTCAATTTTAGCAACAATTGCCTTCTCTTTGGGTACATTCTCTTCCAGTGTCGGATCATCTTCCTTGATAGCCAAAAATACCCATTCCTTCCCATTGTCGGATCCACTAGCATAGTCTTCTATCGGTTCCTCATCTGAATCAGTAATGCCTTCATCATCCACTATGTAGCATGATTTGTCTTTGTTTTTCTTGTATTTATACTTGTTCTGATATCTAGGGTTAGGCTTAAGTGATCTTCTAACTCTTTCTTTAAATCTTGAATTTCTTTTAGGACATCTAGATGCAAATGACCAATCTTATTGCATGCAAAACATTTAAAAGGTGTTTTTTCTTCATACTTACTTCCTACCAGTCTTTTAGTTACTCTTCTAGCAAATAGTGCTTCAAGTTGCTCAAACTTGTCATCTTCTCTCTTCATATCTTCCAATTCCTTTGCATACAAAGCTTTCTAGTATTGCTTACCGGTTGTAGATGTAGATGCATGAAAAGCAGGTTCAGACTTCACAGCTCCAGAAGGTCCAAAATCTTCAAGCTCAAAAGAAGATAGTTTCCCAACCAAAGTATCTTTGTTGACATATGTATTAGCCATTGTTCTCAAATCATTAATAGCAGTAGCCTTCATTTTGTAAGCCGATGGTCGGGTTCTCAGAACTTTAGAAATAATTTCATCTTCGCTTAGAGTTCCACCACAACATTGAATTCTCATAACAATCTCATTTACCCTTTCCATGAATGCAGTAATCATTTCATCTTCTTCCATCATCAGGTTTTCATATCTCACCTGGTAACCATCAAGTTTGGCAATTTTCACTATAGGGTCACCTTCATTAAGAGTCTCCAACTTATCCCATATAGCCTTTTAGATTATTTGTTGGTTAATCCCATTATTTGATGATCAGAAAGTGGGCACAAGAGGGCTTCTCTTGCTCTACAATCATTCTCAAGCTCCTTGTTCAGGTTTGCCGAAGGAGGATTTCTAGATCTTGGATTATAGGATGTGACACCATTCTGTGTGAACTTCCAAATGTCCTTGCCAAGACATCTCACATGAGTCTCCACCTGAATCTTCCATACTGTGTAATTAGTTCCATCAAGCCTCGAAATATCCCTTCAAAGATAGCTCTAGAAGAACTGGATGAACTTGAACTATTAGTTGCCATAAGATCTTCCTCAAGCGGTTAATCTTTCTGCAAAGAGGACCAAAGCTCTGATACCAATTGTTAGACAATTAAATAACCAGAAGACAACTGAGAGGGGGGGGTGGGGTGAATCAGTTGTCACAGATTACCAGAACCATTAGCAATTTAAACTTTAATACTAGAACCCAAAACATTACTACCGGAATAACATATAAACCAATTAAGCATAAACAATAATAACAGAATAAATTCCATCCATATGACACCAAGATTTGTACGTGGAAAACCTGGTAAAGGAAAAAACCACGGTGGGAAGCCTACCCACAGTCAGATAATACTTTTACAGTAAGTAAGTGAATTGCAATGAAGGGGCATGTACTTGTAGGAAGGCCAACAACCTAGAACACATTGCTCATCACAAAGGAGCCTTACTGACTACATATAAATCCAGACTACAATCCAGAGAAGTATTGAACTGCAAAAGATAGCATCTCCTATGTTTGAGTATAGTTCCAGTTAAGCTCAATACCGGAGGACTAAATCCTCTTACATAAACCCAATTCGATCTCCAATGATCGACCAACTCCTCTGCTTGAATGATATTACATTATTCATACATTACATTCCTTGACCATGACCTCTCACAATAACCATGATGATCTACAATGAGATCTTACATCTATATATACAAGCCCCTGACCATAAACAATCAGGTCGGCCACCAGACAATAACCTAATTACATAATTACAAACCATGTCGGCCTTAGACCAAACAAATAATATCAACACATAAGACATCCCGGAAATACATTAATAAATCCTATCCACATATTACATCAAAGTTGGTCCATAACCTAGATCAATCAGGACCAATTATAGGTGCTACAACAATAATCTCCAACTGCCAAGTCGAACATGATCACCAACAACATCCTAAAACTCCACCAGAAGCTGCACCAACACCAATTTATGCAATTCATCAAAGATCACCAAAATCTTTGTCGGTGAAACCCTCGTTGGAGCCAGAAACCAATCTTCTAAGCAGGAAGGATATCAACTGATTACCAGACCAAAACCAACTGACCAAATATGAGCATGAGTATCATGAACAAGCTTATCTCATCACTAGATTATACTGGAGCCTACCGGATCATGTTGGATCCAAGTTAACCAGAAACCACTCAACCTACCGGGACCAAAAGGAAGATGGTAAAACATCCAAACAGCTAGTGTTGGCATCAATGATAAAACACCAATGCAACACATAATCAATTCCACCAGACGGCCAACACACATTAGGCCACCAAATTTAATTGTAGGAAAATTTGGTAACTGTATCCCAAGTGATTAGAAAAAGTGACATTTAATTGACACCAACCATGAATTGATGAGGTATTGGTGAGTATTGGTGACACTTGATGGCCTCCAATCAAGGGTGGCATGTGTTACTATTAGCTACCTATATGAGAAATGATGGATATGCAACACATGCACACACACACACACACACACACACATGCCTCTTAGATGGACAGGATGGTATAAAATAAATTCAAGAGGTCATAATTTAACTTGAATCAAGAGATAAGTTAACTCAATCAAGACAGACAAAAGTAGTCCTTAATTAGATAAAAGTGACATCTAAGTGACATCAACCATGAATTTATGAGGTATTAGTGACACTTGTTGATATCTGATAAAAAATGACATGTGTTATTATTTTCTACCTATATGCAAAAAAATGGATTATCCTAAAATAAGAGCAATATTATGTCAAGACATAGACTATATTAAGTGCAATATAATATTAGACCATGTTCTACTTCGTGCATATATCTAAAGTCTTGGACCATTATCTTTATGAATTTGTTTAATCCAAACCTCATGCAAGTTACTTGTAAAATTGAGAATATGATGTGAATATCTTGTTTTTAAAGATATTAATTGTAAAAGGGTTTAACTATGTGGTGTTCCCTTGGGATATTAAAAAGACATGCATTACAACAAATACCTTAATTTGAGAAGTTATTGTGGACTTTATTCATATATACATCTTTGATTATTTTAATTTTTTAATTATTGTGTCAATTTCTTGAGTTCTTAAGAGACAAAATCTTCAGTCAATAATAATTATTCTAAGCATAATTTTTTTTAGGAAACCACAAATAATGAAGATAAACAAATACCAAGATTTGAGCATCTAGGATAGAACATTTATAAAACAAAATCTATGTACTTTTCATATTTATAATGGTTGTAATTGAAATTTTGGATTATTAGAGATAAATTTCATTAAGTTGATAGTAAATGTATTTATTTCATTTCAAATAGATGATTCCAACGCATTGTATAGTATTCATGTATTCTTACAACATATTTAAATTTATATACAAAAATCTTTAATAATACACTTAGATTTACATATTTTTATTTATGGATCTCTTATTTTTATAGAAACATTAAATTGTATTTTTTATTTTTTTTAATCGTTTTCTTAATTTATAATAAATTTAGTTGAATTTTAATTTTTTAATATTTTTAACTTTTCAAAACATAAAAAATTTAACGTATAAACCTAAAATAATCATGTTAGCATTAAATCTTGGCTTGAGTATCAATACTATATATGAAAAGTAAATTATAATTTTATACATAATATTATTTATTTATTTTATGCTATGACAATTAAAGATGGATCATATTTAGAAAAATTAACAAGCATACACAATATTACATATTTCTTTACAAAGATTAACAAACTATAATTTTATTATATATATATATATATATATATATATATATATATATATATATATATATATATATATATATATATATATATATATATATATATATATATATATATATCGATTCATCTTTCTTAAAAACATATAACATTTATCAAGATCGTTATAAAATTTAAATTTATAAACATTAGATAACATAAAATACTTCTAGTAATATCACATATATAATTATTATTCATAACTAAAATATTTTTTTCTCAGATTTGTAGGGATTATATATCTATCATTATGTGATTAAATAAAAATATTTCAAATATACAAGATAAGTTAAAACATGTAAATAAAACTATTAATACAATTATAAATAAAAAATTTAGATGGGGATTTAAGACAATATTTATGTTATTTTTTATAAATATTAACAAACTATAATAATATAAAAAATAAATTAATGTATTAAAAAATTAAATATATATTTAATATTTATCTATTATTTATGTTAACATCTTAACTAATGTATAGAAATTTTATTATAGAATTTATAAAAAATGATGTATTAAAAGTGAAAGTAAAATATTATAATCAATATATTATGTTTAGATTTTATAGTATATTATTAAAACATTTATGTAGTTGTTTTATTTGATTTATATCAAATTATCAATCAATTTTTTTATTTTTTTAATATAAAACATATTATACATTTATAACATATTAAAATAGCTTATATTTATATGTATACTTATAAAATTACTTGAAGTCTATAATATTTTATAATGTACATAAACACAAGATTGAATTCAAATTCCTTTGTAGACAAGGATGACATAATCCAATTGTAACCTTGTTAAAGTTTATCAATACTATTTTAATAATAATATTCTTATCTGATATAGAATCACCTTTTTCCACAACCAAATCCATTAGGAGTCTATAATATTACCAATAATTTCTAATGTTGCTCCTATTAGGCCAAATGTTGCCTCTATTTGGTCGGATGAATTCCCTTCTAGTGAGTTTGTATCATTTGGGCCATTTTTTTGTTTCATGGTCCTTTGATCCTCTCGAATCATACCTCCAAGTATCATATCATGATTTTCTTCAATATTTTTAGTATACCAATATCTTTTATTCACAACCAAGCACCCTGAAAAAATACATTAAATACATTTTTAAATGATAAATAACTAATTATTTTAATATAATTATATCAATATTTTTTCATACTTACCCAGCTCATTACTGTCTAAGGTAATACTCTTCTGATGTTTGGTTTGCTCTCCAATCACATCACCCATCATATCATATATAGAAACACCAATTGTAGCCATCAATAAAATTACTAATACGACATTTTCCTCCTCGGAGACCTAAAATTTATTAACAAAAAAATATGATTAAATATCATACAATACGTTATAATTAAGATATTTAATACAATTTCTTAAAGATAAATGTATATTTTACAATGTTCATAAAAGTCAACTACAAGAACAACTTACAAAAAATACTTACTAACAGATTAAAAAAATCATATTTATATCATTAAAAAAATCACATGATATAACCAAAGTAAATTATATTAATGGATGGAGATTTGATTTAGATTAAGATAAATAAAATGACAACTAAGAACATGAAAGCAAAAGTGTATCTTCATTAATGAGGACTTGTTATGGAATTGCATAATCAATTAATATATAAATACAAGTATAAATATGCTAAATATATATAATTGTGCAATGTGGCGGTGAGCAACATAAATATCCACAAAATCTCTTTCACAAATTGGGATGATGAACTCCTGAAGATCTTCAAAGGCTTCAGAGTTACCCCCGTTAATGGGGCTAGGAAGATCGAACTTCCTTTTAACCCCTATGTCAAATTGTTTGTTCCCAGCCAAATTGGATGAAAATAAATTTTGATGGTGTCTCAAAAGACAAACCTAGTATGAGTGGCGTTGATTGCATTATCAAAGACCAGTGAGGAAGGATCTTGGCTAAAAGGTCAGTTTGTTTGGGAGTTGCTATGAGGTGAGCATAGTTCAGGACTGCCTTGTTTGGGTTGAAGTGTGGATATGACTCAGACATTCCCAATCTGCAATTAGAGGGTGATTCGTCAATTGCAATCAATGCAATTAGGCAAAAGTATACCCCAAATTGGAATCGCAGATATGAGATGTGGTGGGGCAATTTAAAAACTTTAAAATTCCACATGTATATAGGGAGGGCAATATAAAAGCAGACACACTAGCCAACCTGGCCATGGTCACCCCCTAATCTGGTGTAGGTGTGGTGATGTGTGTCAGGGTTTGATGATGTGAGAGTATGATAACAATCTCATGAGGACATGGTGCCTATATCTGTCATTTTTTAGGTGGGATGATACATCGTTGGATTTGCTATCTCCACCCTTGGTAACTATGGAGGACATATGGTAGCTTCATGAGAAGTGTGATGTATTTTAGGCACATTGGAAAGATGTATGTTCATGTTTGGCTTGGATGATGATAGTGTGACTTGAAAAGGAGAGCTAAAAGGATAACAATATTTATGTTTTGGGAGTTTGGGGTATGATTTATTTGCATGGTAGTCATCTAGGATTAATTTTCCATCATTTCCAAGGACTACAGATAATCAATCTAATTTGTGTCTCGGTCTTTAAATGGGTTTATGACTTGTTATCCTCAACATTTTGAAATTTGTTCTACTCGACAGTTGTGGTGCTAGGTGTGTATTTGTGATTGATACCCATGTTCAGTTGGTCTTAAAAAAGTGACAGATGACTTTTCTTAGGGAGATGTCAAAGAAGAAGATTTAAGTTGTGATTAGGTTGAACCATGATCACACCTTCATGCAATTAAAATGGTGTTGGGAGATGAATTTATCATGACCAACCATTGCTATTAAATTGTACCTGACATATATTTCATGTGGTTTGCCTCCTTTCTCAATGTGAGTGAATTTAAGGAGATGACAAACTCGATTTGACAAGAGGTGATAAAGAAGCAATTTTTGGGTGGAATTGGACATGCTTTGGAGAATGTGTTGATGGGGATAGGAATCCATCTCATGTGAGATTTCTATGAGGTGCAGTGACAGAGTTGGGAGGTTGAAAAACACCCTCTAATTTCTCTAGTGAATCCTTCCTCACTCTCTTACATGAGGCTTGTCATAGAGAAGCGCATTTGGTTCTTGAAGCAATTACTAGATCTAGTTCCAAAATAGGGTGATGGATGGTTTCACAAGTATTTATTGGATGAGGGGTTGATTGAGCGTAGCAAGGACAATGGTGGTGGAGAGAAGGTATCTATTGAGCTTGAGAATGTGGTCACCCCCAAATATTTGGAGATGTTGGAGATGCATGCAAAATGTGGCCCCTCTTTCCTAGTGAGAGAAAAGTTTGTAATTAAGTTTGGCCGATGCATTTGGGGCAACCTGCTTATTGCATAATTGTATCCTTTTGTTAAATAAAATTGTGATATTAGGTTGGATTAATAGTATGGGGATTAATTGGCACTTGGATGGTGGTATATGTATGATTGTAGATATTAGCATAAGTGAAGTTTGAGACATTTTAGTAGGAAGTCTAGAATGGTTATTGGGGCAACCTGCTTATTGCATAATTGAATCCTTTTGTTAAATAAAATTGTGATATTAGGTTGGATTAATAGTATGGGGATTATTTGGCACTTGGATGGTGGTATATGTATGATTGTAGATATTAGCATGTCTCTAAGTGAAGTTTGAGACATTTTAGTAGGAAGTCTATAATGGCTATGACAGAAGGATGAAAATTATATTTGTAAAAAAAAAATTATAATATAAATGGGTGCAACCCCTTACCTATTTTTCAATGATAAAAAAAATGTTAAATATATCTATTTAAAAATGTTGAGAGATATCAACTTGGAGTTATTTTATTTTAGACATATTATGTTTATTATTAACTATTAATATGTTGACATGTAAATGACTATCAAATCTAAGATAAATGATAAGAATTTTTGTTAACGTGCACTTATGTCATTATACTCCACCTTTTACTATAATTATAAAATATCTCTTAAAATCATTAAATATATTAAAAAAATTCTTAACTTATAAAATATGTGTACATTAAATTAAAAAATATATAAAAACCTTTTGTATATATTCCATGGATATGAAAAAGGGTGCTAAAGATATTAGTATGGAAGACCATTAATTTTAAAGATTCTTTAGGGAAATATTGAAGATTGGTTAACCTTTTGTTAAATTGAATGGGGAAGGAAAAATGAATTTGAGAAAATCAAGAAACTTATTATTATAATATTTTGTAAGTATATTAAATTTCAATCAATGGGGAATACACATTAATCAATATGGAAAATTTTAACATATAATTTTTTTTAATAAATCATAGAATTTCGTATTTAATTCATCCACATCGACATTTTATTATTTTTTAAATATATTTTAATATTAAATATAAATAGAAAGAAAAAGCATACATATGTTCATTTAATTTGTTAGTTTTATATTTTATCATATACATGTACAAATTACATTTTATTTTATTGGTTCTTATAAGAGTTTAGTCAATAGGATATAACGAATTATCCCTTTATATGTCATTGTACATACATGAAATTGGATTTTTGATGCAGGCAAGATTGGGGAGTCTTATCAAACTACCTAATCTTGCAACAACCTTAAAATGACAACCAATCCACTATGCAAGAACAAAATTTGATAAATATACTTATTTCAACCTTCATATATACATTCATACAATAAAATTCCTCAAGAAGAATAACATCTATTAAGGATTTCAACAATAAACATGATTCAAAATGTTTACAAGGCTTTCTTAAAACATCCTACATACAAGTCTTCAAAACCTTATGTCTTCAAACCTTCTTGGCTTCACTCATCTTTTGAAATCTATTTTTTCCCTTCGTCGTACAACTCTCATGGCTACCTTGAACACCTGCAAAATTATTTATCTTCTTCTATTCATCTCCTCTTCACAATCTAATTTCTTGCACTCTTATGCAATTCTTTGGAGAAACCTACAAGTTGTTTCCCCAACCTTGCTAATGTTGATTTCTACTTCTGAACACCATTGAATGATGCATTTTATAGAGGTTAAAACTTTTTTGAAACACCAAAAAGAGGTACCCCAATCTGACTCACTAACTAAGAAGTTTGTGAGCATAACTCACAATGGATTTGAATGGTTGAACCATCCTTTCATATTGCAAACACTTTGCAACATACCCCGTCACTATAATAGGCACCTCTTTTTTTTTCTTTTTGCTCTTCTAGCACCTAACCAAAACAAGATTTTCCTTTAATAACTCTACTCTTTACTCTTTTCTCCTCTCATGGAAATTGCTCCACCATGAACCAACTCCTCCAAACACATTCTTTTCACTTCTCTTCTCTCATGGAATTCATCCAACCATATGTTGATCTCCTCCACCAAAGTTCCTCCATACTACCTTTTATAACATTTGCATATAAATTTGCATCATCTACATACCAATATGTAACTACTACTTCTTTCTCCATATTTGTTTTGTAATGCCTCTTGCATTTGCATTCTATCATTTGATTATTTTGTTCTGAGCTAGACTCTGTATATGATTTATTCCATGACTGTGTGTATATTATTATTTTGTATTGGCATCCACATGGTGCATCTTATTTACAATTATATTTTTTTGTTCATATGATGATATCATTGCTTATGTGGATAGAAGGTTATACTAGTATCTTGAGTGATGATCATATATGCACGATAACTCTACAATGATGTGACATGATGTTGTCTAGATTATAATATGAGAATTTTTTGATTATACTAATTATGATGTGACTACTTGATGATGCTTTGATAATGTAATATTTAGATGAGATATGATGTTATTGACCATGTTTTCTTTGTGGCCTTGATTGGGGAGTAATTAATAATGCTTCCACTTATATTATGTTATATGTATATGTATGCATAGGTATTGGTATGTTTTGGTTTATGCTGGTACAAGGCATCGACTCCACCTACATCCATAGGTCTAAGCATGCCCATATCCCCGATGGTGGTTACAGGAGATAGCGCAAGGCCAAACATGTTTCCTAGCCTAAGCCATCATTCCTAATAAGGACAATTGGTCCCTAATTCATGTGATTACACCTTCAAGTTTCCATTAAGGTAATGACTAGTTATCCTACTACATATTGTGAGAAGACAATAAACATTGCATATACACAAGTTGTCAATTGCATATAGTCATCACTATAATATTTCATATTACTGGTATCTAGCAAATTAATATTATAACTTGCATTATATCATAAATGCATCTGAATTAAAGTTATTTGAGTGGTTTTATATATTGGCATTATTGTTACTGATGTCAACAAGTGTCGTAGGGATGCCAAAAGAGGATGCAAAGAAACAAGTGTTGTGCAGATGATATTGCAAAATCATATTAGAATAACTCAACCGATCCAGTGTTGTGCAGGTGATATCTACTCGGGTGGTTTGATCGAAATAACATGGCCGATGTCGGGTCATGTGGAGTTTCTATTGTGTTTTGTTTATCAGAGTATCCTGTGTCAAATACAAAGTATGTGCTACACATCGGAATAGCTAAACATAGGCAGAGTAGCAATTTTGTGTGATACCAATAAAACAAAATATTTCAATATCACTGTATTGATATAGCTCGGCTGAAATAGAAACTTGGAGTACCTATCAAAATAATCGACAAAGGAGGAATGAAAAATTCTTACAATGGCGATAGTGTAAGCTATTCCAACAGAGGAAGAATGAAGAGAAGACCCCTTGGCATGATCATCGACATAACTCACAGCAACAGAACAAAGGAATCACAAGGTCATCTCTGAGGAAGCTTGCTTAATCGAGACAAACATATGTCGATATGGAGAAGGTCTTTGGAGTTGTGATTTTGGAATAGCTATGTCGATGCTTGTTCATGTTGGCTCATCAAAATAAGTTTGTATTGACGGGTTAGTGTCTAGATGCTAATCCGATAGTGTTGGTTGTTCTGATGGGTATGCATTTCATAATACCTATGCCGATAAAGGGAGGTTGACAGTATGTCATCGGAATGACCTATATTGTTGTTCTAGCATGCTTTTCCTCTATCGATAGTTATGGTTATTCTAATATGTTGTTGTTTGGCTTGGAGGTTCTTCGTTTGAGATAGCTTATGGCGCTAAGTGAAATCAGAGGTGAGGATTTCATCAGAGTAACTCATGCCAACAAACATAGAGATGATGTGGCACGTGGAACCACCACGATGACGATTATGATCAAGTCCTCCTGATTGAATCTAGCAAATCGACGACTTAGATTCAAAGTTGATTATGAATACTGGTTGGCACTCGTAGAAACTTGAACTGTTTACTGGCCTATAGTGTCATAAAATTGCGACCCTAGAAATTTTCAACTGCAATAGGGTCCTCACGTACGCGAGTTCGAATCCTCTAGCCTGATCGGAGACCAGAGATTGCTCAGCCCTCAGAAACAACTTCTTCCTTGGCCTTTGCATCACCCCATCCACACTCTGCCCTAGAGAAAGGGGTAGGACAGGGGCGTGGCACCATTGTCCCTCCTTGGATAGGGGCGTGGCACCCTTATCCCTACCCTATTTTGGGGAAGGACCCTTCATAGGGTTGCATTGTTGGTTGTGCATTGGGTGGGAAACTCCCCCAATGTCGGCCTATGACGAAAATAAAATCCACCAACATGTATTTAAGGGGCATTCGTCCTCTCATTTGCATAAGTAAGAAGGGGGTAAGCGGAATTTTACATGAGATCAAGCATTCAAGAGCATTCAAGAGCATTCAAGCATTCTTTTCCAGCATTGAGCATTCTCAAGTCTCCCTTCAAGGCTAGGTGTTGCATTCAAGTCAAGGATTCAACCATTGAAGAGGAGACTGATTGCAACATTCAATTCCACACAAGCACTTCTATCAACATTGCTATCACAACCTCCCTTGAGGTGATTTACAATTCAGTCTTTCATTTACATCTACTTGCAAGTACTTTCTTTCATTACTTGGTTGATTCCAAAACTGGGGTTTGACCTAAAAGCAAACCCCAAATCCCAACCCATTGTCCTCTCTTTTCTATGTGCAGGTTGTAGGTGCGCAATTGTACTTTCCGATTTAGGCTCCATTTGCAAAGGTAGAAAAACCCTTTTCGTTTCATGGATTTTTCGGAGAACCGTGTACATTCTCATCACGGTCCGAGCAACTTTTCCTCAAATTCACAAGGTGACTTTGTCTCGACATATTACTGCTAGATCTAGGTGCACAACTTCATCTGATATTCCGATCTCAAGTTATAATCAGTTCTTTGTCATTTTTGCACTACATAATTCAATAAATTCCTTTCCATTTCAAATAAGGAAGAGGGGATCAACTTATCATTCTCATTTCATTCAAAATTCAATCTTCATCCTTGAAGGTTTAATCTAGTGAATTCCCTCTCCTCTTCCAAATGTAACTTGGTTAAAAGTGTTTGAAGGGTAATCAATAGTGAAACTCTCATCTCTCTTTGAGGGAGAGGGTAGTTTTCCTCTTGATCTATCATTCACCATTTTTCAACCATTACATGGCCAAATACAAACCAACTAAGTGAATGGTCTGTAAGCTACATTGGAAATTGTACATATCATGGGGCATGAAAATGAGGAAGAACAACGGTTGTCTTATGTGTGATGAGTTGTGATCCAATCGGTTGGTTGGAGGTGATGTGTGTTTTATGAACTCAGTAGTGGACATAGTGTAACATTGTGGTTGTTGAAATAGAAGCAGAGAGAAGGATAAGTTTGATTAAATGATTAATGAACAAGTAAGAGAAGAAAGTGTTGCAGATGTAAACCTAAAAAAAGAAGCAGAGCCAAAATCAAAGAAGTAATTGCAGAAGGAGGCAGAAAATTGAGCAGAAACATCAAACTGATTTGGAAAAGACAAGAAGACAAAGACAAAGAGACAAAGATGAAGTATCATTAAAGTACATCTTTCAGAGCAACAAATAGGTGTTACAAAACTCATTCGCAACAAGGTTTCTGTAATTGTAATAAATTTTTTATTGAATCACTATGTATCTCTGAGTGGGTAATCAGAGTAGGGGTAAGTGCTCCTTGAGTTGGTGCTCAAAATATTAGGGGTTGGTGCTCCTTGGGTTAGTGCCCTTGAACATATTGTAACTGTGATTTACTTGTGAAGCTGGATTGAAACAGTAGACTCCAGCAGTTATTCTCATCGAGGTTTTTTCCACTTTGGGTTTTCCTCGTAATTATTGGTGTTATGTGATGTGTCCTTGTGTGTGTATGATTCTAGTTTGTTTTTATTTGCACACACACTAGATTGAAGTTTTAGATTATCATTGATTCACCCCCCTCTTAGTGTTCACTTGTGTTCTTCAATTGGTATCAGAGCCCTAGGTTCCCTTGTAGTAAAGCTTTCTCTAGCTTGGGTAGATCATGTCTTGTGAACACAATGGCTAGGAATGAATCCTCCTCTAAAGCACTTATGTTTGATGGCACTAACTATTCCTTCTGGAGCAAAAGAATGGAAATGTAATTATTCTCTCTAGGCTTTGATGTCTAGATATCAGTGAACAATGGTTATACTATTCCTCGAGTTCCTCCTACCGACCTTGATGCAAAGAGGGAGTATGGGAACGATGCCAAAGCTAAGAATGCAATCTTAAGTGGTCTGTCTGATACAGAGTTTGTCAAAGTCTTGCAGTGCACTTCAGCAAAGGAAACATGGGATAAGATACAAAAAGTATATGAAGGAGATACCAAAGTGAAAGAAACCAAATTGCAAAATCTAAGGGCTCAATTTGAAAGCCTAAAAATGAAAGAAGAGGAAAAGATAGTGGATTATCTACAAAGAGTGGATGAGATTGTGAGTGCTATAAGAGGACTTGGAGAAGAAGTCAAAGATGAAGTCATTGTCAAAAAGGTGTTGAGATCACTCACTTGAAAAAATGACACAAAGGTCTTTGCAATAGAAGAAGCTAAAGATCTAAAAACATTCTCCATGGATGAGTTATTTGGTTCCTTATCGGCCTATGAGATGAGGACAATCGGTAGTAAAACCTCAAAAAGAGAAGTTGCTTTCAATACTACAAAGAAAGGAAAAGAAGAAGTTGTCAACATAAAGGAAGATGACTCTGATGTTGCTATAGCCAACTTTGCAAGGAAGCTCAAGAAAGGTTCAAGAAAATATAAAGGTAAGCTCCCTTTTAAATGTTTCAACTATGGTAAGATTGGACACTTTGCATCTAAATGTCCTTATGGAGAGAAGGATGAAGATGAGAAGAAAAATATGAAGACCTGTGGTAAAGAGAAGAAGAATTCTTTCAAGCTGAGAAGAAGAAATTTTAGAAGGATGAACAGTTTTTACACATTTGAGGATGATGCTACAGATGAAGAAAGTGTCTTTGATGAATGTTGCAGTGAAGATGAAAGAGAAGTCAATCTTTTCATGGCACAAGAAGAGTTATGTGATCAAGAAGAGGAAGTAGAAGTTGAGGTAGATCTTCAAGGTGAACTTGTGAGTGCACTTGAAGAACTCAGAAAGGTAAGGAAAGAATACAAAAAGGTTAAGCATGCTACTGCTGAAGAACAAGACATAATGAACAAATGTCTTGAGGAGTCTGAGCAAAACATTTCAGATCCGAGAACACAATTAGATGAAGCTAAGAAAATGTATGAGGTAACTAAATCAGGTTTAGAGAGTAAGGAAAAGGAGTATCAAAAGATGGATGAAGATATTATGAATCTCGGAAAGGAACTTGAAAAGTGCAAAGATGAACTTAAGGTAAGAATCAAGTATGAGGGCAGCACTCATGCATTGGATAAAATGTTAAACAAACAAAAGCATTCCAAAGACACAGAGTGTGTTGGATTTAATTTTGGTTAGTGTTCTACAAGTAAAAACTTATCAAGAAAGGAAATACACATTGTCACTTCAAGTGATAATGATAATAGACAAACCTTCACAGTCAGGGATGCCCCAAGGAAGAAGATAGATCTGACTACAACTTCTGAAGACATGAAGAAGACATATGCTTTTGCTGCAAAGACCAAACATGCCGACCCTAAAGAAAAGGCGAAGGTTGATAATGATGGCTTCATAAAAGTCAAAGACACAAGGAAGAACTCAAGAAGACAAAAATACGATGATCCAAGGAGAAACAACTTCAACAATGATTGGTATGTACCCCAATTCCATGGCTATTGCTACAAATGTAATACTTATGGTCATAGAATTGTTGAGTGTAGGCTTATGTATACGTCTCCTCCTAGTTATGAAAGTAGAAATCATGGTGTTTCTCTTAGAGATGCAAATATTATTTGTTATCATTGTAACAGTATTGGTCATAGAAGTTATGAGTGTAGGGGAAATAGTTTTCAGTCCTATGATAGTCCCTCAAGTTTATCATTCTTTACAAATGTCAAATGTTGTCATTGTCAAAATTTTGGACATATAGCAAAACATTGTAAAATTAGAGCAGCTAAACAAAAGGAGAAAATGTCAACCATGGAACCTCAAGCAAGTTCAATTTAGAAAATAACAACAGACAAGAAGAGAGAAACCAAACAAGTTTGGGTAGAGAAAGAAAAGGACAAGGCTGAGTCAAGTCTCATTGTACAAACTGCTCTACATGCTGAAAGGAAGTGCTCTACATGCTAAAAGGAAGAACTTATGGGTAGTAGACAGTGGTTGCTTCAATCACATGACCGACGATAAGAAGAAACTTATCAAGCTTGAAGATTGGAATGGTGGTTCAATAAGGTTCGGAGACAATTCCTAAATCAAGATAAAAGTCAAAGGAACTCTGAGAATAGATGGCAACCTAAAGGCACATGATGTATATTGTGTGGAAGGTTTAAAACACAATCTATTGAGTGTTAGTCAAATGTGTGACAAAGAATACAATTTTACATTTGACTCAAAAGGATGTGAAATCAAAAAAGAAAGCAATGGAAAATTAATTGTAGAAGGAAAAAAGGACTTATGGAAATGTATATAACTTGAAGGAGTGTTTTGATTTCCAATGCATGATGGGACAAGTTGATGAGAGTTGGTTATGGCACAGAAGATTGGGTCACATAAATTTTGACAATCTTGTCAAGGTCAGCAAGAAAAGATATGTGAGGCATATACCACGAATCATCAAACCAGCAAGCACTTTTTGTGATGAATGTCAAAGAGGAAAACAAACTAAAGTGAGCTTCAAGACAAAAGGGTATTCAACTACAAGGCCCTTAGAACTTGTGCATACTAATTTTTGTAGTCCTACTAGGACAAGGGCACTAAATGGAGAAAAGTATTTCATGCTACTCATAGATGAATTTTCAAGAATGACATGGGTCACCTTCTTGCAAGACAAATCACAAGCTTTACAAGCTGAAATGTCTCAGATTAGACCATGGTGGAGAATTAATATCAAATGAATTTGAGGACTATGTGAAAGGCATGGAATTAGAAGGAAATATTCAGCTCCTAGGACACCACAACAAAATGGTGTAGTAGAAAGGAAAAATAGGACAATCAAGGAGATGGCAAGAACAATGTTAAATGAAGCAAATTTGTCTGATGTATACTAGAAGGAGGCAGTCCATACTGTTGTTTATACATTAAACAGAGTTCAACTAAGAGTAAATAGCATAATGACTCCATATGAACTATGGTATGATAGGAAGCCCTCAATCAAGTACTTCAAGGTGTTTGGTAGCAAATGATTTATCAAAAGAGATGAAGATGGTTTAGGTGATGTGATGAAGGCATCTTCTTGGGCTACTCTACTCACAACAAGGCCTACAAGTGTTTCAACAAAAGAATAAAGAAAATGATTGGAAGTGTAAATGTTAGGATAGACGAGGATCTGCACAAAGGAAATCAAAACACAATAAATCAGATTGAAGAACCATACATTGAAGATGCTAGAAAATCTAAAAGTGAACAAGAAGAAGCACCTAGCAAATCTCCAAATAGGTATGTTCAAAAGAATCACCCCAAGGATCAGATTATTGGCAACAAGAATGATGGTGTGCAAACTAGAAGAAGACTTACAAGGAACACTAAGCAAGTAAATTCTTGCCTCATGACTGAAATGGAACCAACGAATTATGATGAGGCCAGCAAGAGTGAGAAGTGGATGAAGGCAATGGAAGAAGAGCTGTAGCAGATTGTAAAGAACAAAACATGGGAATTGGTTCCTAGACCTGCTGATAAGAATATCATTGGAACTAAATG
Source organism: Cryptomeria japonica (assembly GCF_030272615.1). Lineage (NCBI taxonomy): Eukaryota > Viridiplantae > Streptophyta > Pinopsida > Cupressales > Cupressaceae > Cryptomeria > Cryptomeria japonica. The sequence goes on from NC_081405.1 coordinate 523,695,329, forward strand.
GGTTTACAGGAACAAAATGAATGAAGAAGGTAAGGTGATAAGGAATAAAGCAAGGCTAGTCTGCAATGGGTATGCTCAAGTAGAAGGCATAGATTTTGAAGAAACTTTTGCTCTTGTTGCAAGACTTGAAGCAACTAGAATGTTCTTGGCATTCTTAGCATATAAGGGATATAAGGTATATAATATGGAAGTCAAATCTGCCTTCTTGAATGGAAATCTTGAAGAAGTCTACATAGAGCAACTTGAAGGATTTCAGCTACATGAAGATGAGAATTCTGTATGTGGGCTGAAAAAGGCTTTTATATGGTTTAAAACAAGCACCAAGGGCATGGTATTCCAAGTTAGACAAATATCTCCAATAGCAAGGATTCAAAAAAGGGAATGTTGATAGAAACTTATACTTTAAGGCAGGTGGTAATCACATGACCATTGTTGTAGTATATGTAGATGACATCATATTTGGAAGCAACAAGGATGCCCTATGCAAGGAGTTTGTTGATCAAATGCAGTTCGAGTTTGAGATGTCTATGCTTGGAGAGATATCATATTTTCTTGGTTTGCAGTTTTCTTAGTTATAAAAGGGTATATTTATATCACAAACCAAGTATGCTAAGGATATGTTGAAGAAGTTTCAAATGGAGGACAACAATCTAGTGACTACACCTATGGTGACAAGATGCAAATTGAGCAAGCATGATGAATCACCTAGTGTAGATTAGACCTTGTATAGATCTATGATTGGAAGTCTTTTATACTTAATAGCCTCTAGATCTAATATTGTGCAAGCAGTGTGTATGGTGGCAAGGTTTCAAGCGGCTCCTAAGCAATCACATGTAAATGTTGTGAGAAGAATATTCAAATATCTGCAAGAAAGAGCACTAGTGGTGGTGCCTTCTTCCTTGGTGACAGATTGGTTTCATGGCACAACAAGAAGTAAGATTCTATCTCTTTATCTACTACTGAAGTAGAGTACATAGCTGCTGCTACATGTTGTTCATAGGTTCTCTGGATGAAGCAAATACTCAGGGATATCTAGGTAGAGTATGCAGATCCAATCTCCATCAAATGTGACAATTAAAGTGCAATCAACATCTCCAAGAACCCTGTCATGCACTCAAGGAAAAAACATATGGCAATTGAGTATCATTTCTTGAGGAAGAAGGTAGTTGACAAGCAAGCCAAGGTTGAATATGTAAGCACAGGTGAGAAAGTGGCTGATATTTTTACAAAACCTCTACCCAAGGACACTTTTGAATATCTAAGACTCAAATTGGGGGTTGTCCCAGTTTTTTTAGCACTTAAGCGTTTACATCAATCTGTGGTTCAGGTAGAGCTCATTGGTTTACTTATTCTTATCCTTGAACCTTATGTCTGGTCTCAGGGGGAGATCTAAATTTATGTAAGCAGTAGTGGCCTTGCCTTTTATATTGTAATAATGGTTCATCTTACTTAGTTGGAGAACGTCCTTTGCCATTGTTGTCAAAGGGTGAATGAAGACATGTTTGGTTTGTGTGTTAACATCAATGCCAAAGGGGGAGATTGTTGTCATTATTGTCATTGATGTCAACAAGTGTTGCAAGGATGCCAAAAGAGGATGCAAAGAAACAAGTGTTGTGCATGTGATATTGCAGAATCATATCGAGATAACTCAGTCGATCAAGTGTTGTGTAGGTGATATCTGCTCTGGTGGTTTGATCGAGATAACTAGGCCAATGTTACGTCGTGTGGAATTTCAGTTGTGTTTTTTTATCAGAGTATCTTGTGTCGAATACAAAGTATGTGCTACACATCGGAATAAATTAACATAGATGGAGTAGCAATTTTGTGTGATATCGATAGAAAAAACTATTCTGATATCACTATATTGGTATAGCTCGACCAAAACAGGATCTTGGGGTACCTATCGGAATAATTGACAAAGGCGGAATGACATTCTTACAATGGCAATAGTGTAAGCTATTCTGACAGAGGAAGAATGAAGAGAAGACCCCTTAGCATGATCATCGACATAACTCACAACGACAGAACAAAGGAATCACAAGGTCATCTCTGAGGAAGCTTGCTTAATTGGGATAACATATGCCGATATGGAGGTCTTTGGAGTTGCAATTTTGGAATAGCTATGTCGATGCATGTTCATCTTGGGTCATTGAAATAAGTTTGTATTAACAGGTTAGTGTCCAAATGTTAATCCGATAGTGTTGGTTGTTCCGATGTGTATGCATTTCGGAATACCTATGCCGATAAAGGGAGGTTGACAATATGTCATCGGAATGACTTATATTGTCATTCTAGCATGTTTTTCCTATGCCGATAGTTATGGTTAGTCTGATATGTTGTCATTTGGCTTGGACGTTCTTCGTTCGGGATAGCTTATGGGGATAAGTGAAATCAAAGGTGAGGATTTCATCGGAGTAACTCATGCTGACAAACACAAAGACGATGTGGCACATGGAACCACCACAATGACGATTATGATCAAGTCCGCCTAGTTCAATCTAGTAGATCGACGACTTAGATTTAAAGTTGATTATGAACACTGGTTGGCATGTCTGGAAACTTGAACTGTTTATTGGCCAAATACAAACCAACTAAGTGAACGATTTGTAAGATGCATTGGAAATTGTACAGATCATGGGGCATAACAATGAGGAAGAACTATGGTTGTCCTGCGTGTGATGAGTTATGATCCAACCAACTTGTTGGAGGTGATGTGTGCTTTATGAACTCAACAGTGGACATAGTGTAACATTGTGGTTGTTGAAATAGAAGTAGAGAGAAAGATAAGTTTGATTAAAAGATTATTGAATAGGTAAGAGAAGAAAGTGTTGCAGAGGTAAACCTGAGAAAAGAAGCAGAGCCAAAATTAGAGAAGTAATTGCAGAAAAAAGAGGCAGAAAATTGAGCAAAAATAGAAGACTGATTTGGAAAAGAGAAGAAGGCAGAGACAAAGAGACAAAGATGAAGCATCATTAAAGTACATCTTTCAGAGCAACAAATAGGTGTTACAAAACTCATTTGTAACAAGGTTTCTATAATTGTAATAAATTATTTATTGAATCATTATGTATCTCTGAGTGGGTGCTCAAAGCATGGGTAGGTGCTCCTTGAGTTGGTGCTCAAAATCTTAGGGGTTGGTGCTCCTTGGTTTGGTGCCCTAAAACATATTGTAACTGTGATTTAATTGTGAGGCTGGATTAGAGCAATAGACTCCAGCAGCTATTTTCACCAAGGTTTTTCCCACATTGGGTTTTCCTTGTAATTACTAGTGTTATGTGATGTGTTCTTGTGTGTGTATGATTTTGGTTTCGTTTTTATTTGCACACACACTAGATTGAAGTTTTAGATTATCACTAATTCACCTCCCTCTCAGTGTTCACTTGTGTTCTTCATTATATTTGGGGCTTTTGGGAGTTTAGTGGTTTGTGAGTTTAAATTAGTTTTTATTAATAGCAATATTTTCCCCTTCTCCAAAAAAGAGAGCATATAACTTGTAATTGAGATTATTTTTCACACAATTGGTGTATTTTTTATGTTCTCTAAAAACCCTTTGCATGGCCAAATTGTGTTGTTGAGCTTAGATTATTATGGAGGACAATTTTTTTTGGTATGGTGTTGAATGAGTTGAATTGTGGGAGTCTTTCACAGCTCTCCAAATCTTGTCAACATTGGTGGAGTGTGATGGTTTCTATTTGTAATTGATATTTTCTTCAATCTTGAGGTAGGCTCTCTTCATTTCCTCTTAGTTCTTCAATTTGATATTTCTTGAATGTTGAAAAGTTATTATTAGATGAGTCATGATTGTGTTGTGCTTTTGTTTTGATCTCTTGTGTGTTTGATTGTTGTGTTTGAATGAGTGTTTGGATTTTGATGTAGAAAGGGGGTGTCTTAAGGAAAATGTTTCCCTATTTTCCCAGGATTCCTATATGGGTGTTTTGTTTGAGTTTATAGGGTGTCACAATGTAGTTCTCAAATGGGTTGGTCCCTAACTTGGTCTACCATGCTTCATTTTTTGTCAATTTGATGTCCTAGATGGCTTTATGAAAAATATTCATGCATTGAATGTAGAATCATACAATTGTAGCTCTATTCACACAATTTCTAGTAGATTCACACAATTGCTAATAGTTTCACACAATTGCTATTATATTCACACAGTTGCACTCAAAATCACAAAATTGCACTAGCAGTGAACTAATTTTGGGTTGTAGTCTACTCCATTGTCTTGATTCTTAGGTCTAATTGGCCTTGAGTGGGATGAATTGTGATGTCAAGATATGCTTATATGAGATGTAATAGATAATTACACTTGAACCTGTGGATTGGGATAAATCCAAGATCAAAATCATGATTTGGAGACCTTTAGGTTGCTCCTCAAATAATGGAATTGTCATGCATTGTGTATATGATTTCCTAATATTGTTATTGTTTATGCATCGTATTGTATTCAAGTGGCTAGGATAAGACCAGGGTTAGGTATTAGAGTGAGTCTAGGGAGTGGCTCCCAATCATGTCCTTCGCTCACAAGTGGTACGTGTAGCAATCTGATCAAGGAGTTTGTTAATAAGTGATAACATATAATAAACTTGGGGTAAACTTAAATAAGTTACATTCCTCAAGCATGCCATCAGTGCTATCATGAGGTTATGGATGTCTTGGGAAGGCATGCCCACACATGGAGCGTTGGGACTTGTTCAGAGAGGCATGCCCACTCATGTACCGATAAGACTTGCATGGTCATCATTCTCATCCATATGAGAGAATGCTCAATTCTGTATGGTATGTCCTCTAGAGACACATGATGAGACTCCCTCTACTCCATTCTAATGCTTTCAGTAGCTTGAGTAGACACCCTTGATAGATTCATGGTTTGGTATCATCTTCTCGTGATGTTGCATTACATATTGTTTCATAGTGTATGTTGTGTATACTCCATATGTGATGTAAGTGTAAGCCTATTGTATTCATGTTGTCTTGCTTGAGTGTTTGGGCCTTGTGACTATCTCCACAAGCATGGTGGGGTGGACCTATGGGTACCATATGGTTGGGTGGTTTTGCACATCATCATTAGGGACCAATGGACCGATTTTGTGAGCACCTTAGAGAGATTATTCATTTTATTCTTCTCTTGATCTTCTTTCCTCTTCACTACAAAATGAAAAGTAATTGTAATTTTATTCAAGCATTGCAATCATTGAGAATTGTATATTATGAACACTTCAAGTGGAGAATGATGTAATGGAAACATATTGATATGAGTAGAGTAGATGTTAGTGGATTGTTGTTGGAACCAACCGTGACACATGATTATGCATGCTTTTCATTTGATCCTAAATTATGTTGTTATCATACGAACACTTCAATTAGTGCTTAAAATTAATGTGGACAATTAATGTCATGAGTAGAAGATTTATTGAGTTATCTCCTAACCGACTATGAGGTCATGAACCATACTTAGATGTATTACAAAGTTAGCGATGGTAGGAAACCCTTTGAGGAGTTTGTCAAAGTTGAATATTTAGCATTCTGTAATTCGTAATTGTTGACAAATAGTTAACCTATTCTTGAGGTGTGAGCTTTGTTCACGTGTATGTTCTCACTTAAGACAAAAAATTATTTCCATGTATTTCTTGTGCTTTTGATCATATCCTCTAGGGTTCCTTGGTAGGGAATTACATGTGTTTGCACTAATTCTTTATTCATCTCAACAATATGCAAATATACATCAACTTCTTCCTATCTCGATAAAAACAAATTAAAATTTACCTATGCAATCTCTATTCTTGCAACATCCTCTTCCTTAGTGTCAGTTGCAACTTATTTCACCACATGTGTCACATCACTTTCATTCTCCTCAAAGTTCTCACCTTGTTTGAATATGTCCTTAATCATCTTTATTTTTCCCCTAAGCAATGTATTCCCTTCATCAAGTTATTTATCAAATATAGGACCTTCACAGGTCCTTACATCCTTCTCCTCCTCAATTGCAATCTCTCTAATTATTACAATCTCACTCTTTTCTTCTTTAGTTCCACATGCATTGATGTAGGCGCATCTAGGCTGTAAGAGCAATCTTGCATCACCCAAAAATGGTGTTTAGTTTATCAATAAGGGATAATAATGGCAAGGTTATTATTTTTAGTAAGTTGTCATTTTTGCATAAAATCTTACATAGACCTGCTAAATGGTGAAATGGAGCCAATGGTGAAAGAATTATTCCAATATCTTGTGGCATTTGAGAGATATTCATTTTTTGGGGGAAATTTCTCCAATAAAAATTGAAAATGCATTTTTGAGGGCCTTCAAGGATTCGAATGAGCTCAAAAGTTGACAAATGTGTGCATTAGCACACACTACCACTATAGGTCTCCTCACAAGCTTCTAATGGTGTATGATGATAAAAAATTTGTCAATTGGTTTGAAAGTTATGGCCCCTAGAGCTTCATGGGCCAAAAATTTAATAAAATATTTTCTTGAGCTGAAAGTTGGTCAGTTAGGGTTTTGGCACCTAAAAGTACGGGATTCCACTTTCCATAACATTCTACAACAATTATACATTCCATATAAAGAAGGTGAATGAGGGTTATAACTAATTCAAAATTTAATATATACATAAAAAAATATCATAAATAATTAGTTTACAACATATTTAAATTTGTCCTCTCTTACTTGTTATAACTTGATAGAAAGTGATGGTTTTTGAGCATTTAGTGCTCAATGGCTTGCCAATAATCAAAATACAATCTTTTGTTTATCACCCATATTCTCTAATTATTTATTTCTACAAATGGTTGATTGATCATTTGAAACAAGAGGAACAAATGTGCATTTCAAAACAAGGGAAGGGACAACCTCACTAGTGGAATCATTTTATGGTGTATTATTTTGTAGGCATACTTAGAGTTTAATTTGTATCAAAAAGATCATACGATTACATTAGAACAAAATACTTTTCAAATAAGACTAATTGTAAAAAAATTATTAGAATAATTTCAAGATTTTAATGTAACAATTAAGAAAGATACAAGCTATATAAGATTCTATATTTGGAAGATGACTTATAAGAGGCCGTCGTTGATGATGTTTCCAACATAGATAATCGAATTAGGGGAGAGAAAATAATATACATGGATGCTTTGAGTGTCATCTTCAATGGAATATATCAATCAATAATTGATGATGAAAGTTATGATAAGTATGATGGTTATGAAGAATTTACTTTTAAAAAATCATTATTTATAAATAAGTTAAATAAATAATTTTGATGATGTTAATACTAAGGACATTTTGATATAGAATAATATTTTAGATCTTTTATAGGTAAATGGATACAAAAATATAGAAATAAGTGTTAAAGGTAGAGTAATAAATTAAATTTACTATGATATTATCAACGTCAAGAGATCTACAAAATTTATGGGAGACCATTCATATTTATTCAAGTGGAAACTAATAAACATAATGTGAAATAAAAAAATTCAAGTGTTCAAAAGAATGATGATTATAACATCAAAATGGTGTGATGACTAATCATTTTTATTAGTTTTTGATCAATCAATAAGTTGGGTATATCTTATGATAGTATGTATTTTGTAAATTGTCATTCAATTGTAAAAATAGTTCCTTAATTACATTTTTTTAATTTTAAAAATTATAAATAGATGGATATTTATTATTTATAAAGGAATCAAATCAAATATTATAATAGATTTAATTTACATAATAAATTAATGAGATTTTTATTTATGTAAAGAATGCTCAATATGGAGATGGGATCTATCATCTAAATTATAATTGCATAAAGAAAAATGTACCTCAATTTCTCCAGTTCTCCAATTGAATAATGCAGTAGCTCTTCCTAATGGTGCATTTGGAAAAAATCGTACAATTGTTACAAATGACATATCATCATTGTTGGATCCTTCCTCTACTTGATATTGTAGCCTTCTTCCACGATATAATGTCATCTTCATCAAAAGGGAAATGGTAAACATTATTTCCGTTGGAATAATTTAATATGTATAACATTAACAAATACATCAAGAATAACTATATATATAATTATATGTATGGATATGTAACTAAGAAGTACAATTTTAGTAGTGTTGGCTTACCGGATACCCTAAATTGCCTTGTATTTCTATAAGTTGAGAACTTCTTTTGATTGTGAGTGTTGCATCACCATTAAATAAAGACCATTGTCTCATTGAATGCAAAACATATTGATCACAATTTGAATTTGTGAGTTGTTGTGCAGAACCAATAATATCTCCTACAACACATTCACATTGTTCAAAATTTAATAGTTGACAATTAAGCATTACAAATTAGTAATTGCACCCCAAAATATAAACCATCCAATTGAACAATATTAAAATACTCTACAAAAAACAGAGAAAAAATAATATATGTACCTGGGACTCTTCCATGTTTTGCTTCTATGGGATAGTGGGCATTATAACGCCAACCACCTCGATGAATATGAATCACCTTTTCATTCTCTCGTACAAGTTGAGGATGTAACACCCCTTCAAAAAATCTAAAAAGAAATTAATCCACTTATATTATATTAAATACATATATAATAGACATTTTTTCTTTATCTTATAATTGTACAAATTACATAAAACTATATTTACATCAACATGTAATTTCTTTTAAAGAGGCATTATTTATTTTATTATTCATATATTTAAATTATTTTTAAAAACTCATATATTTATATTTGATAAATAATAAATAATATATTATTATTCTTTAACTATAGATATAAGTGATATTTAAGTGTAGCCATGAAATATAGTCATTAATTAGACTCTTGGTTAATCAACAAAAACTATAAATTTTGAAAAACAATATAACTAATCAATATCCTTAATTTTATATTACATTTTGTTAATATATTCACGAAAAATAAGTTTAGAAATTTTAAGAGTTTGATTACCTTATTGTTTAAAAAAATACTTTTATCAATTTATAGTTTGTAAACAATTCTAACTTTAAATTTTTAAATTGGAAATCAAATAATTAACATGGAATATAAATGTAATACTCTAAAATGTTGTATAAGAGCACATATTGCAAGTAGCCTTATAAATTAATTATGAAAAATATGAAAGATTAAATATTCTATCAAAGAATTTTGGATTGTTTTGTTGTGTGGGGTTTGTCGAAGGTTCAATGTAGATAGCTAAGTACTTTAGATGCCTTGTGAACTCCTGATGTAGGAGCATCCCTAGTCGATGAGCAATCTTGCATCAACCAAAAAAATATTTGTTTCTAGTTTGTTTCTGTCTAGTTTTGTGTTGCAGTTCTTTGTTTCTTCCGACATTTTCCAGAAGTTGTTCATTGTTCGTTACGGATCAAATCTTTGGCTTCCCGACTTGTTCTCATTCCTTATTCTCGATTTCTAGTTCATTTGGATCTTTTTCCGAAGAGATGTTGCTTCCAGATTATCTATTTCTTGGTTCCCAGAGCAGTTTTGAGCTTAACGGCTAGTTGGAGATTTCTTCTCTTGCGAAATAATTTATTGACTTGCGGGTCTAATTGGCACTTCACTCGATGTTTTTAAACCCTTGGCCGACCTTCCTTTTTGGTTCGTACTTCATTTACATTCTTGGTGGAGATCTTCACGCTTTGGGTCTGACCTAGATTTTACATGTTTCATTTTCCAGTCTTGGAGAATGTAATCTTTTGTGGCCGATTCGGAAGTGTTCTAGATGCTATATATATTGTTGTATTCGATCCTTTGGTAGGTTGTGAAGATAGATGATGATTTAGATAGATGATTTGTAATTTAAACTCCTCTGGAGGTCTGGATGATTGAGATAAGCGTGTATGTTTGCCCGCATGTTGTCAACTAGTTTATAATGAATTTATGATATTGCGGATGTCTAATCTTGCATTTTATACATTATGTGTTGTTGCTTCAGTTGTGTTACTCATGTTGAATGATCCGAATTGTTCTCTTTGAGGGCCCTTCGGGACATGGTTGCGTCAGATGGTATCAGAGCTGGTTGTGAACCTTGAGGCATCCCTTTGGGTGAACAAATCACCGATTTGAGGTAGGTTGCAAGTGTGTTCAATAGATCGTCGACAGAGAGGCAATTGGAATCTTGTAGTCAGATCGTCGAGTTGAGGCAGTTCCACCATATCAAAGGAAGAGATGTTGCCGAGAAGGATGAACCATAGAAGGGTAGAGCAGATGATGGAGGATTTCAGGAATGAGATGAGGAATGAAATCCGAAATCACTGGCTAGTTTGTGGAGGAATCCAGAATCAAAAGATGAGTATGAAGAGGCTAAAGGACCGACAGATGAAGGAGAAGAAATATTTCTTAGAGTGGTGGAGCAAGTAAGTAAAATTCATAAAGTTGAGGTTTCTAACTTTTCAGGTACATTAAATCTGGAAGACCTGATAGATGGGATCGGAGAATTGGAGGACTACTTCAAGTTTGAAGATATTAAAGACCCACTAAGGGTCTAGTTAGCACAAACTAAGTTGAAAGGGCATGTTTCTTTATGGTGGAAAGTGTTTCAAAGAGATAGAGTGGAGAATGATGAGATGAAAATCACCTAGTGGAGGGAGATGGTTGCAAGATTGAAGGCTAAATTCATTCCAGGAGACTATGAGTTGGATTTGTTCAAAAAGTTGCAAAACTTGAAGCAGAAGGACATTAGTGTGGAGTATACAGGGGAATTGTACAAGGTGATGATCAAATCCGGACATCAAGAGATGGATAGGGAGAAGGTGGCTAGATACATAAATGGACTTCAATTTAACATTTAGGATGAGATGAGTATGTTGGAGATTTATATAATTGAGGAGCCTTATCAATATGCACTAAAGGTAGAAGATAAAGTGAAGAGAAGAAAGTAGAATAACCCTAAGGGAAGAGAGAGACATGCAGCGGATAGAGGGCAGATGAGTGGCAGTATGGAGAAGAAAACTATTGAAAAATCAAGATCTAAATGGAGTAAAGAACTAGAGTAGAAAACACAAAGAAAAGGAAGTGGTAGTAGCAGTAGGGAGTTCTTGGGTACATGTTTCAACTGTGGCAAAACCGGACATAGAGCTTATGGATGTGCTCGGGATAACAAATGAAAGGCAAGGAGTTTCTTAGCATGTGAGGACCAGGAAACCGGAGCTACAGATGTGAGTACGGTGGAACTGGAGCAAGGAGAGTCCCTTATGTTTAGAAGAGTCTTGTAGAGCAGAGAGGAGACTGAACCTACACAAAGGAAGAATCTTTTTCGGACTATTTGCAAATCAGGAGGTAAGTGTTGTAAGGTTATTGTGGATAGTGGAAGTACTAATAGTCTGGTATCTAAGGAGATGGTAGAGAAGCTTGGTTTGAAGAGGCTTGAGCACCCTTGTCCTTATAAGGTGAGTTGGTTGAAAGATGATCATGCGGAAGAGGTGACAGAGCTCTGTAGGGTAAATTTTAATAGTGGGCCTTCCAAAGATGAAGTCTTATGTGATGTTATGCCTATGAGTGCTTGTCATGTTTTGATGGGTAGACCTTTGCATTTTGATAGAGGAGCTATCTATGACTATAGAAAGAACCTGATCACTATTGAGAAGGATGGGAAAAAGTTTACTTTGGTTTCTTGGAAGGAGAAGGAGAAGGAAGTGAAGAATATGAGTCTTGTCAAGAGTTGTGCTGAGAAGCAGGATGTAGAGGATTACTTGGATTTGAAGAAAGACCTTGTGGATAGGCCTGATAGCAAGGTGGTACCGGATGACAGCAACGTTAGAGTTATTGTGGAAGACAAGATGGATTCCGGTGGAAGAAATAAATCAGATTTGCAGAAGAAAGGGAATGGCAGTAAGAGATAGAGTGTAAGTATGAAGAAAGGAAAGAAGGGAGGAGAGGAAAAGAAGTTGGAGAATCTAGCAAAGGTACTGAAAGAGGTAAGGAGAAAGAAACTTACAGACAAGGAAGACATTTGGATCTGAAGTGAGCATGGGATCTATATCCTAAACCCTTTGCGAGGTTCATGAGCATTCTCTCATGGAACATCTTTTTCTACCTAGGGTGTCTGATGCAGGAGCCTCCCCAGTCGATGAGCAATCTTGCATCAACCAAAAAAAAAAATTGTTTCTAGTTTCCTTTTGTTCAGTTTTGTGTTTCTTTTGACATTTTCTAGAAGTTGTTCATTTTTTGTTGTGGATAAGATCTTTGGCTTCCAGACTTGTTCTCGTTCCTTATTCCGGATTTCTAATTCATTTGGATCTTTTTATGGCAAATTGTCACTTCCGGATTATCTATTTTTTGATTCTTAGAGCATTTTTGAGCTTAACGACTAGTTGGATATTTCTTCTCTTGCGGAGCGATTTCTTGGCTTGCGGATCTAATTGGCACTTCATTCGATGTTCCCGAGCCCTTGGGCGACCTTCCTTTGTGGTTCGCACTTCATTTGCATTCTTGGCAAAGGAGATCTTCACGCTTTGGGTCGGACCTATTTTACACGTTTCATTTTCCTAACTTGGAGAATGTAATCTTTTGTGGTTGGCCTGGATGTGTTTCAGATGCTATATATATTGTTGTATTCGATCCTTTGGTAGATAAGAAAAGATAGATGATGATTTAGATTCATGATTTGTAATTTGAACTCGTTTGGAGGTCTAGATGGATTGTATTTTGGAATGTAAATTGTAATAAGTCATGTGTGTTTGCATGCATGATGTCGGCTAGTTTATAATGAATTTATGATATTGCAGATGTCTAATCTTGCATTTTCTACATTATGTGTTGTTGCTTCCATTGTGTTACTCGTGTTGCATGATCTAGATTGTTCGCTTTGAGGGCCCTCTGGGACATGGTTGTGTCAACTCCACTCAACAGGACCTTGAATAGAAATTGTCAATAACTCATTCTTGGGCACCCATTTTTGAATTCTCAACATTTAGGAGAGTATTTTGAGTCAAGGAAAGTTGTCACTTCCATTTTCCACACCCAAAAGGGAATATTTCAAAATTGAAGAAGAATATGCCAAATTCAAATTTGAATCTCATCTTCACCATGGATGCTTGTGCATCATTGTCCCTTTTTGAATTTTGTTTTGTATCTCTAAAATTATTGCTACTAGAGTTGAAGGATTGATGATATCCATCAATGGCACCCATGCTCAAGTAGCTCCAAAAAAAAAAAATCTTAATGTTTTTCATGAGGTATATCCCCTAAAACACCCACAAATTTTGTTCTTCCCATTCATAAATTTAATAATTATTTTTAATGGCTAGAAATTTTCACCTTGATAGAGTATTTTGTGGGGAAGGTTCCGCCTAAAAGCATGCTCATGGAATGTGATGTAGGAGCATCCCCATTCTATGAGCAATCTTGCATCAACCAAAAATATTTCCTTTCAGTTTAGTTCTTGTTCAGTTCAGTGTGCAGTTTTATGTGTTCCTGTCAGTAGGTGTCAATAGTTGCTTGCTTTTCATTGCAGATCCTATTTTCGGATTCCAGGCTGGTTCATGTGCTTAATTCCATATTTTCAGTCCATTTGGATTCTTTTCCAGCTAGTTATCACTCTTGGTTTGACTGTATTTGAGTTCTGAGATGGTTCTTAAGCTTACCGATTGGTTTTCCTTCATTTTCGAAGCGGTTTCTTGGTGCGTGGATCTATTTGGGGCCTTGTCTGATGTTCTTTGGCGTGTAGCCAACCTTCTTGTTGATCTGCACTTCTTGGTTGTTATTTTCAAGAGGAATTATTTCGTTCTTAGGGCCGACCTAGTTACACACTTCATTTTTCCTGCATTGGTAAATGTAATCTTTTGTGGCCGACCCAGATATGTTCTGGAGGGTATATATAGGGTATTATGTAATCATTTGTAGGGAAAAGTGATCAGAATAGGGATTGAGATTCATGATTAGAGATTCGGTTGACTCTGAGAGTTCCAGATGGATTGTATTTGGCTTGTAGCCTGCATGTAACCAATTGACTACCAAATGTTCTATAATGACTGTATGATGATAATCGATTGGTTGTCAGAGGTTCTGAGACAATAATATGATTTGTTTATGTAATCTTTCAATATTTTATTGTTTCTTTCGTTGTGTTACTCTTCCTACATAAGTCGGACAGTTCTCCTTTGAGGGTTTACCGGTTATGACTGCATCAGAATGGGTAACTAGGGCTTAGGTATCTCATAAGATTCATCTTAATGCCATGCAAAACATCAATAAAGAATTTTTTATTTGTTAAATCCAACCATGGTAAGGCCATTCTCAATTGTGGCCCTTAGCTTGGGTTGATTTATGTGGGCTACCCTTGCCATGCTATGATTTTGAGCCAAATAGCATCTTCCTTAAGCATTTTGATTTGTGTTGAACTTGAATAGTTCTATTTGGCTCATTCTCAACAATGAATTTATGTTGAGATGGACATTTCCAAATATTTAAAGGGCATCATGGATATCCACATTGAACATTTATGCAATATGCTCAATGTCGCCTTTACCTAAATTTTTCAAACACTTGCAAGCCTTGTTAGTCCTCTAAACATACCCTTTGGTTTATCTCCACCCATAACCCACATCATAACATATTGTTTGTTCATAGCCCTCTACAAAAAGGTGGAAGGGTGGAATACCGTTTGAAATTACAAGGCCAAGAATTCTAGTAATAATTCTCATCCCTTCAAGTCTTCTTTAAGTTACAAGGGCCAAGATTCAAAAATTATTCCAAGGAATCTAAAATATAAAACATATTCAATCTCCTCCTTAGGAGACTTTTGAAGTGAAATATGTGAGATCCCCACTAGCAATGTCGTTATTATCTCATTACCCTCTTCCTATTGGGAAGCAAAGGTATTGTATCTTGTTAGAGCATCTAGAAAAGGGAGAATATGTGTCAAACAAATGGAAACATATCTAGCTTAACTTCTACATAGAAATTTTTGAATCAAGTCATGCTCATTTGCAAAATAGTTATTCCATTCTACATTAGATGGATAATGAGGACATGAACTTGACACTTGTTTATGAATTATACCTCCTAAAATGTTTGAGGTCTAATAGACTTTTCCCATAAGTATTTCACTTGAGATTATCAACTATAGTTTCCAATTTTGCACATTGTCTATTTACAAGGTTATAAAATTTCATCTTTTTAGTTTCTATGTCTTGCCAAGTCATTTGGAAGTCAAGTTACTTTTTGTGTAGTAAACATGAATTAGGTTGTAGTTATGTTGTCAATGTTCTCCCTCCTATTGGGTATCAACACTTAGTTTATTAGTGATGTGACCCCACTAATTAAGAATTATGAGAATTATGGGGGTGTTTTCAACACTAATAATCATTCAGTTTATTAGTGATGTGACCCCACTAATTAAGAATTATGGGGGTGTTTTCAACACTAATAATCATTCCTTTAAAGTTATTAATATTTATTCTTTGAATGATGTTGTTGATATATTTACTCTTTAGAGGTGGATTTCCAATTTAATGTCTACTACCTCTAGGAACCTATGAGCAGATTTTAGTATGATTGAAATGGCCTATAATAAAGTTGGTACCTTGTCTATCTAGTGAACAACTAGTGAAAAAGAGGCTTAATTATTCATGCACAATAAATTTAAACACTTTGATCCCAATATTGACAACCACCAATATTATATGAAATGGTACATTTGGAGTAATATTGGAGTAGAATGCAATAGAGTAATCAAGTGTCTTAATCATTCTATAATGTTTCAAAATATTTTTTTTCCTTTTCTAGTGGTTATTTGTTGTTAGTGAAGCCTTAGTGAAAAATTGTTCTTTTATATCACTTTCCAATACAGTTTGGTATCAAGTGGCAATTTGTTAAAACCAAGCCCATAAAGAATCATTTATTTAAATACATCATTTCTCAATCACAAGGCCACATTTGGTCATATATTCAAGGTGCTTGGAATTTGAAGCCACATAGCATGCATGTGAATAGATGGATAGCCTAGTGGAATGATGTCATCACTTGTATTTCCCAATTTCTCCATATTTATGGGCATCGATGAGCATATTTCCATCACCAATCACACCAATATAGCACCTCAAAGATTCACCAAGCCATCACCACTTTGGAAGAACAACCTTTTAATTTGACCACTGAATTTAGACTAGCTCACCTATACCACCAAAACTAGGATGCAAATTCTCACTCTATAGATGGAGCTTAAATCAAAGTTAAACATACCTAGTTTAATATAATAATTCTTCTAGGCTTTGTGACATGGTCATACATCTCAAACCATTAAGCAAATTAGGGAAGGGAAATAACTCCTTAATGAGCTTCCCGACATTCTTCAATCCTTTATTTAATTATAGTCTCGTAAATTATAACCTCTTACAAGTTCATGCTCCTTTTTGGGCCATTTCTTTAGTGTGCCTCCTTTTGGGTCATTTTCAACCTATTTTGGCCTTTTCATATTCAAATTATTGTCATAAGCTCATGGTGTTAACTGATCCAGTGTCTTGGGCATGTGCACTCCTCATCCACCTTTTATTTTGTCCCTTTTTAGGTGGACTATGGTTCCTAGTGCCATATAACTAGTGGACTAGGGTGCTAAGCATGATAGTCTCTCCCAAAGGGACCTGGATTCGAACTTGTCAGATTGTTTCCTACCATTTTTTATCTGATCCCAATAAGTTGATATGACTATTGGAAGTTGACCTAAATGTGAAAATACCTTAAGAACCATATATAAGGGCATCATCTCTAATTCATTACATCTTCTCATAAGCTACAAGCCAAGGACATCAAACTACAACAAGTTGTCTTCAAGTATGTTTTCATGATGGATTATGTTATGATTTATCATGCTATTGCATCAACACTTGGAGGATTGATCTAAAGAGAATTTCATCACCAATCAAAGGTATAATCATTTCATTTCAGAACTTCCTTCAAATTTAGCCTTTTCCCTACGAAGTGTAAGCTCTCTTTTCTAATCATCATTGTTTTAGTGGAGGGTAATACCTACTTGAGGTTTGACTTAGGAAAACCCCTATAGTAGAACATTTTTCCTCTTTGCATGTGAATTATATATCCAACACTAGAGAGTTACTGCTTTAGAAAGTGTAGATAGAGATACACAATTTCATATTCAAAATAGGTGAAAAACCTTGGTCACTAACAACTAGCTCTAGTGTTTGACACTTTTCTACTAAAACTATGGGAGGGCGGTCTATAGAGATTCTCGATCCAAAATTTGAACATCTGAGCTAAAAAAAGACACCCCTGGATAGTGGCTCCTATTGATAGTGATTGACACTTCAAGACCTATACTCCAAACACAGGTTCCTCTATGTATCACATTTTTAGACCTAGCTTATTTCCTGATTTATAGTTTTGCATCTTCTTGTTCATTTTGCTTCTTGTCAAATTGTGTAGCTCTTGCAATTTCATATCTAAATAATTATCCAATCATAATCAACATTCAAAAAGGGGACAATCAATCAAAAGTGCTTAGCTCTCCTATAGGACTAAAGTTGAGCCTAATTGGTTGTTACCCAATTAAATAGTTTGGAAATGGTTCCTAGTTTGCATTCTTAGGCTAGAACACCATTTTCCATCATTTGATCAACATTATGAGAAATTTTTTGCTATTCAAGAGAACGTTATTTCTAGTGTTGCTACTTTGAAGCAATTCCAAAATGTGTTCCCTAAGACATTTTCAACTCACAATGCATTCTTTGTGATCAAATTCTCACCAAAGAACATTTGTGGTAGGTTATTTTTGTAATGTTTGATGAAAATTATCATAGTTTGGATGGACTTCCTTGGGAATTATACAAATCATTTTTGGATATAATGGATTGTTATCTTATAAGGTCTATCTTGAGGCCTTTCATTCTAAATCCCTAGTAATTTAATAAATAAAGGGGATGTATCAAACTCATACCTAAATCTAAAGACCCTAATGAAATCTATAGTTGATGACATATCACTTTGTTGAATGTGTCATACAAGATTGTTGTCAAAGCTTTAGTTCTTAAGCTTAAGCATATTCTTCCTCATCTTGTGTTTCTTAGGCTCATAAAATCTAGATTTATCTTGAAAAATATTATTATTGTTTGGGAAGGAATAGAATGGGCTTGCCACTTTGAGCAATTTGTCTTATGTACCAAAATCGGTTTTCCCAATGCTTATGAGCATACCAAGTGGCATTTTATTTTTGTCATGTTGAACAAGAACTTGGGTTTGGTCCTTTATTTATTCAACTTGTGCAAATATTCAGGGGTTTCTCTTGTTGATTCTCATAACTAGCTAGTCAATGGTCATTTTTCCAATGATTAACTCCTCACTCTTCATAAAGATGAGGACAATGTTAAACAAGTTATTCAACTTTTGAAACTTTTTATCAAGTCTCTATCTCAAGTATCCAATGACAAAAGACTCAATACAAAAGAAATATTTTACTCCCAAGCCAAATTGATTAGATGATTTTGGTTAACAATAGATCAATCATTGGATTTTTTTTGTTTTCTTGGAATTTCCTTTTCTTTTCAATATTCTACTATTGCCCTCTAACAATAAATATTTTTTGGGATGAGAAAAAGATGATTAACTAGAGCACCAAGAGCTCTTTCTTTGGTTGGAAGATTCTAAATTTCTTTTTGAAGTGTTCGTTGTCACTCATGTTTACTATTGTTCCTTATTTGTTCCCTTCAAAATTTCTCACTTAAATTTCAAAATTTTTGTAGACTTTTTCTAGGCCTCTAACGATGGGTATCATGGATTCCATCATGTTGCTTGGGAATATTATTGTCCTCACCATGAGGCTAGTTGTTTGAGATTGCTTTAAATATGTCGACAAGGTATTTCCTTTTGTGCCAAATAGATTATTAAGGCTCTTGAGGTAAATGAAGCACCAAAAATCCTCATCAAGACTTGTATCTTTTCAGACATGCCTTCTAGATGGTTGGTGTGGAAAGGTCTTGACTTCAACACTCTTCTCACCATGAGGGATCCCATTCAAATTTACGACATGGCTATCATTAGAAGCATTTGGAAAGCCTATGAGGATATCAAGCCTTGAATTCTTTGGGCAAGAAATGCTTCCCACAATGGTCTTTCAGTCAACTAGTAGTTTATTTAGTGGTATCCTATTCTTTCTTGTAAAAGCTACTTTCTAGATAAATTGTCATGGATTCATGCCTTGAAAATTTTCAAATGAGGCATTAGAACACTTCTAGGTCCTATTCAAAGAGGTACCAAAAAATTCCTTTCTTGGCCAAAGATTAAAATAAAATATGCATTGTCTAACCAAGATCAAGAGACCTTTCAAATTATTATAAATTTCATTCCTCAAGTTATTTATAAAATTGAGCTTAGTTCATTGAAGCATTGGTAGAAGAACTAGAAATGGTATCTCAATATATCAGTTCATAAAAACAAGCCCCACAAAGAATATTTGTGAATTTCTTCTCATCATTCTATGATTAGAAAGCTAAATTAGCACTAAAAACTTCAATCTTCTATGAGAACTTGAGATCATAAGTTTCAAGCTATCTAGTTAGATATCTTGAGCCTATATTGGCTCATTTTTCCTAGAGTAATCTTTGTCAAGGTCTTCCACTTGGTTCTTGTTTAAGGAATTTGGGAGTTTCAAAACCTTGTCGATTTGTTGATAACTAGAGACTCTCAAACATTTTTTCTAGTTTGCACCAAAACTGAGCAAGCTTGAAATTGGATTGATGACTTTTTCAATCCTTTTAGACCCTTTTTCATGGCATATTGTTTTTTTATGGGACTTGCATTGTCTCCCTTTTAAGTATACCTAGATTTGACGTGCACTCAAGGTGGAGAACATATTTTGCTAATGTTCATTTCTCTCTTTACACTAAAGCTATGATTTGCTCTATTGTTCTTAAAGAAATTAAAATACAAACTAACAAACTTGCAATTGAGGTGACCCATTTGTAGGAGCTTTTGGACCATTGTAGGGCAATGCTTCATGCACTATTGCTAGATGTTTTCCTCCTTCCTCTTCCCCTCCTTGTAGTACCCCTGCCCTAGTCAATTTCTAATCTCGGTTTAATCTTGGTTAGTTTATCTTAATATAATGATTATAGCCAGATGTGTTGATTTAATGCATAGTTGTTGATGTGGTTTTCACACTAGTTGTATGCAAGTTGTTTAGTGTTCCTATTTCGTGGTATTAATATCGGGCTAACACTTTCATAAATTTTATATATGTATGCATGTATGACCCTTGGTTGCAAGAGATTTCAGGTACAACACCGCATGAGTGCGAGGTTCGTCTTCACCTGGATTTGCAGGTTTGAGTGTACCTCTTTTATCCTTAGAGTTGGATTAGGTGGTCGCAAGACCCTAGTTGACCATAGTCGTGCTCAAGTGAGCATCGTCAGTCGTTGTCGGTAATCCCTTTTTGTTTGGGTTTACGAGTCGTCTGTTTGGTTGTCCTTCTCGGTTTGCGTGCTTGGTGTGTATGGTTAATTGATTAATTAATCCTTAGTAATTATTTTGATTATATATGTGTTTGTGCATTGAAGATTTATGGACTAGATTAATCGGGATTTCGTTATGCGATTTTCGTTGATATTGGATTGCTCGTCTTAAATTTGGAGTAAGTTCAATTAATAATTAATTTTGAATATTAAATGCATTTTGTATATGCTGATGAAAAGAAAGTTTTGTATTTAATTGCAATAGATTTAATTGTATTCTATTGGCTTTTTAAATTAGAAAGGTTAAATTGAATTAAATGAGAAAATCAATTTTAAATGGAAAAAAAAAATTTAATTTGTTGATATAGTTGGAAAATAGTATTTTTGAGATTATTTTAAATAAAAATTTTAATTCCAAAAATGGAATTTTGGTCAACTCTTCCTTATAACCTAAACTTTTGGGAATTTTGGAGGATGGATGTTTTTGGAAAAATGTTGGTTGGAAAATATTTTGGGATGAAATTTGGGGGTTTTGGATGGAGAAGGAAGGTTTTGGGAGTTGCAGATTGGGGCTCTTCAGGAGATCTTGCCAGGAATGCGAGATCGGGTAGGATCTGCTTATCAATTTAGTTATTGTTTAAAATAAAATAAAAATGGGGGTTTGAATGTTTTCATGCTATCTTGGTTCCAGATTCTCCATTGAATGCCAAGATTAAGAACTGTTATTGTAAATTAGTTAGTTTGGCTGATTGCTTGTAATTTTTGTATGAAGAATAGTTCATTTTTGGCCCATTATGAGTTTGGCTGGAAATTTATTTGAGGTTTTGTTATTCCTCAATTTTTTTATCCTTTTTGTGGGTGTTTGGAAACCCAGTTGTGTTTGGAAAGAGGGATACCTTTGAAAAAAAAAGAAACCAAAACACTTTGCTTATAAACCGGATTTCTATGTATACCGAAATTTATAAACAAATGTTGTTTTGTTGTTTTAAAAAAAAATAAAGAGAAATTTCGAACTGTGCATATTTATATTTTTTTTCATGGTTTGGGGTTTGGAGGGTGGGGAGCGGAGCTCCACCCGCCTCCTCCTCCCCTCCCTAGCGCTTGTTTGCTGCCGCGGTGGTCGCAGGTGTACTGCGGTGGCCGCAGGGGCCGCGTCGGCTGCAAGGCACCGCGGAACCTGCGTCCCCCGCCAGTGGCACCGCCCACAAGGTTCCCTATGGTTGGGGTTTGGTCCGCCCAACCCCCGCGTTGGGAGGTGGGCCCGGCCTTCGCCGCCCCCAAATTAAATATTATTTTTGGTTAGCTTTAAAATGTTTTTTTTTATGTATTTTTTTTTATTATTCAAAAAAAAAAATATATATATATATATATAATATTTTAATATTATTTCATGTTAAGTTTTAATTAGTTTTTTTTTAATTATGATTAATGTGGCATAATCATAGTTAATGATAATTTGATATTAATTAATTGTATAATGGAATTTATATGTTAATTAATATTCAATTTCATTATTATGATTAGTGCACATTTTCTAATTAAATTCTAGAATTGCTAATTCCGTCATTGAATATTGATTGGTTATATTTTGATTGATCTTGGATTAATAAATATATACCTTACCTTCTAGCTATTTAGAGTATTTGGCTAATTGAGGAATTATTGTTTAAAAATAAAATAGAATATTATGTTATTGGAAAATTGTTGAAATATGATATATTTACTAATTGATGATGTTAAATATTATTCAAGAACTTATCATTTGAGTAATTGAGAAGTAAGTGAAATATTTAACCCTTGGACATTATGAATGTAAATGATGTGTTTTTGGGAATTTAATTTAGTATCATTTGGGAAATTGTTTAGTTACTGATATTCTCATTTAGTAAAATGAATGGTTAATTTATATTTTTCCTTTGTTTGAGAAATAGACAATGGTACTATTGCTAATTGTGGTATTGTACTCACCTGGTAACGGTGATTTCCCGTCAATGCTTTTTGAAAACCTAGGTCAATCAGAGAATTGGATCAACTGTTATGCTTAAATCAATTCGAGAAAATATTGTCTTTTCTGATTATTGCCTATGCGAGTTTAATTTATGTATTCGCTTTTGCTTATGTAATGGCAAGTCATGCTTGTTTGATAGGACCCTGTCGTATGGATTGTTTTGGGGTACCTGTTTCAGTCCTCGGTCCCGAGTTGACTGTTGTTTTGTGGTAGTGTCGTATTTGGTCATATCCTCTATGTGAGAGTCGAATGATGATTCGTGGTTGACCTTAGTTTGTCAGGTCTCTAGATAGAGTACCGTCAGTAAGTGTACCACTTTTGAGTCGTGTTTGACCAAATGGTTGTCCTCTCCTTCTTGAACTCCGTTCGTCTGACCATGCCTATTCCTTGGTTTTGAGTTCATCCGAGTTTAGTCTAGTGTCGTATGGGAAAGTGGCTTTCGATTGGGGGTCGCGCCCAAAGTGGCTGCTGGGTAACCCATCGAAAGTGAGTCTAATAAGTGATAACCTATCAGTAGATTAGGATGTAATCTCTAAGTAAGATAATTTGCCTCACACATGGGATGAGTGCTAACATAGACCCGACATGCTGTGAGAAGGTCTAAAATGGCAAACCATCATCCTTGTCTTCATGAGAGGATGTGTGGGTCCACATGAGGCTTGGATGGGCCGGAGGCTCGGATTAGGTTGCCAGGGTAACCCAGTGTATGGGGTCGGGGCCTATGAAGACCTGCCATGGTAACCATACCAGGTGGTGTGATGACACTTGTCCCTACGTTCGCTAGTGTGTTGTCGTTTTGTCCTGTTATGAGCACTTTTGTGGGTTGCCCTATTGTCTTTGCCCTTGTAAGTTCTCGGTTTCATGTTAGACCTTGGGTGGTGATAACTCAGTTTTATGGATGCTTCCATGGACCTTTGTATTAGCTTTGATTATGTTCAGCTGGATCCTTTTCTTTTCAGGGATCGTTTATGTATTAATTGACCGATGTGGTCGTATGTATATTGTTTATATTTCGCCTTGATGGCAGGATTGTAAATGGTGTAACCTCCTGTATTCTTAACTTTATTAATTAGCAGAGGGGTCTTGCAGTTGAGTAGACCCGGAGATGTAGCCCTTTTGGGGTGAACTCCGAGATCATTATGGTGTTATTTGATGTTATTCTCTTACGTTTCCTTTAATCAGCTTTATCATGTATGATTAGCTTATGTTAGAATGGATAAGTGGATAAATGGAATTAACTTTAAATGCTTATATGCAGTCCTTCCTTGAATGTTTATTTTGATCGAATGCATAAGTGGTTTAGATGAAATTTATTGTAGATGCATGTATGCAATCATCTTTTAAAATGCAATAAATTGGAATATGAAAGAATGTAACTTAGAGTAATGGAATATATTCAGTTGTTGTTAAGGAAATTAAGTATGCTTGAAAAGATCTCTTATGTTTATGATGAAATTCTAGTGTGTTAGGATATTAGATGTATGGCTTGTATTTTTATGAAAAGCTTGAATGAAGATTATGAATAGATCTTAATGGATAAATCTTTGCTTGTGATTTATATTTCCATCTTCTGAAAGAAATTATCCTGATTAAGAATTATCTTGTTATTAAGATAATCAGCTTATTGGATTAATTGTGTGAGTTAAGTGAATTGTGAAATTTAAGTAATCTCGTTGGGAAACTCTTTAGGTGTTAGTTGATGTCTTCCGCTATGTAATCTGAATCTTTGATATCTTGTTGTATCTTAATGTGGTGTAACCAAAAAAAAAAAAATTATTGCACTCTGTTCTTGTGTTTTGGCTTATTCCTTCGGGGTTTCCTAGTGGGGCATTACACTCCTTGAGGATGTTGGAAAAGTGGTAGCAAATTCACCATTTGATAATATGGTTCCTAGTTTCATGACTACTAGCTCCCAAGAAACAAATATAATGCTACCCACAATTGTTCCTAACCCGCATAGCTACCTTCTATGTTCTTTCATGAGCGTGGTGTTCCTAGTTGGGTCAACATTGATAATGTTCCTCATTTGGAGCTAGTCGTTTCTCTAGAATGTGCTCAACAACATTAGAAGGAAATATCTAAGGAAGAGGTTGCACTCATTGACTAAGACTCAATACTGGTAATCTTGCCTCTAGTTATGTTTGGGGGAAACCTAATGATAAAGGCCACCTCCTACTGGAATTTCTTTACTTGTTTAGTTTTTTATGTTATGTGCGGGCTTGGTCTTATGACCTCTCATTTCTCATTTGTACTTGGTCCCTCTAGTCTCTTAGGTTGTACCTTTTTATCATTCACTTTTTGTGTGAATATTGTACTATTATATTTTAGACTAATTAAAAGTTAAAGAGATATTCATAAAAAATAATAGTGTGAGATATCAAAATTATTTCCTTTACCTAAATTTACTTTACCTCTTTATAAAATTTTAAGAATTGATTTTTGTCTAAAGAAATATTTTTATTTACTTAAGAGTTATTTCATTTTACTTTATAATTAGTTAATAATTTATTTTTTTAATAGAGAGGTAAAAACTTTTGGCCAAGATCTATCAACTGGTGAGATCACAAAAGGAGGACCTCATCCCCAACATAAAAACTCAACAATAACACCCAAATAGGGTTTGAATCCTAATGGCGAGAACAACAACACCACATTTCAACCATCATATTATGCCAATATCGACTAAGAAGTATTTTATTCTATTTACATTGTTTATTTTTAATTGAAGAGCTAATTGTATTTAATTGAGGTTTGTTTTGCTTTACTTTTTAATTATTAAAGAATTAATCATATTATTTACTTAAGAATTTTTCTATTTAATTTTTTCAAAATACATTTGATTGTGTTTTAATTTTATATGTACACAATCTCAACATAATGTTATATTTATCACTATAAAATGTAATAATTAAATTAAAGTTTAAAATAATTATAAATAAATAACCATAAGAAGAAATATAAACTTACTTGATTCGTGCCACAAAGATTTCCTCTCTTGCATGATCAATAATTGTTCTACTAATCCATCCTCCACGTTGTTGAAACCCTGGTTGAAGTGTTTCTCCATTATCATCTGTAGGTCTTGCATGTACCATTTTTAGCAAATAAGGTCCAACTTTAGTAGGTGTAGAAGTTGCAACAACATGGAACATGGGTTGGATATCCTTTTGGTCCTTAGGAAAATCCAACGGAATTGCAACAACCCATTTGTTCATATGGAGCATAGGAGACTCCAACAACTTTTTCCATTCAAGTGTGGAAGATCCAATTAATTTGGAACTTTGTACTTTTCCCATCAAAAAATGTTTAGGGCGTGAGCGAAGTTCTAAAGTCAATCCATTTGTAGCAATTTCACATTCTATAATCCATGATTGTTTCCAATTTATTGCATTTGTTGAGTTGCTCTTTTCAATGGTGTCCACTTTGAAGTCTGCCCATTTTCTCAATAGTTTAACTCGAACAAAGAAATTTTGATCACTTTTTATAGGAATGTGTCTTCCACCTAAAATTGCTAGGCATACCTGGAATCAAAATTAATAGAGTAAATAATAATTTATATTTTTCAAATATTTGAATATATCAATATATATTATAAATTACTAATTATATTTTTTAGTTAAATGTCTATAAACTTATAACATAAATTAATAATGTTATAAATTTAATTAAAAAAAAAGATGTCTAATAATTATTCTTTTCTTAATGGTGATATGAAATGTCGATATAAAATATCTTTATATAATTTATATCTAGAAGCATTGTTAAACACTAATATGAATTACAAAAACATGTTTTATAACATAAATTAATAAAAAAAAATGTCTAATAATTATTCTTTTCTCAATGATGATATGAAATGATGATACTAAAAATCTTTACATAACTTATATCTAGAAGCATTGTTAAACACTATTGTGTATGTGTGTGTCAAAGTAAAAAAAAATAGAATTTTATTTTTAAAATTGTATATATAATTTTAACTATTTTAGCTTTAAGAAAAAGTGTAAATTATAAGACATAAAATTGAGTGATAATATAACTAAAAATGAATAATATTACTAGATCCTACATGACATTAATGGAAGTTTAATATTGTAAGGCCACATAAAGAATGGGGATTGTTAAGTTTGTTTTGTTGATTGATGGAACCTCGGAAATAAGTAATCAAATGTATTAGCTTCAGTTACTTTTAGCAAAGCCATAGTATTATATTTATCTTTAGTGATTGGAATATTTTTGTAATGGTGAGATTTGCATATGCATGTTATTTTTCATTTAACTTTGTATTTAGTTTGCATTATGGTCTAATCCTCATTCATGTCCTATTTTACAAAATTTCTTGTGTTTCTTATTGACTACACTCTACCCTCTTCCCATTTGCATTTACTCTCATTTATATGTTACCTACACATTGTTTGTTGTGTCTGTGTTCACACATATCCCTATACATTCTCCCTACCTCAAGATTTGAACTTTTATTCTTAGAGTCACTCTCAAGCCACTCAAGATTGAGCCCAAGGTGCTCAAGATTGACATCAACTTTAAATTTTTAAATTTAAATTCTAATGTTCTTGTCCTTTCCTACTAGCTATTATGGGACAACTTGACTAAGCTTGCATGATCTCTTTCTATGTGCTCGCGTTCAATGTGTAAGTAATTCATAAAGGACTACAAGGAAAAATAGTTAGCACAAACTTCATTTTTTTAAAGGGACAAAACAATCAAAATCAATATCACAATCATCTTGGTCACCTACATGTTTGAGAATGTTCTCTTCTCTCATTCACTTAAAATCATAAAGGCAGTCCTAAAAGGAAGTCTGCATAGGTAAACATGACCCTTGCAAATCAATAACTTCCCCAAAGTTATTTTTAAATATTACCCATTCTTACAAACATTTAAATACCAAATATCAAGATGAGGCAATTTTTAGAAGTTTATATTATACAAATTTGACCTCATGAGTTAGGGATTGATCCTATAATAGAGATCAAATTCTCAAGGCTTAGGATTGACCTTAATGAGCATGAGATGACCTATAGGAAATTTTGATATTTTGACATGGTCATCTCCATTAGTCAAAAGGCATTTAATTCTTATACATGGATGAATAGATTTTGCAAGACATCAACATTGATTTCATCATTCCTTCTAAAGCTAAGTACCCTTCTCCACTGGCATCTAAAATTTTTAAATGGAAATTCAATTTTGCAAAACCTAGCTTCGTAACTAAAACAATGATAATGTGTGATTATTGACTGTATTTATTTAATTACCTTAGATTTTTTATTTAAGGTAATTTATTCCTTTACATTTTGGTGAACCTAGCATACATACACTCCATTAAGGTTTGATAATAGAGTTGTATTGTTCTATCCAATAAGGCTTTTAGATATATCTTTTTTATTTCCTTATTTTAGATCAAATCTTATTAGGATTTTATCCCTTTTACTTGTGCTTCATTATTTTTTTCCTTTCCTTAAGGATTTGTGATACATAGCCTACTCTTGTTTTTACCTACCCTACCCAACCCCTATTTCACTTGAAGATTCACATTTGTTAAGTTTTCCTTATGAACATGAATTCAAACTATATTAAAACATGACATAAAATACAAAACAAAGATTAAATTTTAATGTTTGTCACAAGATTGTGCACGATGAAAATTTGAAACAATAAACAAGATAATGTTATCAAATTACATTGTTGCAAGTGGATTTTCTCAATGGATGCCATGTGCTTGCTTGAACA
This sequence comes from Cryptomeria japonica, assembly GCF_030272615.1. Classification (NCBI taxonomy): domain Eukaryota; kingdom Viridiplantae; phylum Streptophyta; class Pinopsida; order Cupressales; family Cupressaceae; genus Cryptomeria; species Cryptomeria japonica. Next base: position 523,723,485 of record NC_081405.1, read on the forward strand.
CCCACTTCACAAATATTGCAAAATGAACCTTTTAAAAATCATTAAGTGATTCGCATACAATAATATGTTGATTTATAGATTTTTGGTAGGAAAAATGGATGACCGAGATTCAAAAATGAACTCAATGTTGGAGATAGAATGAAATTACTTTGCTAAAATTATGGATAAAATAGAAGGTTTAGATTCAATATGTTTAAGATGAATGACTAGATTGCATTTACTAAAAATAGTAATTTCTAGCAACCAAAAAATGGGAGGGAAATGCATTTATTTCTAGAAATGGTGGAGGGAATATAGGTAAATTAAATTAAAAAATGTTATTTTATTTATTTATTCATGTGAGGTGGAAATTGTAGTTAAATAATAATATTATATAATTAGTCGTGAAGTGCAAATTAAGGTAATTTGTTTAATTAGGTGTGGAATATAGACTAATTAAATGCTATTATTATAATTAGTTGATGGTGAACTAGATTAATCAAATAATACAATATTTTGTTAATTGATGATGATGAAATATTTAGCATGGAAAGCAAGAAATTGGACCAGCTAAAAACGAGCCTACAATTCTGAAGGAGCATGCTTCCACTGGTCGATAAATAGAGAAACTTGAGGGAAAATGATGCAAAGGAATCAGTGTAGCTCGTGTGAGCCATCATAGTTGAATTCATTCCATGTCCTTAAGCTTCCACGCAAGACCTCCTTATTGACCTTAAATAATCACATTTATTGAGAGAAAAGACATGGTAGCTTGCAGATATGTGGGAGCCCTGGAATTTGTGCAAGTTGGGATCCTCCGCAGGGAATGACAGGATTGGGGATGCTACAGAGCGAACATGTGGTCTACCTTACAGATCCACATGCTTGAAGTACCTCCACAAATCCCAAACCAGAGGATACTCGTCCTTCCCCCATGTGTAAGATATTGAAAGGTACTCAAAGCGTGGGAAGGTCCAAAGCCGCCAAGTTGATCTCATCCCGTACTACATGCCACCCGAAAGAATGCAGAAATGACAATCCCCATCTACTCCGCATAAAAGCCTTACCAGGCTGGAAGCATCCTCACAGGATAGTCACCAGTGACATGGCTAACCATGGCCCGAGGATCTTCCACTGCACAGGCCACAAGACGGTTCTTGGAGTGAGATCAACTAAAATTAAACCTCAACCGGACACATAGTCGGGCAATGGGAGAAATTCCAACTCCAATACTTTGAAGAATGAGAGACCTTGCACCCACAACAAACAACATTAGATTAAACAATCTAAGTGGGACCAGGTGACGCATCCAAAGCCAGTTGTACACTGAGGCATTCATCTTCATGAACCTGACTAGGAGAAAGGAAAAAAGCTTCCTCATTTGACTCACATCCCTTATTGGCTAATAAGTCTGCTAACTTATTTGCTTCCCTATAGCAATGGGAAATGATATATCCTTGAAAACTTGAAATCTTCTCTCTAGCTTCTTGAATAATGTAATCTATTTTCCAATTGGGAGCTTGGAAGTTTTTTAAGGCTGATATGATGTTCAAAGAATCCCCTTCAATCTCTAAGAATTCAACCTACTCTTGAATGGTTAAGTTCATCCCAAATAGTAAGGCTCTAGCCTTTGCTATGTTATTTGTGCCATTTGGAATTTTTGCAAAACCTGCTCTCAAAACTTGGCCTGATTGATCTCTGAGAACACATCCAATTCTGGACACTCCAAGATTACCCCTTGCAGCTCCATCAAAATTTTGACATATTACTATCACTTGTGACTCATGATCCTTTTGTCCTTGATGTATTTATAAATTGTTATTCTATGGGTAAGGATGCACTATCCATGTAAATGGTATTCTAACAAGTCTTTGCTTACCCTATTTTCAAAGACTTGGTTATTTCTCACCCTTTTCTATTAAATTTGCTTTCCCTCACTTCTCCATGAGTCTCATATTAATCATTTTCTATTGTCTTGTGATAATGATGAGCATATACCTAATGAGGATTTATCATGTGTGCTAGTGATACATCTATTATAATGGTCATTAATGAGGTTACACCTATACCTATTTGTGACATTGTTAGACCTTTTAATGATAATTATCAAGCATGTCATAACCCTATTTGTATCTCCTTAAATTTATATTCATTGAATGATGCTTTTTTTGAGAAAAAAACCCACTCCAAAGAAATTAAATGTATTATTTAGTGATTAAATTTTGCAATCCACTTGTAGCTTGTATAAGCCTTTATAAGAGTATCACCAACCAAACATCTAGAGTAAGCCTTGTAGAATAACAATACTCACAAATCATGTTGATACCTCGATCTCAAATACAATAAATTATTGGAAAAACAATACATAAAACCATCAAATGGTAATTAGGAAAACATGAGATACAACCACCCAAAATGTGTCACTTAGATCCCTATTCAAAATATAACACCCCAAATCCCAAGATGAGTCCATAGGCTAAAATAATATGTTCCTTACACCTATCACAAGCTAATAATATATTCACTCACCCAACTAGAGCACTCCATTTGGGCTCCATTATCTCCATTCATACATGCCATTTGATGAGTTATAGCATGCATCATAAGATGATCAACAAGTGTAAGTACTTACAACTCACTTATGTAATGTAGATATTCTTACATTTCTAATGTGGGAGGCTAACTTCTAGAAGTCATAACTTTTGATTCATCAAATAGATTGAGCATATTTTTTTAATTAAAGATCTTAGAGAGCTCCATATTGCTATAGCTAATCTTGATTTGATTAAGGTGTGTTTTGATATTTTCTCAATCGAAAGTCAATGTCTATAGCCCACAAATTATATTTTTAATTTATACAACCTAATAAAAAAATTTGTGTTATTAACATTAAGATGCAAGGTTGATACACATTTCCTAACATAGTCAATGCTGGCAAAAAATGTATGACATTTAACACCTATTAGATATTACATCATCACATTTATTTATGATTATTATCTATTGACTTTGAAACATTTGTTGATTGTAGATGTCATGTTTTCATGCATTTCGTTATTGTGTCATGTGTTTGGCCCCCCCCCACCTATGATATTTATGATGAGAGGTGATTATTTTCTTTAAAGCAATTACCCTTGTATACACTATCGCAATCATGACAAGTACCAACTTATGCTTACACATTTGCCACTTGATAATTATTGCACATTTTAATATTCTTATATTAACACTATCTGGTCTTTTAGGGATATCGTTCTCATGTTTTTCCTATACAAGGTCTTAACATTGTCCCTTGCAACATCTATCACCAATTTATGATATCATTTACTTGATTTATATTGATGTATCATTACAACCTTAAAATCAATGTGCTTACACAATTATTATTTTATTATCATATATTTCTTATAATTGATGTACTTACATGTCTACTTTCTAATACCCAATAAATACATATCACATGATGTTTGACTACTATAATATTGATCTACTTCGTTTATTTTTTATGCCTATTATTTTATTGACATGAAATGGTTTTTATGACAATTATCACATACTTATACATGATATCTATTACTATACATGCTCACATGATTACACATTCACTTGTTTTATTGATTTGTCATAAATAATTCCCCCTCTCCTCTACCTCCTTGCATCCAATGGGTGCAAGCAATTAAAGGGGGCATACATTGTCATTAATGCTATTATTCTTTAGATTTTAGGTAGTAATTTGTGTTGGATAGAGACTCATCACAATACCTCTAGATAGATTTGTATCCCATTACACACCCACAATTATGAAACCTTCTATCACATTTTGCTACACCTAAGCAAACCACATTTATAACCCCTTAGGGTAACCACATTACACTGTAAGACTAGGCAAAGTATTACCATCACTTTCTATATTTATTTGTCATAGACAACAAAATTGATGCAGGAGCATTCCCGGTCTATGAGAAATCTTGCATCAACCAAAAATATTTCCTTAGTTTTCTTCTTGTTTGGTTTTGGCAACATATTTCTGTGTTTTTTTCAGTGTGTTCCGATAGCTGGTTCTTTTTCGTTGCGAATTAGATTTTCAGTTTTCAGGCTTGCTTTTGTTCATTAATCCAGATTGTCAGTTCATTTGGATTCTTTTCCGGTGAGTTATCGCTTCCGAAATGGATGTTCTTGGTTCCCAAAGCAGTTTTTTAGTTTAACGGCTAGTTGGTAATTTCTTCTTGTGCGGAGAAATTTCTTGGCTTGTGAATCTATTTGGTGCCTTGCTCGATGTTCTTGAGTCCTTGCCCGACCTTCCTTGGTCACCATACTTCTTGGTTTTTCTTTTCCGGAGGATTTTCCTTTCATTCTTGGGGCTGACCTATTTGCACGTTTCATTTTCCTTTCTTGGTAAATGTAATCTATTGTGGCCGACCTGGATGTGTTCCAGAGGGTATATATATGGTTATATGTGATCCTTAGGAAGCAGTTCGAAGGTTATGAGTTTCTAGTTTCTGGAATGGTAATTCGAATGCCTTTTGGAGGTCCGGATGGATTGTAATTTGGCATGTAGTTTGTAACTGGACATGTTAGTCTGCATGTAACCAAATGATTACTGAATGTTCTATGATGATAATATGATGATGCGAATATCTGATTTAGCATTTTATATGTTTTGTTGTTGCTTCCATTATGTTACTCTTGTTGCATGATCTGGTTTGTTCTCTTTGAAAACCTGTCGAATTATGACTACATTAAGTGGTATTAGAGTTGGTTATGAACCTGTTGATGGAGGAAGAGATGGTTGCAAACCTTGAGGCATTCCTTTGGGTGAAAAGATCGTCGAATTGACTGTGAGTGTGTTCAATAGATCGTCGAGTGTGAGGCAATCGAAATCGATAGTCAGATCGCCGAGTTGAGGCAGTTGCACCGAAGCAGAGGAGGAGATGCTGCCAAGAAGGATGAACCCCCAGAGGGTGGAGCAGATGATGGAAGATTTCAAGAGTGAGATGAGGAATGAGATCTGAAATGCATTGGTTGGTTTGCAAAAGAATCTGGAATCCGAGGATGAGTATGAAGAGGTTGGAGAGGAGCTTGAGGTTGAGGAAGCTGAAGGACCAAAAGATGAAAGAGAGGAAAGATTTCTAAGAGCGGTGGCGCAAGTGAGTAAAGCTCATAAAGTGGAGATTTTGAACTTTTTTGGGATGCTAAATCTGGAAGATCTGATTGATTGGATTGGAGAGCTGGAGGACTACATTGAGTTTGAGGATATTAAGGACCCGTAGAGAGTCTGATTGGCATAGACTAAGTTGAAAGGGCATGCTTCCTTATGGTGGAAGGAGTTGCAGAGAGATAGAGTTGAGAATGGTGAGATGAAGATCGCCCGGTGGAGACATATGGTTGCAAGATTGAAGGCTAAGTTCATTCTAGGAGACTATGAGTTGGAGTTGTTCAAGAAGTCGCAGAACCTGAAGCAGAGGAACGTGACTGTGAAAAACTACAACAAGGGATTCTACAAGGTAACGATCAGGTCTAGACATAGAGAGATGGATAGAGAGAAGGTGGCTAGGTACATAAATGGACTTGCATTTAACATTCAGGATGAGATGAGTATGCTAAAGATTTCTATAGTTGAAGAGGCTTACCAATATGCTTTGAAGGTTGAGGAGAAAGTGAAAAGAAGACAACAAAATAACCCTAGAGGAAAGGAGAGGTATAGATGAGTGGCAGTATAGAGAAGTAGAATGTTGAAGAAGAATCAAAACCTAAGTGGAATAAAGAACCGGATCAGAAGACACAGAGAAAAGAGAGTGGCAAAGAATTTTTGGGTAGATGTTTTAAGTGTGGAGAAACCGGACATAGATCTTTTGAGTGCAAGCAAGGGATGGCAAGAAACTGTATGGCAAATGAGGATCAGGAAGTTAGAGTTACCAATGAGAATGTGTTGGAACTGGAGCAGGGAGAATCCCTTATGTTCAAAAGAGTCTTGATGGAGCAAAGCAATGAAGATATCAGATCTACTCAGAGGAAAAATATTTTCTGGACTGTGTGTAAATCTGGTGGTAAGTGTTGTAAAGTTATTGTGGATAGTGGAATTATTGATAATTTGGTATCTGAGGAGATGGTAGAGAAGATTGGATTGAAGAGGCTTAAGCTCCCTTGTCCTTACAAGGTAAGTTGGTTGCAAGATGATCAGAAGTTAGAAGTAAAAGAGCAGTGTTTGGTGAATTTCAATATTGGACCTTTTAGGGATGAGGTCTTATGTGATGTTTTGTCTAAGAGTGCTTGTCATGTTTTGCTGGGAAGACCTTGGCAATTTGACAGGGGAGCTATTTATGATTGTAGAAGAAACCGGATCACTATTGAGAAGGATGGACAGAAGTTCACATTGGCTTCTTTGAGGGAGAAAGAGAAGGAAGTGAGGAATTTCAGTCTTGAAAAGAGTTGCAGTGTTGAGAAGCAGGTTGCAGAGGTTACACCAGATAGTGGCACGGATTTGTAGAAGGGTCTGATAGATAAGTTTGATAGTAATAAGGAACCGGATGGCAGTAAGGTTATGGTAGCAGACTGGATGAAATCTTGTGGCAGAAATAAGTCAAAGTTGTAGAAGGAGAGTATCGGTCAGAGACAGTGTGTAGGTTTGAAGCAAGGAAAAAGAAATAAAGAGAATTGGGAGTTGGAGAATCTGGTTGAGATTTTGGAGGAGGTAAGGAAGAGGTTTGCGGACAAAGAAGATGTTTGGAACATAAATGAGCATGGGATCTATATTATGAATCCTCTTTGATGTTCATGAGTTGCCTCTCATAGAACATCTCTTTCTACCTGGGGCGTCTGATGTAGGATCATCCCCGGTCTATGAGCAATCTTGCATCAACCAAAGATATTTCCTTAGTTTTGTTCTTGTTCGGTTCTGGCAGCAATTTTTTGTGTTTCTTTCAATGTGTTCCGGTAGCTGATTCTTTTTCGTTGTGGATCAGATTTTTTATTTCCAGGCTTTCTTTTGTTCATTATTCTAGATTGTTAGTTCATTTGGATTCTTTTCTAATGAGTTATCGCTTCCGGATTGCCTGTTCTTGGTTCCCAGAGCAGTTTTTGAGTTTAACAGCTAGTTGGTGATTTCTTCTCGTGCGGAGCAATTTCTTGGCTTGTGGATCTATTTGGTGCCTTGCTCAATGTTCTTGAGTCCTTGGTCGACCTTCCTTAGTGTTGCGCACTTCTTGGTTGTTCTTTTCCAGAGGATTTTCCTTTCATTCTTGGAGCCGACCTATTTGCACATTTCATTTTCCTTTCTTAGTAAATGTAATCTATTGTGGCCAACCCAAATGTTTTTTGGAGGGTATATATATGGTTATATGTGATCCTTAGGAAGCAATTCAAAGGTTATGCGTATCTAGTCTCTGGAATGGTAATTTGGATGCCTCTTGGAGGTCCGGATGAATTGTAATCTGGCATGTTAGCCTACATGTAACCGGATGATTACCAGATGTTCTATGATGATAATATGATGATGTGAATATCTAATTTTGCATTTTATATGTTTTGTTGTTGCTTCTGTTGTGTTACTCTTGCTACATGATCTAGTTTATTCTCTTTGAGGACCAACTGAATTATGGCTGCATTAAAAAGTTAATAATATATCTGAGATTTGAGCAAAACTGAAACTGTAAAGCACAATTGAACAGATCATCAGGTGAACAAAGAACAAATGTCTAATTAACTGCTTAAAATTGGTTATGTCAAAGTAGATTGTAGCTCATAAACACCAAGACCAAAACTTGATAAAGTTGAGAACCCTTTTTAATTGAGATTAGGTCCATGAGGTTTGCAACTAACAGATGGCCTAGGGTGGGCAAATTTCAAATGGTGCAGTAGGTAGAGTTCTAAATCAAGGCCTGGATAATGCTTCACATTCTCAGTGGGATTTGGACCTATCGTATCCAAATAATATTTTGTTACCTGCCCCTTCTTTTGTATCCAAGCCTAATAATATACTAGTGAATCAGGGCAGGTTTCTATAGAAACAATCTAAGCATGGAGAATCCTTCAATCCAAAATTTCAACCTCTACAATATCAAGCTCAACGGCGAAGCAATAGTAAAGTCTACAGGCAAGCATCAAAAGGGAACAATGGGAAAAATGTTCAACAAAGCAAAGAGGAGTCATTCCTCAAGAAATGGGTTTGTAAACAACCCAAAGAGAGGCATAGGATTCACACTCCTCTGATCCCTCCAAACATTGGCAGATCAAATGTGCAAGGTGTATTGAAAGTGACTTTACTAGATGAATAGATCTCAAGAGTCAAGTTGTAGATCTTCGGGAAAGAGCGCTAATATAGAAGTTCTGGAATTACTCTATTGAATCTTTGACTTTGAGTAAATGGGTTTCCAATTCTTGGGCAGGGGTGTATGAGGTCGTCTATATAGATAAGGGAAATGGGTTCTTTATTGTCATTTTCTCTTCCAAACACTGCAAAGATCAAGATTACAAAACAAAATGTTGGTTTTGTAAGGGTTTTGGCTTGTTTACAACGTTGTGGCATCCTAAATTTGACCCATTTAATATAGTAATTAGTTTTGCTCCATTATGGGCGTCTCTTTCATCAATTCCTTTGGAGTATAGGGATCTCAAAATAATTCAACTTCTTGCCAATCAAATGGGTATATTTCTTAAATGTGATCTCATCCCATTTGAGCATGTAGAGCTCCCCCTTAGACTTTGCATTCTGCTTGATGTAAACAAGCCTCTCCCTCAAACCCTAGTAATTCAATCCAAGTTTGGAACTTGGAATCAAAGTCTTGTTATTGAGGACCCAGAGATGGCGGAAGATCATATTAACAGATTGGGTCATTTCAATTTAGAATATCAACCAGGCACTGAAGAGATTAGGGTTTGTGGTGATCATACTTATTTGGCTAACCATTGTTCGTTCTTCTCAAATCCCCATAGATCAAGTACAAACAAAGTCGTGGATCCCTGTTTAGAAAAATATATTGTTCATAAACCCACCATCTCTTTGTAGATTTCAAATACCCTTTTCAACAAAGAGTGTATTGGGGGTTTCAACCAATTTTGTAATATTGCCTCCTTCCCACTATTTGATATCCCTCCTCTTGATTTGAATAGAAGAGTTGCCCAAAGGAAGTTGGGTAGTGAGTTGCTAGCAATTTTTAAAGCTTCATTTCTTGCAAGAGATCTAGATGCTCCTAAAAACCTATTTGCAAGTTGCAGAAGAAACTGTTGACCAAGTTTTAGCACAACCTCTTGTATTTAAACAATCTACTAAATCTGCCACTATTGGTTTTGATCATGGTCAAGTGCATATTCCTCAATTGAGGAAAACAAACATGCATATTTCTCAATTAGGAATGACAAACAATATTCCAAGGGTTTTTCTCATAATTGAGAGTCCCTATTTTTTACACATTTGTAAGGCATTCATGGCATTTGTACATAAAAGTTTGGATCTTCGAGGTAATGTGAAAAAGCTTTGTCTAAAAGAGAATCTCCAAGTATTATGTCACAACTTTGATCAGGATAAGCTACCCCTATTAGATTCAATGCACACAAATTCTCATAAAATTGTGGAAGTGGGTGAAAACATATCGGATGAAGCGTTAGAATCAGATTCCCTACCTCAAGCTTCTATTCATCAAACTCGTTTAAAAAAAAGGTAGTATATCAAAAAAGCCCAAAGGCAAAGTGGGCAGACCGCTTAAGAGAAAGAGGATGACCAAGAAAACAAGGGACCAAATTAATGCAAGGATTCAATCAACTTTGGACAACAAATTAAGCCCAAGGAGACTACACTACTCTTTGGGCCAGAAATGAAGATAATTTTGTGGAATGTTAGAGGCATTAATGCCCCTAGCGAAAGACACCTCATAGGGTCTCAGATTGAGAATGATGGGGCAGATATTGTGATGTTGCAAGAAACTAAGTTTTCATAAGTGGAAGAATTCCATTCCAACCGTTTTGTAAATGGAAGAAATAGAGGTATATTGCATCAACATCTTTGGGAACTTTAGGGGGGCTTGCAATTTTGTGGAAAGATGTGGGTATTCAGATCAATAAGGTGGCAATAAAAGCAAATTTTATTCAAATTCAAGTGTGTTGGCAGAATTCATCTTTTCACTTGATCTTTGTATATGGGCCAAACTCAATCATGGAGAAGAAATACTAATGGGACTATTTATCATTAGTTCTAGCTAGCTTCCCAAAAGAACCTTTTATCATTGGAGGTAATTTTAATGCAATATTATCTCTAAAAGACAAATTCAGAGGAATTATACCTCCATTAAAAATGATGCAAGACTTTAAAGAATTTTTGGAAATCAATGGTTTAAAAGGTTGCCCCTCGACAAATGGAAATGTAACTTGGACTAATAGAAGAAAAGGTTTCCTTTAGATTGCTAAAAGATTAGATAGATTTTTTGCCAATCCTACATGGGGTGCTTCATTTGGATTTCCCACATCTCAAATATTACCATTGATTGCCTTAGATCACTTTACACTCCTTTTGGAAGTGCATTTGCTTCCTTTAAAACATATATTTGTGGCCTCCTTTAAGTTTGAATAGATGTGGTTCAAAGATGTGACTTTCTTTAAACCTCAAGTTAGAACTTGGTGGCTCAACTCCCCATACTTTCATAGATCTAGAATGTACCAATTCTGTAAAATAATTACAATGGCTCAAAGGTCTGATTAAAATTTGGAACTCCAAGGTATTCAAAAATGTTTTTTCTTCAAAATCAAATTTAGGGGCAAAGTTGATTGAAATTAATGAAGAAATAATCCTTCATGGATTGAATGATCAATCCTACAATCAACAGCTTCTACTAAAAACTCAGTTGGAAGAGGTCTTAAAAAGGGAGGAAATATATTGGAGGCAGAAATCCAGAGAATTGTGGCTTCAAGAGAGGGAAAAAAATACAACAAAAAAATCACTCTTCCGCCAAAATGAGAAGAACATGTAATTTAATTTTCCAAATAAAAAACTCTTCGGGGGATATTCTCACAAACAAAGATAAGATTCAGGAAGAAGTTGTCTCCTTTTTTTCTTCTCTTTTCAACCCCAAGTAGGGATGAAACCACAGATAATGTGGAGGTTCAGGAAGTTCTTCAACACATCCCTCAATTGGTGTCAGATCAAGACAATCTAGCTCTTCTTTGCCCCTTCACTTCGGAAGAGGTTAGGGAGGTGGTTTTTTCAATGCACCCAAATAAGGCTCCGGGTCTGGATGGATTTACTGCCATGTTCTTTCAAAAATGTTGTGATTTTATTGGTTTTTATGTTTGGAGGGTAGTGGAGGAATCCAGGAGATATGGAAACATTCTAAAGCAATTTAATACCACTCTCTTAGCTCTTATTCCTAAAACCTCATGTCCATCAACTTTTGTCATATTCAGAACAATAGCTCTATGCAACACGATATATAAGATCATCACAAAGGCAATCTCTATCAAATTGGCCAAGCTTATTCCAAGGATCATCTCAGATGAACAAGGGAGTTTTGTACTAGGTAAAGAGACTTCAAAAGGAGCATTGATCACTCATGAGCTTATCCATTATGTCTCATCTCATAAAAGCGAGGCCATGATTATTAAATTGGATATGATGAAAGCATATGATAGGGTAAGTTGGGACTGTTTACAGCAAGTATTATTGAAATTTGGTTTCTCAAGGAAGTGGAGTAGATGGGTAATATCTTGTATTTCATGAACTAACTTTTTAGTCATCATAAATGGATGTCCATTTGGTTTTTTTCTTCATCCCAAGGGGTAAGGTGAGGAGATCCTTTATCTCTATTTCTTTTCATAATTTTGGTTGAGTCCCTTAGTAGAATGAGTACATCTTATCACCACAATAAGTTGTGGCATGGCATTCTCTTGCCCCAAACATAGAGAAAAATTACTCACATTCTATTTGCAGATGATACTATGTTGTTTGGAGAAGCTTCCATTAAGGAAGTAAAGACAATTACGCAGATCAACAGCTCCCCCTTAGCCCTTGCACATTGCTCTTCTCCTCTTTTCATCTCTCCATGGCTTTTCACATGACTCTCTCCCCCTTTGACATCAATGGCAAAGGCACATATTTGCAATCAAACCACAAGACTAACTTACTAACTACTCCCCCTAAGTAGCAACCACCAACCATCAATCTGGATCATAAGATATGACTGTGAAATGCACCAAACTAATGCATACCAATGCATCTTAGTTCTAATCAGGAAGGGCAATCACCTCTAACTTCCCTATGAGATACTCAAAAGTATCCTTAGCCAAAGGCTTCGTGAAAATATCTGCAATTTGTTCCTTTTTAGGCACATACTTCAATTTGACTTCCTTCTCATTTACCTTATCTCTCAAAAAGTGAAACTTGATTGATATATGTTTAGTCTTTGAATGCAACACCGGATTCTTAGAAATGTTAATTGCACTTGAATTGTCATAGTAGATAGCAATAGGCTCATCATACACTACTCTGATATCTTTCAACATCTACTTCATACATGCCACATGACTACAATTGTTTGTTGTGGCAATATACTCTACCTCTGCAATAGATAGAGAAATAGAATTTTGTGTTTTTCTCAACCATGAAACCAACCTTTTTCCCAAGAAAAATGCACCACCACTAGTAATATTTCTGTCATCCACATCTCTTGTCCAATCAACATCTGTAAAAGCACTCAAAGTAAAATCATTATCTTTATGATACCATAGACTGAAATCAATTGTTCCTTTAAAATATCTAAAAATTCTTTTGATGACTATAACATGATATTCCTTAGGATCAACTTGAAATCTAGCAACAAGACAAATGGCATTCATGATATCAGGTTTGGTCTGAGTCAAGTAGAGAAATCCACCAATCATAGATCTATATCTAGTCTAATTTGTTTTAGGGGAATCATCATCTTTAGTCAACTTACATTTGGTCACCATAGGAGTTCCAACTAGCTTTGAATCTTCCAAACCAAACTTCTTCAACTGCTTTTTTACATACTTGGACTGACATATAAAGATTCCTTTTTCTAACTATGTGATTTGTAAACCCAAAAAGAACTTCATCTCTCCAATCATAGACATTTCAAATTCATTCTGCATTCATTAGCAAACTCTTTGCACAAACTATCATTTCTTCCAAAGATAATATCAGCAACAAAAACTTCAACAATCAAAATGTTCTCATGATCAATCTTGAAGTACAGATTACTACGAGTAGTACCTTTGTTAAATCCAAGCTTCAGCAAATACTTATTCAATTTGGCATACCATGCTCCTGGGGCTCGCTTTAGTCCATACATAGCTTTCTTCAATCGGCAAACCATATCTCCTTGGTCAGTCAATTGAAATCCATCTGGTTGCTCTATGTACACCTCTTCTTCCAATTCACCATTTAGGAATGTTGACTTGGCATCCATATGATAGACTTTGAAATCCTTGTAAGAAACAATCTTATAGCTTCAATTCTTGCCACAGGGGCAAAGGTTTCTTCAAAATCAATTCCTTCCATTTGTGAATATCCTTTACAAACAAGTCTTTCTTTGTTTCTAACTTCTCCTTGCTCATTCAATTTGTTTCAAAAGACCCACTTGGTTTCAATTACATTTTTGTTCTTAGGTCTGGGAACAAGAATCCATGTATTATTCTTTTCAATATGCATCAATTCTTCTTCCATTTATTTTACCCAATGTTCATCTTTACATGCTTCATTCACATCTTTAGGTTCAATCTTTGAAATCAAACAAGACTCAACTTGATCTTCAGCCATTCTCCTTCTTGTTTGAACACCTTTATTTCTATCTCCTATATTCTGATTTTCAAAATGATTCAGTCTTACATACTTGGAAGTCTTAGGATTTTCTTGAATTTTAGACTCTTGAGTTCTTTCTTCGGCACTTGCACTAGTTCCTTTTCCTTGAGTCACTAGATTCACCGGAATGATCTGAATTTGATTTTGAGTTTGAGGTTGCTTCCCTTTGTTTGTACTATCATTCTAATCATCTAAATCATATCCGCAAAATCTATATTGTTTCTCATTGCTTTCATCAACCCTGACATTTGCACTCTCAACTATCTTCCTCGATCTCTTATTATAACACCGGTATGCCTTGCTTTTGGTAGAATAACCAAGAAATATTCCTTCATCACATCTACCATAAAACTTTCCCAGATCTTCATCCTTCTTGATATAACATTTACTTCCAAAAATTATGAAATATTTAACACTAGAAGCATGACCAGACCATAATTCATAAGGAGTCTTACCAGTATCACTTTTGATATGCACTCGGTGAAGAGTGTAAACAATAGTACTCACAACTTCTCTCCAATAGACATGTAGAACATTTCCTTCCAACATCATTGTCCTGATAGTTTCTTGAAAGGTTTTGTTCTTCCTTTCCACAGCTCCATTTTGTTGAGGGGTTCCCAGAGCAAACAACTGTCTTCTTATCCTATGTTCTTTACAAAATGCATTGAACTCACCAGAAGTGAATTCACCACCTCTGTCGGATCTCAGACACTTCAGCTTCAAACCTGTCTCAGTCTCAATCATAGCCTTGAAAATATTGAACTTGTCTAGAGCTTCAAACTTCTCCCTCAAGAAAGTAGCCCACACCATCCTAGAATAGTCATCAATTAGCAACATGAAATGTTTGTCTCCTTGCAAGCTTCTAACTCAAGAAGAACCACACAAATCAGTATGCACAAGATCCAATAATCCATTTGAACAATGCTTCTTACTCTTGAAAGTAACTCTGGTTGGTTTCCCTAACTGACATTCCTTGCACATAGGATTAGTAGGTTTCATCGACCTAGGAAGATCTCTCACAGCCTAGGTAGAACTTATCTTGACAATGTTGTCAAAATTCACATGACACATTCTTTTTTGCCACACCCAACTTTCATCAATCTGAGCAATCAAACATCTTTTACCAACACTATTTAAGTGAAAAATATTACCTTTAGTCTTTGTACCTGATGTAATCTCAATTCCAGAGCTACCCAAGATTCTATATTTGGCATTCTTAAATTGAAGATCATATCCCTTGTCTACCATCTATCCAACACTCAAAAGATTATGCTTTAGGCCTTCTACATATATGACATCATCAGTATTGTGCTTACCATCAAGAGAAATGGATCATCTACCATAGATTATACCAGTTTTATCATCACCAAACTTCACAACTCCACCTTCATACTTTTCCAAACTTACAGACTTACTCTTATCACCTGTCATATGGTGAGAGCATCCACTGTCAATCACCCATTCATCTTTCTCTTCAACTTGTGCAACCAAAGCTCATTCCACATTCATGCAACTAGCAGAATTAGTAGGCATTGGATCATCTTCCTTGATAGCAATAAACGCCCATTCATTATCACTTGTACCTCCCTTATCAAATTCATCATCTGACACACCTTTATTAGCAGCATAATAACATCTCTTCTGAAATTTAGGCTTGTAAGGTTTTCTAGGAGCTCTTTCTGGGCACCTTGAGGCAAAATGACCTATCTTATTGCAAGAAAAACATTTAAGAGGCAATTTCCCTTCATACTTACCGGCTCCTTTGGGTAATCTCATGGAAATAAGTGTTTCAAGATCCTCAAGCTCTCGCTCTTCTTCTTCAATTTCCTTCCTCTCCTTCTCATATCTGGACATCCACCTTCAAGAACTTTATCTCGGATCATACCTCTGATTATCCTTTCCAGAAACAATAGCTTTGAATGCAAATTCCACCTTAGGAAGAGAATCACCAAACTTACTCAACACTAAGGCTAAAAGCTTACCAATTAACATGTCTTTGGTTACATTTATCACAATTCTAATCTACTCAATAGTAACAACTTTATGCTTGTAGGATGTAGGCAAAGATCTGAGCACTTTAGCAACAATGTTTTATTCTTCCAACTTTCCACCGGCACATCTGATATTGCACACAAGTTCATTCACCTTCTACATGAAAGAAGTGATGTTCTCATCTTTGCCCATCCTCAATATCTCATACCTTCCTTTTAGGCTTTGCAACTTGGCAATCTTCACATAAATGTCTCCTTCATACAAGGTTTCCAACTTCTTCCAAATCTCAAGAGTATTCTGCAATTCCATAACATTTGTCATCTCAGAATCAGTTAGAGCACTCAACACTGCTTCCTTAGCCCTAATATTATTTTCAGCACTTTTGATCTCATCTGGAGTTGAAGGTCCATTTGCAGGAATGGTATACTTGCATTTAGTAATATCACAGTAAGGTTCACCAATGCATCTCAAATGACGCTCCATGTGATTCTTCTAAAGAGAGTAGTTGGACTCTCCTTGTAAGTCGCCATCTCGGATCACCTCAAGTAGTTAAGCTTCTTCAAAGGAACCTGCTCTGATACCAATTGATGAAATAGATTTGATATCAATAAGGCAAACAACTGAGAGGAGGGGTGAATCAATTATCTCAAAAACTCACAAAACTTACATTTATTCTCAAATCTCATAGTTACGCATGAAAGCATAAATCAACAACACATCATGAACAGACATAACACCAAGATTTTTTATGTGGAAAACCCAATCAAAGGAAAAACCCTGGTGGGGATGAACCCACAAAATAGGTATACTATGTTAGAAGTATTACAATGGGGAATGCACATGCATTCAAGCACACTACCTAAAGCTCACTACTCAAAACAACAACAAGAAGTCTCGCTGCCTATACAAACAATCTCAGATCACATCTGAAAATCATGAACTGAGAAATAGCATCTCCTTAATGTTTGGTTCAATCGCATTTAAGCACAAAACAACTTTCTTCTTCACACTCCTTCTTTGTCTTTAAAAGATGTGTACATTTAGCACACATACATACTCATCCACTCACTCACAACCACATCTACACTCTAATACAGAGATATTACAATTATTTATACATGGCATCAACCTTGGAGAAATCAACAAGGTCGACTCAACACTCATCACCTAATTACAAAAATATAATCATACTCAATACAATATATCATGCGGACCAAGCAATGTTAGACAAGACATAGCACAGACCCAGATCTTTCACCTTGAACACGTTACACCTTTAAGAATTACACCTCAATCATATGCAACACACTACAAGCATCCGGTCAGCCAATAATATGAAGAACACCAATGCACTAGAGAAAAACATCAATTATGAGCTCAACGATCAATGCGGACCACCAACACAAAAGGCACACAATCCAAAAACATCTACAAGCATCATGAATTACCATAGCAACATCCGCACCAACAAAAAATACTAGAATCAGCTTTGTTGTTTTTGGTGATGGGTGTCCTTTTTACCCATGGTTGTTTGGTGCTTTCCTGTTCCTTTTATTCGGACAACTTTCTGGTTGAGGATTCCATATCCTATCCTTTTCTGGTTGTAAAGGGTTTCGGGTCCCTTCAAAACCTGTTTTTCCCCTAATCAAAAACACAAATTACTAGAATCACTAGCATCTTCATACCAAACCTCGGGAACACTAACTGCAATGATTGTAAACCTTGAAAAATCACTTGCAAACCTCCAAACCACGAACCACTTGAATTGAGGATACACACCAATGTCCCAAACATATCTTCAAATCCACATATCAAGATATTACAATGCAAAGCAATGCAGATCAAAATGCTGATACTTTGTCATCACTGAACAACTAAAAAAACCTGCCACAACTCAGATACCCATAACTCAATCAAATCTTCATGCGAGCCTCTAAAACTTGAACTAAATCAACTACATACAACCCTCTACAAACCCTTCAATCTGCAAACTTTGATCTTCATCATACTTATTACGCTGAACAAACTAACTCATTGAACTTCACTACATCATTGTTTCAGACAGAGAAATATGTTGACATCAATGACAACACATCTCTCAAATATCTCTCAAACACATATTTGCAACATGCTTCCAACAGAAAATAATCAAGGAGGATTTCACAGTTGATGCTACCGTCCAAAGGGCATATGCGCAAGAAATCAAGCTCTCTTAATACTAATGTTATGTGTGTTCTGTGTAGGTAATGATTCATTGATAAAAAGGCTTGTTTTAAACCTTTGTCCATTGGCATTCACATTGAGTTCTAAACTTTTGGGCTCACAAGTTGGTTGCTTTGACATCAACATGTGTCCACATCAACAATTTGTACCAACGATGTAGTCATTTTGATCCGACCGACACGATCTTTGAAATGATGGCAAGCACATTCCCAGCCTGAGTATGTTTGAGGATATCATCAAAGTATTTTCCCATGCATAATTGGTGTCGTGTCAAATGGCAGAAATTGTCAGTTTCATTCGTGTTTGGGATAAATCCTCTACAAACACATTTGGAAAATACAACTATAGAGACAGAAGGTGTTGCTTCAAGTCCTCCATTCTTCATACCTCGAGCGACGACAGATTGCATCTCCACCTAAATATTCCACACAAGATCCACATTCAATTTCATATCTTTCAAGTGTGTCACTATGCTCATAAATATGCATCCTCTCCCCAATTTGCTTGTATGTTTTCTACGGAAGGTTATTTGACTTGCTTACGGGCACAACACCATGAAACAGAATTATATTGCATGGCAAGTATGCACACTGCCAACCTCTCAATAACTTGCCTTTCTCCTTGGCTTCAGCATTCACAATCCCATGCGCCAATGTGGGGAGGGCAATTTCAGACATACTGGGTGTAGAATTGCTTGAGAATAATCCAATTATGAGTCCAACACATGCAGCTTCCAGGTTTGCTACAATTGTTATGGATTTGACTTGGTTTGTGGATTATTAGAAAGAGTTAATTGTCTCTTGTGTCCACCCTTCATTATTCACTTGGGAGAATTTGTCTTCATCACTTGAGAGCTACAATATTTTTTAGGGTTCATTAGTTATTGGAGGTTTCTTAAAGAGAGGAGAAATTTTGGAAGACTTGGTGGTCAGATCAGTGCTCATATCAATGATCAATGGGTTGCATGATGATATACCAGTACTCTTTCATGACTAGCTAAACAAACACAATAATACTATTGGTGATCCTTTGGTGACTTCAACAAGGACTCATTTTAATGCACTTTATGAACTGTTTGTGCATGCAAATGTAGACCCACATGGGTATCCTACATCATCTAACTATCCAAACGATCTTACATCTTTTGATTAATTTTCCAATGGTTTGTAATGCAAGATCACTCTTTGTGAGTATTTCTAGGTTATCATAGTATGCATCAGTTACCTCCATAGCGTTGGAGGGTTAGACATTGTCATTTTCTATTAGCCATTATATGTATCAGTTGGCTCTATAGTGTTTAAGGGATAGTTAATGCTCTCATTTTGTCTTGCTCTCATGTAAGCTTTATTTTATACATAATATAATATTTCGGGTCTAAACCTTTTATCCAAAAAAAAAATGAATTATACCTAAATTTCACGTGTATGATAGATATAAAGCCCACCTTTGTTGATACATTTTTGTAACCATTATATTAGGATATTATCACAATTTTGATGACACCTTATATATTAAATTACATGATATTTTTCATTATATAATGATCACATATTATAGATATTTTCAAGTTCATTGTTTCTTTTTTATGCTATAAGATGTTAGATATGAATGTATGATATTATATCTAATACATGAATCTTGTGATATGTCATATTATCAGGTAGATTATTTATAAGCCTATTACGATGCATGTTTATCATATGCATTGTAATTCAATTAATTGGAAATCCATTCTAAGTGATTTATGAGATGTGTCTATTTGAATAGACTTTAGGCATGTTTAGAACACTAAAGACATTGTGTGCATTGTGTTTGTAATCATTACTCCTTGGCTATGATTATTACTTCAAGTATTATTATTCAATGTGGCTCTGTGTGTGTAATGAGTGTACATGATACACGGATAAGCCAATGAGAGTTCATTTAAAAGGTCATAACATGGATGTTTTTATACCATCTTAATCTGCTCATTGGATGGTTAAATACATGTGTGTGCATAACAATATTGCCACAACACCCATCTACCCCTATGATTACCCTCTAAATATTCTCTATATTTTTTGAGTTTCAATATGTGATATCTTATGTGTTCTAAGTAATTGGAAATTATTTTTATTCATAATGCATTTTTTAATGTTTAAAATTAAACTGGAAAATACTTGGATGGATTTGTTGTGAACAGGATATTCACGTCCAAATGCAAAGTTTTCTAGAGACTTCTAGAAAATCCTATCCAATTTCATACTGACCCAAAAGCTAGATTTCACACAACAATCACATGATCACCTAATCTTTTATTGAAAATAATTAAGTTAATTGGATGATAATCTTGAAGCCTATGTGAAAGTCACATAGCATATAATACTTTGGCCCGTCAAGTTGAATTGGAATTTGAAATTGGATAAATATCTTGGATATTTTGGGTAAAGAATAAATATATTGGTTTTATTTTACTATTGGAATTAAGCTTATCTTATTATCCTAAAAAGTGCTTTATGGACTCCTTGGCTAACATTGGCTAACATTGAAGAGAATAGACACATGAAAACCTTTTGTTAGTAAATTGGAAACTAGAGTCAAGTTTGTTTAATCAAAGGAGATGGGTCTCTTTATGATTTCATTATTATATTTTGGAAAAAGAATTTGATGATCTTGAAAAGAGAACCAAAAATAAAACCTCAATGGTTCAATTTAGGAACTTAGATTTGTGTATAATGGAAGGGTGGACTCTTGAGTTGGAAAGATGGATTGGAATTTGGGAAAGCTTGTGTGGGTTTGAAAAGAGTTTTGGGTATCATTATATGCAACTCTAAGGATTTTAGAACTTGGAAGAGGTAAATTTTTTGCTATTTTATTCTTTTTGTATCTCTTATTTCTTGGTAGAAATGATAATCTTCTTCTTTTCACGAGAATGTAGAAAGGGTTAGAAGTGCTTCTACCTATGTTGTTTTGCTTTTGTTGAAAGTGAGCTTGGCATTCATTAATGTAGTCTTGAGTTGTGTAAGTGTGTTTCCCCTTTTTGCATATTGTATTGGTTTGATGAGTTCACTTGTACGCTTAAATAGTGATGTATGTCTTGTTAAGGGTCTTTCTTTTGGAAGACTTTCCTTAACATGTGTAAGGGATTGTTATGTGTGCAGGAGGCAAAGAGTATGATTCCATACACATGAAGGTTATGACCTTGCCCAAGAAAGGTTGATTTATGTTAGGAGTGTTGGTGTAATTATTTATTCATATAGGATATAATTACACCTTATTTAAGTTGATTTAGGGTAATGCATTTCATAGTAGTTTGGATATGAGACACTTAGGGAAGTGTGCAAATAGGGGTGATGTATGTAGGAGAAATTCCACCTTTTGTGGTCTTATCTTGTTGTTACATTTCACCTTCAGTGGGTGATCCACCTCATGTGGAATATTTTATTATTTCTCCTACCTACTCCTACCTACCTTTGTTTCTCATTGAGCCACGTGTCATGATTGTGTGCTCACATATCCATATGGTCTTGCCTTTATAAGTAGGATCGTCTACATTGTATGTAACTTTTGATGATCCAGTTGATCAGTATTTTGCATATTGATTAGAATACAGTTTATTCTTATCAAATATTTTGTCTCTCTTATTGTACTATTCAATGTGCTCTAGATCTTGGCTATTTTCAACAAATTCTTAAAAGGAGGAATAAGGTGTTATATCAATAAAAATATTTTATGATGTTTATATGCATGGTATGGTTACATCCTTCAAAGGGCAATGCATTACAACATGTCTATGTTCTTTTATTGCATCCTCGAGGAGGAATATACTACTTAGCATAAGATTCCAATCAAGGATTTGACAACCTGTAGCATCGTAAATTGTAACCAATACAATTCACACCTCATATTTGTGCTCCTACTTTAACATGTCCTATCTCCATTCCCCTAGGCCCGTTTTGATCCTCTTTACTCCAACTTTTGAGGTCACTTGTTGACACCATTGAAGTGGACCCCATCAAGGAATTGTCTTCCCCAGTCTCTGAGTTTTTGGTTCTAATTTTGGAGGACCAAGGCGCTCTATGCCCTAGTCCTGGAC